>NC_045446.1:19047146-19204707 GCF_002776525.5 Piliocolobus tephrosceles
CTGGGCAACATGGCAAAACCACATCTCACCAAAAACAAAAAAGAAAAACCAACAAACAAAAAAGCTTAGCTATTCGGGAGGCTGAAATGGGAGGAATGGGAGGAATAACTTGAATAACTTGAGCCCGGGATGTTGAGGCTTCAGTGAGCCGTGATCTGACGACTGCACTCCAGCCTAGGTGACAGAGCGAGGCCCTGTCTCTAAATAAATAAATAAGTAAGTAAGTAAGTAAGTAAGTAAATAAATAAATAAATAAATAAAACATGTGTTTGC
This sequence comes from Piliocolobus tephrosceles, assembly GCF_002776525.5. Classification (NCBI taxonomy): domain Eukaryota; kingdom Metazoa; phylum Chordata; class Mammalia; order Primates; family Cercopithecidae; genus Piliocolobus; species Piliocolobus tephrosceles. Next base: position 19,047,420 of record NC_045446.1, read on the forward strand.
ATACTACCTGCAAAACAATGTTTTGCACGTTGCTCTTTTTCACTGAATAGTGTATCTTGGAGATGCATATTAGCATACAAAGAGCTTCCCCATTCTTTAATCAGGGCTGGGTAATATTTAATTCAATTGATGCAACATCATTTTTTTTTTTTTTACTGAAATGCAATTTACAGACAGCAAAATGGACAACTCTTCAGTGGACAGTACAATGAACATTTGCATAAGTATGCACCCATGGGACCACCCAAATAAAGCTAGAGGATACCACTGCCAAGATGTTCCTATTATTCTGACTTCTATGACCCTACCTCGGTTTCCTTAGCTTGAAAATGGGGCTTCTATGGGGACTGACTCACAAGGCTGTTGTGAGGATAATGCAAGTACCCAATACAGTGCCTGGCACATAGGATAGATGCCAGCACGATTATCATGAAATCCCTGGTTGCTACTCTTTCTCCTGCCTCTATTTGGACTCTCTGGTTACCTCCAGTTCCCCTCTCTCTTACACACACACACACACACACACGCTCACACACACACAGTCACTCTCACACACCGTCTTGCCACGGAGATAGACCAAGAGGGTCATTGTGTGAAGCCCAGGCTGAGTGAATGGCCTCATTGTTCCTGGGCTGAGTTCCCAGAGCCGCCCGTGTGGCATTGACCAGGGCTGGGCTGTCTAGTGGGATGTGCCCATGGGCCCCTGACCAAGGGCTGGCCACACCTGGCGAGGACACCCATCCCCCTCCTTCCTCAACGGGAGAAGGGAAAGAACACCAGTTGAGGCTGGGGCTGGGCAGGGTGCCTGAGGACACCTCCCATTCTCCAAGCTGTCCACTGTCTCCTGGATGCCAGGGGCTGGGACTGCCTGCAGATGGTGCACTTGGAGCAGAGAGGCTGGGGGCAGATCAGGAATGGGGACTAGGTGAGAAAAAGGAAGTGAAATCAAATTCACTTATCTCTCCTCTCCCCTCCTGGGATGAATGAGTGTGGGCAGCCTGAGGGCCCTGTGGAAGCAGCCTGCAGGGGAACCACCTGGAAGCAGGCCTCCCCTCCCAGGGAACACAGGCTCCAGAACCACCCCAGGAGGCAGGACCCGTGGTGGCCTCTGCAGGCCAGACTCTCTAGATGTGGGAGTTCTGTGTACTGGTATTACACGTTATCTGTCCAGCCCGCTGAGCTTCTGCAGGATTCCCCAGAGGTGAGGCCTCAGGGACAGCCCTGGCATCTCTCTCCTGCCCTTATCACCTCTGATGTCTGCCTGCGGAGATGTGTGCCCACTCTGCCCTACTCATCCCCATCTGCCAGCGGGGAACATGCCAGAAGGGCCTCCAGCCTTCTTGACAGTAGCCAGGGTTACACAAAGGGCTGCCTTAGGGGCCAGGTGGTAGTGAGCCCACGTGGGCAAGAGGGAGTGAGGACTAGGGGTGACAATGTGTAAGAGGTGAGTGGGCGGGAGGCAGGATAGGGGGAGCCCTGCCTGGAGGCCAGTGGGGGGACTGATGGGCCCTGGTGGTGGGAGGGGTTTATCAGACAAGGAGCACGCTTCCTGAGGGTGGAAGGTTTCTTCCTGACTTTTCCTTGCTGCTACCTGGCTGCTCCAGGGCCAGGGCCTTAGTGGCTTCATATTGTTTTAGGACATGTCATGGAGTGGCTCCCAGGGCACAGACACTGTCCCTCCTTTCCTTCCCTGCCAGTTTGGGCACCTGCCCACAGAGTTTGGGAGCAGGGGCTGTCTCCTGGGCCTCCGCCTGCACCTGGCCACATTCTGAGCTGGATTACAGATCTGACTTGGAACTGCCCGGCCAAGGGCTGAGGCTTTTGTGGACAGGGACAGAGGAGGGAGCTCAGCCCTGCATGGAGCCTGCCTTCTCTGGGCCAGCCTCCCTTGCCATGGAAACAGCCCCACGGAGGCCCGGGAATTACCTGGGATGGGAATTTTAATTGCAGCCCACGATCTTGTTCTGCAGTGCGCCTCCAACTCCCATCACCTCCCCAACCCCAGGCCCTGTGAGATATTCACTGTGTCATATTTTTAGATCAGACTCAGGGTTGGGGGCCTGTCTTTGGCCTTGTTTGCTTTTGGTCAGCCTGTCTCCTCATGGCCCTGTGACTGGGTGTTTCAGGATGTGCCCCGGTGCCAGGTGTGTTGGGGTGGGCAGTGGGAGGTGGGGACCTTCCTAAGATGAACACGGGCCTATGGCCAGCACTGTGCTTCCACTGCGGGAAGGCTGTGAGTGGGGAGCTGGGGGAAGCACTGGGTGCCGAGAACACTCACTGTGGCTCTCAGGCCACAGGGGAGAGTGTGGCAATGGCCAGCAGAGAAGGTTAAGGAAGGTCAGTGTCTATGCTGGATCCCTTCCTCAAAGGCTAGCTGGAGCAGGCTTCTTCCTCAGAAGGAAAGGTCATCTGGCTTCCTCTGCTTTTTCCTTCCTCCCAAGAACTTTGGGCTTGGAAGAGACTCACCTTGGCAAGCTCCGGACTGGACCCATGAGGCCAGAGGAAGGAAGATGAAACTCCTAGAGCATGGAGCCTCCCTTGATGAGCCAAGGACCAAATCTCCCCCAGCACAGCCCACTCCTGCCTTCCACCTACCAGTCTCAGGAGGGCCAAGAACCCTGGGGTGGCTGGGGCAGTTTGGGCAGCAGGTGTGTTGTGCAGTGGGCGGGGTCACAAGATAGGAGTTCAAATCCTGGCGTGGCTACTTCCAAGCCCTTAGTTTCTCTGTTTTCCCCTGCCAGGATTTGCTGGCATTCTCTAATTTATCTGGAGAATTTGGTTCTGTAACTGGAGAAGGAGGAGCACTTTCTGTGGCTCCAAGAATAAATAGGGAAGGGTACCCTTCTCGCTGGCCCCTCGGCCTGGATTTGAGGCTGGGATTAGAGGTTGCAGCCACAGCCAGATAGGCTGTTTGCAGAGAGGACTTGGGACACTGTGGCAATGCTTTTGGGGGTCCTGGAGCCCAAGGGCCTCTGTGTTGGGGAAGATGCCATTGTCCCTGCTTCTGGTGGCCTCAGCCTGGAGCTATGGGAGCATCAGGGCTTGCCCCTTGGCCTGAATATTAGCTCCCCAACAAGGGACATAACAAAGGAAGCATGGTGAGGCTAGGAGGAGGCACTCCTTCAAGTAGCTGCTTTGTCTGTGGCAGTTTCTTAGAGCGGGAGCAGAGAATATGCTAGAGGTGAATGTGGGTGACAGGTTGGTCTGGGAGTAACTAAATGTCCCTTTGAGGGATTTACAGAAACCCTTGTAGGTGAAGTAGCTTTTCAAGGGGCTTTGACTGGAGGACCCAGTGAGGCATCTACTTGAAGGAGATGTGGCCTTCTATTCATGACCTGGCAAGGCCTGGCAACCTCAGACCCATTGATCCTTGGGGATGGTACGAGGAGGAAATGGGATCATATGTAGTGGCTGGCAGAAGTAAGGGCCCTACCTTTTTGTTTTATTTCAACAAAAAAGAGGTTGATTCATCCATCCAGAAGAGGAATTCATCCAGAACAGGGCAGAACTTGGGGATAGGAGATAAGTAAGAGGGCTTTTCCTGAAAAAGGAGACACAGTTGGAGGCTCAATTCACTTCTGCATGGCCTTGGGTAAGTCACGCAACTTCTCTGGGCCTCCGTTTGCCCAGCTGTGGGATGAGGGAGTTGGTTCAGCTCTCCTCTGGGGCCCCTCCGGCTGTAGTCTGAATGGGTTTCCACATCACCTGTGGAAAGATTTGCTGGGCCTGTCTGTTTTTGCCCAGGTTTTTCTAGTTGGAACTTTTTCTGCGGGTGCTGCGGGCTCTCGGGCTTGGAGTCTGGGCACAGCTAAACCGTCTTCCGTGTGCTTGCTGCCTTGTCACTGTCCCCCGTGAGACATGGGAAATTGAGGATTGCAGCAGCAGATCTTAAATCAGAGCCTGGGCCATCCATCTCCCAGAACAGACTGAAATAACAAGGTGGGTGGCACAGATCGCCGCCACATGGACAGTCGAAAGATATTAAAAAGCCAGAATCTTGAGCCCCCAAATCCCTTAACAAATTTCCAAATCCCTCAGGGACCTGCATGCGGATGAGAGAAGAGGGAATATATCTCATTTTAGAGTTCCCTAGGAGGGCCAGGGGGCCACATTTCAGGAAACGCCTCTGTCTGAGGGCTTCTGAAGGCCCTGCCACTTGCCATTGGCCTCCCTAGCCTGCCTGACCTCTAGCTCCTCCCTGCGGGCACCCCCACTAGAGTCAGCCTGGCCGGAGTGGCAGAGCAGAGTGCCCAGGTACGTGGAGCCAGACTGCTGTGGCGCGCTGTTGCTCATCAGCTCTGTAAATTTGGGAAAGTTGCTTAACTTTTTTGGCTCTGTTTCCTCATCTATAAAACGGGAATGACATTGGTTACTTCAATGGCTTGTTTTGAGAGTTAAATAATTCACACAAAGCAAACAGCACAGGGCCTGGCCCATCTTGAGACTTCAAACATTAGCCACTAATATTAATTTCACTACTGTCCCATAAATAAGCCCACCCAGCTGCTGTTTCCTTTCACAGGTTCTCCTGCTCTGCCTTTTCACATTCCAACCATCTCTCAAGCCTCAGTTCAACTCCCTCCTCCTCCTCCGGGAAGCCCTCCCTGAATGACCCTCCAAGGCTCCACCTTCCTCTGACTTCCAAGGCTAATTTTTTTTGTGTTTGATTACATTTGTAGTGACTTCTTTGCTGCTTCATTGTGTAGGATCCAAACTCCTTGAGCACAAGCCCTTTGCTTCTGTTTCCCCCCTCCCTCTTTTCCCCACAGCACCTGTCACAGTGCAACCCACACCATAGGTGCTCCTAAAACACCCCTGTTTGTCAAGTGGGGGATTCCAGGAAACTGGAAACAGAATCCTCGTGTTTCTGAGAGCGGGTCTTTTGTCTATTTTTAGAGTTTAAATGTTCTTCAAAAATTTCCCAAATTCCACTCTATCTTTACATTACAACCACACCAATCTTTTCATGTCAGCCAGATGTACTTTTCCCTCCTCTCTACCCGAAATACATCAGAATTTGAAAAATGAGGCGCTGGATCTGGTAGTGCAAGATAGAGAAAGCTTTCTCTAAACCCTGACTATTCTCGTCAGCCTGAAAACTTGGGGAGGGATTAGCTCTGGGTGAAGAGGAAGGTTCTGATGGCTCAGTCCAAGGCTATTAGAGCTTGGTTTTTTGTAGAGGGACAGTTGGGATTTGGAGACATGAAGTTTTGGCTTTTGGAAGGTCAGCACCACTCTTGTTAGGCATCCCAGTACACTGCCACTCCCTGGGGGGGGGGGGGGGGGGGGGGGGGAGGGGGTGGGGAGGGGGAAGGCAGGTGGAGAAACAGACCTGGTAGCCTTGGAGTCAGGACTGAGGACTGACTCTGCCATCCCAGGTGCTATGGCTACAGGAATGCACACTGGAAGGTGCTGTTAGTCCTTCCAGCTTGATGGGGGCGGGGATAGGGGCGAGGAGTTTATAGTTATGAGTTTGCAATTATGACCAAGATAAATGACCATTTGGTCTAGTGGGACCCCTGGGGCAAGGGCCTTCATACCATCTGCTCTGGGTGGAGAGAGGGAGACTTTCTTGAAGACCCAAGACCTCAGTCCTCCAGGGAAGTACAGCTGTCAAGTTCTCCTCTCTGGCGAGTGAGTGAATGTTTATGGCTACCCTGAATGCAACAATGTGCAATTATTAAGTACTTACTCTCGTGCCAGACACTGCCGAGTGCTCTACACACATTACCATCCAGTGTTCAGCTGTACGGGGTGAGGACCAGTACCTCTGTCTTCTGGATGAGGAAACTGAGCCACAGAGAGGCTGGATCACTCACACAGAGTCACCCAGCAAACACACAGCAGGTTCCTCTGACCCAGGGAACTGCTGTGCTCACCATTCTGCTGTGCTTCACTGTGTGGGATGGAGGCAGCAGCTGCTTGCCCATACATCCCGGACGAGGCTTTCCCAGAATGCCTGGAGTTTTCAACCCATCCACTGCTCTCTGCCCCCTACTCCAGGAGTGATGGAGACCTATAGCTGGGAATCTGAGATTCCGGGTGGAGATGGAAGCTGACTGTTCCTCTGCTTCAGAAATAATCATTTGGTCAGAACTGAGCATCAGAGGTTCAGCCAGTCAAAGCACCTTCCCAGTCTCCGGATGAGGAAACAGGCCACTGGGGTGGGCAGCCTCAGTCATGTCAGATGTGGTGGCAGAGCTGGGATTCCTGGCCGTCCTCTCCAGTTGAGGGGCCACTGATCACATGCTACTGCTCTGCTCATGCACCCTGTTTCTCCTACACTCCACTCTGAGAGGTTCACCAACCAGTTCCTGGTGCCTGTGCAGGCCAGGCCTGCAGAAGATGCTCAGTCAATATTTGTGCAGCGGATAGAGGACCAAGGCGCACGGCCGGTCAGCTCTGTCCCCATCCTTCACCCATAAAAGCAGTGGTGGCTCCAGATTTCCACCTAGAAGGCCAGGGGCAGTCTGGTAGGAAGAAGGTGGGCAGGGTGGAGGAGCGGCCTAGAAGACGGTCAGCCAGCAAAACCCACTCTAAAGTCCCATTAAGACACCCCCTGACCCTGCCCAAGAGGGACAACTGCAGCAGGGACAAATAATGAATCCCCACACTTGAGAAGCAGAGGGGCGGGGGCGGAGGAAGGGCTAGGAGTGTGTGTCGAGGTATTGCACACAGAGGTGGTTGGCTTCAGTTCTGGGTTCTGAAGTCCCTCTGTGCAGCTGGCTGGGGAAGAGGTAAAGGACAGCTAGGCTAGGGGCCAGGCTGGGGCTCCAGCCGGACTTCCGCAGCGGGGGCGCTCGGGCGAAAGGTTTTGGCTGCCCGGCCAGCACCGCCCTCGGGGGTAAGGGAGAGGGAGGCTACGCTGAGAGGTGCCAGAGACAGCCGGTGCCCTTGCCCGCCGGCCGCCCGAAGCCCCGGTGGTGGGCGTGGCTGCCCCCGGCGGGTGGGTGGGCGCGGTTTCTGGAGCCTGGCTGCGGAGTGGGTGTACGGGGCGCTCGCGGCTGGGGCGGCGCGGGGGGCGGGAAGGCGCGAGCCGAAGGGGTGGGGAGGAGAAGGGGAGGGCGGCTCGGGGGTGGAGCCGGGACCGCAGCGCCCGCCGCTCGCTCGGCGCTGTAGCCGCCGCTGCCGCCGCTGCTCTTGGCTCGGGGACGCGGGCGGGCGCTCCGAGAGGCTCCGGCGCCTGCGGCTGCTGCTCTCCCCCGGCGCCCGGGGCTGCGGCGCTTCGGGTCCCGGCCCCTGGCCCGGCGTCTCTCGGGTCCCTGAGCCCCGGCCCCGGGTCCCTTGTCGGGCCGGGGAGAACGCATTCAGCTGCTCTGCCGCCCCGGGCTCGCGCCCCCGGGCCATGAAGAGGGGCCCGTGAGCCGCGCGCGGAGTCGGAGGAAGAGGAGGGAGGAGGGAGGCCGAGGAGGAGGGCACGGGAGGCGGAGGATGCCGCCGCCGCTGCTGCCCCCGCCGCCACCCGCGGGCCCCCGGCGACCCTGACCCGAGGATGGAGCCGGCGCTGGGCGCTGCAGCTGCTCCCGGCGCGCCCCCGACCAGGTATTGGCCGGGCCCCGCGGGGTCCGGGGCGGGCGGGAGCGGACACTCCGCTGCAGCAGCCGGGAGGGGCGCGGGCGCGATGGGAGACGCCCCTCCGTTCGGGGACAGCAGCTACCAGCGGTGCGCGGAGGGGTGGCGGCGGCAAGGGACGGCGGCGTGTTGGGCGCAGGAAGGGGCTGCCGAGGCTGGTGGCCGGTGAGAGCAGCGATCACCCCAGCCCTCCCTGCCCCCATTAGAGGAGGGCAGCAAACTTGAGACGCGCGGTGGTCCCCGAGGCGCTTGGCTCCCCTCAGCTGCGGAGCGCACTCGGGGGCTGCTCCGGGCTCACCACCCCACAACCCGCCTGATTAAGGTCTGCGGAGGCGCCTTGAGACCCTGAGGTCCCCGCGCCGGCACCAACTTTCCAAACCCAGCTGCACCCGGAGGCGGGGGCGCAGTTCCCTGCTTCCTGCTCCCAGCCCTGGCCCGGCCTCCGCTTGGCCCGGCCTCCGCACCCAGACCGCTGCGATGAGCTGGGCCCCTGTGGGGCCGGAGCCGCCGGATGGTGCAGAGCCCTCCACGGGAAGCCGGAACAACCTTCCCGCTCTTCTCTGGGTAGGACCCGGGGAGCAGCCCCTCCCAGGCTCCAGGGACCCAGTGCTGGCTTTCGCGGTAGCAGCCCAGAGTAGCCCTAGATGGGATGCTGGGCGTTAAAAGGCCAGGCTGCCTGAGGAAGGTGAGACCCGGGGGTCGTCCTGGGTTGGCACCTTGGCCTGATTTCAGGTGTGCCCCCTCCCCCACCCCGGGCCTGCCCTTTCGCAGGACTGCTTTCTTCTGCTCTGGGGCCGGCTTCCTCTTGGTGGACTTAAAACTGCTCCTGGGCAGGGTACTTCCTAGGTAAGGGCCACTCCTAGTGTCCAGGTGCCCGAAGATGGGCTTGGGCCATTGACAGGGAGCTGGAGGCTGGGGCAGGGGAAGTGGCTGTCCAGTCAAGGACAGAAATTCAGTCCAGCATCTTCTGGAGGGGTGGGAGGAGCTGGGGGCAGGCTCGGGTGCAGGAGTCAGGCACCCTGGCTGGGAGGAAGCTGCTTTGACAAGCACGGGAACGTCAGAGCCAAGCAGGTGGGAACCAGTGGGCGAGGTATCTACCTTCAGAGGTTCCTCAGCCCCCTGCAATGGGGCCCGCTGTCTCAGGCAGAGACCTTACCTGGGCAGGCAGTTCCCAGGCTCCTGTCCTCAGCAGTGGGGACACTTCCAGGCATCATGATGACCCTGTTTCTTTTTCAAAGTGCTTTCACCGTCATGACTCACACATTGCATTCACCAGGGAGGTATCAGGCTTCCAAACTATTGCATTCCCCTCCCTCCCGGGTCTTTAGGGAGCTGCTGGGGAAAGGAGTGGGTGGATTTGCCCTTGGGCCTTGAACCCCTGCAGGAGGCCAGGAGCCTGGCATGGCACCTTTCATTTTCCTGTTGCCAGTCCCTCATCCTGGCGGTGAGCAGCCCTAGGCCAGGCTGCTTCAGGGTGGTGGGGTGGGGAGGGGAGGGGCGCCAGGGAGAGCAAGTCTTTGCTAATCATCCCCCAAACTCTGCTGGCTCTTTGAAATCATGGCTAGGTGCCGCCTCCAGCCCCTTCACTCAACACCCAGCTTCCCCATCTCAAAGCAGAAATGAATTTTCCCTAAAATCCAAATCTCCCTCTTTGCTGAGTAGTTGCAATGCTTTTGGCCAGAGGTTTCCTTCCCAACATCCAAAGTCAAGCTTCCCTCAGTCCTGGCCCCTGAGCCATCTCTGTGAGGCACAGGCCCCTGCTGGAAGAGGGATGTATCCTCCTGACCACTCTCCCCGCAACCCTTGCCGACAGGGCCCTAGCTCCTGGGCAAGAGTGGTGCTGATGGCGCTGATAGAGGGGTCGCATGGGAGGAGGAGTACCTCTGTGTTCCACTGAGTCTACAGGAGGGGCCCAAGTGCCAGGCCCTCCCTGGAGGGCCAGGTTCATGTCCTACTGGATTCCACTTGCCTACCCCTCTGCCTCCCTCCCTTGTCTGCTGTGGGTCTCTCTTTACTTTCCCAACTCCACTCTGCATTGGTGCGGGGAGGGAGCATTTTATATTCATAATCTGGTTCAGAGAAGGTCCCGAAGCCCTGAGTCACTGTATGGTTTCCATGGAAACAGACTTGTTCAGAGGACTCGGTGTAGCGGCTGTGGTGGGGGAGAAGGGAAACATATAGTAAAACCAGGCTCCACAAGTGTGGCGGGACTTGGACCAACTCCCTTTGGTGGGGACTGTGAGGGGTGAGCAAGGCTCTGGCCTCCCCATCAGAGGGGCTGCCTCTCCCCACCCACTGGGGTCCCGCCATTGGATGCCTCACAGCTGTTGCTGTGACTCTTGGCAGGCTGCTGCTTCTCCCACGGACCTTCTGGCTAGGTGCCTGGCCTCATGGCTACTGCTCCCTGCCTCAGTTTCCCCCTCTGTAAATGGAGAAAATAACACCTACCTGATAGCGTTGTTGTGAAGATCAAATGCGGTAATATATGAGACACATTTAGAATGGTGCCATCGTAAGTGTTCCAAAGCATCATTCCTAGGAATTAAGTTAGGACATTGGAAGAAACTCCCCAAGCATGTTCACCTAGATCCTTACCCTCGGTCCCAGCAGGTGGTCCTCACATCTGGCTGGGCTGGCCTCCTGCTTTGAAAGAGCCTCTCCCCAGCAGCCTCGGCACACCCCCAGCTGGGAAGCAGCCAGCCATTTCTTTCTACAGAGCATTTGTTTCAGGTTCCTGAGGGCCTGGCACAGTGTTAGGCAGCTCTGGGTTTTGTTCAGACCCTACCTGTCTAGCAGCCTTGTGGGAGTCCATCCAGATGGACAGGCAGCTTCCTGCTTCAGCCTTCCCGCTAAAGGGAGGGGTCAGCCCTGGAGCCCCTAGGGGTTGGGGCAACAGAGAGGAGCAGAAGAGGTCCAGGTCCTAGAGATCCTAGAGAGGCTGGTTCATCTGGCTGGAGAAGCATCTATCTCTCTCTTGATCAGCCAGAGAGGGTCAGGGAGCTCTTCAGAAAGGTTACAGATCCTGCACACTCTCCTAACCCCAAGTTAGAACCTCTAGCGCCCAAGTGTTCCCAGCATACCCTGTGAGTCTGGACAGGCTTGGGCTTCAGCCTGAGCAGCTGCTGATCAGTTGTCATCCTGCCTGCTGGGGCAGGGTGAGGAGCTCCCCGCCCCAGTGCCTGCCTCAGCAGCATTGAGGAGTGCAGCTAGGGGAGATTCTGAGTGCCACTGATGCCTAAGCCGGTCTGCCTTACCGGTCTTTCTCTCTCACTGCAGCCCTCCCCTCCATGGCCCTCAGGTTCCCTGCTCCATGGCAGGGCTCCCTCCTCCCCTGCTGTAAGATGGGCTTCAGCTCCAGGCTCCTTAAAGACATCCCACGCCCATCACAACCAGCTGTCAGAGCTGCAAAGCCTGCTCTTTATCTGCCGGCCCTTCCTTCTATTTCACAGATGGGAAAAGTGAGATTTCTGGGGTTTGCTTGTATGGCCAGAGCCCAAGCTAGTTGTAGCCTCTCTCAGCTACACACCAGCCCTGGGGATGCCCTTCCCTTCTTACCGGCTCTCCAAGCAGCCCCAGCTGCTGCCCGGCACCCCCATGGATACCCCCTCCCAGCTCTCAGTTTCCTGCCAACATTCTACCTCCCGCAGGTGTCTCTGGACCATTTTGCTCTCCTCATTGGTGTTCACAACACCTTCCAATTTAATATCCTCTGCAAATTTCATTAACGGACTGTTTACTCCCTCTCTCAGGATCATTAATGAAGATGTTAGATAAGATCTGACCCAATGCTGACGCTTGGCAGCCCTGCCCCCACTCCCAGACTTGCAGCCCTCCAGCCCCTTCCTCTGGGCTTGCCTCCTCCACCGGGGCCCTTGGGACCTGCCCCCTCCTGCTATTATGCCTCGTGACAAGTGCTTAGGGCCAAGTCTGTTTGAATTAATTTTGTAAGATTACTCGAGGCGCTGTATCAAATGCTTTGCAAAAAATCAAGATATATTACCCTGCCTGCGTTTCCTTCATCTACCCGTCTTGTAATTCTATCAAGAAAGCTATCAAGTTTGTCAGGCATGATTTGTTCTTTATAAATCCCCACGGTGCCGCATGGGGGCACAGGGTTCCCGCGTTTTCTAAATGTTTAGAGATTCCCTCTTTGTGTTTGCTCCTTGATTAGAGCTGGAAGGTGGTGGGCTGGGAATTGTCAGGAATGCTGTCTCCTTCTCAGGGATGGGGAAGAAGGCGTGGCTCCTTTTCTCCCGAGTTTCTGCCAGTGTCAGTGAGTTGTTTAGGACTCACTGAGTCCCTGCGGTGTGTAGGGGCCCCAAGCTGGGCACTTGGGGAGGAGGGATAGGAGAGAGCTAGGGGAGGGAGATGAAGGGGGGCTGGTGCTTTCCTTTAAGGATTCTGCAGGGCAGGTGAAACAGAGAGACGAGCCTGCTGCAGACATTCTGAAGGTATAGCTGATTGAGAGATTACTGTGTGCCAGCCACTATGCTAAGAGCTTTAAATGCCAGATGCCATTTAAGCCCCTCTCCTGCCCTGGGAGAGGTGTGTGACCTCCCTTCACCTGGGTACCTGAGAATCAGAAAGGGTTAAGGCTGCCCAGAACTCAGGTCTGGGTTTCACCCTCTGTTTATGCTGTTATGCTGCTCCTAGCCATTTATGACACACAAAAAGGGTCAACAAAGCTGAATGGAGTGATTTGGACATTTTAGGAGGTCAGAGTGGGGATGGAAGGGAAGCCTTTAGGGAAAGCTTTGGAGAGATGAGGACCTCACTCGCATATGCACCACACACACAACCCCCACAGCCTGACATCCATTCTCCTCCTGCCACTTCCGAGTTGCGTGAACAAATCCCTTAACCTCTCTGAGTCTCAGTCCCGAACCTGTGAAATTGATTCAGCTGTAGTTCTTACCCCTAGGCATGCGGACAGGATCCAATGAGGTGAAGCGTGAAAGGTACATACCAAGGTGCTAGGCCACCATTGTATATGGAGCAGCCGCCATTGTGTTCTGCAATGGAGGTCCCTGTTGATGGCAGGCAGAGACACTCATCTGGTTGGCCATATGCCCGGTGGGTGGAGCTGTGGCCCTTCCTAATGCTTCTCACCCAGCAGAAGAGGGGTGACAGGGTGAGCCTCCCTGGCATCTCGGCCCAAGGGCATCCTTGGGATCAGCTGTGGGCTGGTGATAGGCTTTGGGCTTAGAGAGCAGGGAAGCCTCAACTGGGCGGACAGCCCAAACCCAATGCCCCATTCCAGACTGTTTCAGGCCAGATGGTAATAAAGACATTCTTTGGTGTCTTTTTGGTGGCACAGGATTTGGGCATTCCTGGGCTCCCTGGTCATAAAACCACTCCAAGCTCCCACTGCTTGTCTAGCCCAGACCTGGAGCCACTGTGTGGGGAGCACTGTGTGTTTGGGCTTCTGCCTATCAGGTGCAGCAGTCCCATGTCCACACTCACGTGGGATCATTTTCCTTCTTGTCATTCAGCCGGGGAGGGAGAACCCTCTGGGAAGCGGTGAGATGGCACACAACTATTGGTATGCCAGGGGAACCAACCAGGAAGGGCCACATTGGCAGCCCCCCATCCCCACCAGCGGATGCCCCAGGGACCTGATCCTGGGGGATGGCCAGGAGGTATCAGATGCACCAATGTCTGGGCCGGGGGTGAATGCTATGATTGAGATCGGCACCAATGTGTCCTGGGACCCTGGTGGCAACCTTGGCCCTGGTGCTCCCTCTCCCTCCCTCTGGCTGGGTGACGCTCTTGGTGTGCCTGGGGGTTTTAGCTCTGTGATTAGGACCAGGGCTTGGGATTCTTTTTTTTTTTTTTTAAACAATGAGACATATACAGCTTTATTTAATAATCTGTAAAAAGTCATACGCTGGCAGAGTGATGCATTCCTTATCTCAGCAGAAAGCAAACAGTGTGTCTGAAAAGCCCCTTCCCAAGATTTGGAACTGTGTAACCCTGAGCTTACATCTCAATGCTCCCAAGAGCTGGGCTCTTGCTATGTGGCAGTTGGTCTCCACAGTTCTCTCACCCTCCAGCAATACTCTCTGTCTTGCTGTGACTCCCTCACTTAACGGTAGACAGGAGGCTGAAAACAACTTTACCTGGACAGGGCTGCCCCTACAGAGTGGCCCTTTCCCTCCTGCAAAAGGGAGTTCATGGGATTAAGAATCTTTCTGATGGCCGGGCAAAATGACTCATGCCTGTAACCCCAGCACTTTGGGAGGTTGAGGCAGGCGGATCACCTGAGGTCAGGAGTTTGAGACCAGCCTGGCCAACATGGTGAAACTCCATCTCTACTAAAAATGCATAACTTAGCTGGGCGTGGTGGCAGGTGCCTGTAGTCCTAGCTACTCGGGAGGCTGAGGCAGGAGAATCGCTTGAACCCAGGGGGCAGAGGGTGAGCCAAGTTTGCGCCATTGCACTCCAGCCTGGGTGACAGAATGAGACTCTGTCTCCAAAAAAAAAAAAAAAAAAAACTCTGAGAAATGGGTTCTGTATCAATTTAATTTGGCTTCCATTACATCTACTGAAATCAAGGCCATACTTATTAAACATGATACTATGTTAATGACTGTTCCTCTTCCCCCACCCATTTCTCCACCATCTACATGCTTTTTAGGCCATACCTCTCCCCTCTCTGGGAACTGAGGAATGGAGACACTCTCCGTCATAGACCTAAGAGGCACTTCTTGTGGTTATGTGGATGTCCAGTATAAGATACTGCAGCGACAGCAGTTTTGCTCTTCAGAGCAGAGGCCTGGCATTTTGTTTCCACCTTCCTGTGCTAAGAGAGTCCAGTAATTAAGCCACATTCACTCCTTGGAAAAAACTCTATGTTGTATCGGAACCTCACCGATGGTTCATGGGCTTCCAGCAGAATATATTCCTCCCTTTTATTTATAGAAGAGTATACAGAAATTCATTTGGACAGAAGGAGTCTCTCTATGTAATAGGCACCCTTCTACTATTGCTCACAGTCAATCAAAGGTCCAGATGGCAATTATGATTTTCCACATTCCTCAGAGCTGCTCTCTCCTGAAATCACTCTGCAAATTTTGTTGACCAATTTGCAAACAAAAGAGAACGCAGTGGCCTACCCAACCTAGAAATCTATTCTGCCTAATTCCCTTAAAAACACCATTGAAAATGCAAAATAAGTCCCTTTTTTGTTTTTTGCAGAAGCACTACAAGAAAGCGTGTCTAAAACCACAGAACTATGCACACACAAACAGAGACACACGTGCTCGCACACACACAGAGTTGGGATCAAAGAATCTTATCCGATACATAGTTGGGGGAGCACGGGAAAAAGCTGGCAAGAGAGGAGATGGAGAGATCTGATCGGCTAAAGATGTTGGAATGTTACAGTATGGCATGGAAGTGGTTCTTGGGCTATACAAAAAAGGGGGTGGGCAGGCAGAGAGAATGATAAATCCAGGCTACTAGAGAGAGGTTCAGTGGCCATGCATGACTTAAAGATAGTAGAGGCCAGTTTACATGGATGAAATGTTATATTATGGAGTGGTCATTTGAAGAAGGATGGACTTGCAATGGTCCAGGGGAGGAGCATCTGCTTAGCAGGACACCTCCATGGTCTGGTGTCTGTCCAGGACATCAGGGGACTCACAGGATTCTTGAGTTCCATCTGACTGATTGCTGGTGACAGACCGGCTGAAGGGACTTTCTCCAGAGCCGAGGCTACTCGAGGTTGAGTGGGTTCGTGATCGGGCGAGCCGAGTCATGCTGGCAGATGGTATGTAGCCCATTCCCTGCAAAAAGTACTTGAAGGCCTCGGTGAGCTTCCCAGGCTGAACTACCTGGGGCAGTCCCCCACAGTCTGCCATCTTTAGCAAAGTTGTATTTTACAGGGTTCAGGCTGGAATTGCATTCGACCACAGCCTCAACTGCAGGCGAATTGTCCCCTACCACCAGTAAAGGAGAACACTTTAATGTTTTTGATTTATCATTTTGGCCCATTATGGGTCTTTTGATCTCCAGGTCTCTGCGTCCTGAATTGTAGGAATTCAAGAAGAGCTGCAGGTTGTCTTGGTTGATGTCTTCGGCAATATGCATTCTGTAGGCTTGAATCAGGTCCAGGTTGACCTGTAACTCTTCCGGCCCAAAGTGATGAGCCAAAATAATGTCCACAACATTGGTTGTCAGGCCAGAGAGTTTGGAAGCTGCCCAGTCAATCCAGCCTTTTGCGCAAGGGTCAACATGAATGAGCACAAGGCCTTCCACAAGCTCTGGATGGTTGAGTGCAAATCTGCTGAGGATGTAAGCTCCAGCTCCAACTCCAATACCAATGATGCTTTTCGGGCTTAGGTGGGTAAGAACAGGAGGCAGCATTTCGGCCAGCTCATCCATTGTGGGGTACTGATCCCCTGTTGGGAAAGAGGGTGCACCTTCCTGCTGGCCTGGGGCATCCACATGACAGACAGCAAAATGCTGGGTGATCTCGTGCATATCCTCAAAGTTCAAGAATGCATTGAAACAGGATTTATGGTTGAGGCCAATGTCATGATACGTTAGTATAACTGGTCTGTTTCCTTTGGGTAAGCCTCTTATAGTGACGTGGACCACACCATGAGTTGTTTCTATGTCATGTTCCTGACAGTCAAAGTCCTGGAAGTTTCGTGTACCATTCTTATCATTTAGAAGTGGTTTGATCTCTGTGAGCTGAACATCCTGAAGTTCATCCATGAGGTCAGATGACGAGAGTAGAGGAGTCGCAAGAATCAATTGGTAACTTTGAGGCGCGGGCACCCGCCATGAGGGCGGCGGCGGCGGCGGCGGCGGCCAGGGCTTGGGATTCTTTAGAGCCAAGTCTGAATCCTAGCACCACCACAGGCTAGGGGTGCATGCTTGAACAAGTTCCCACACTTGCTGAGCCTCACTGCTCCTCGTCTGTGAAAGGTGGCAGTGGCACCTGGCCTGTGGGATGCATCCCCTGATGGGAGCCAGGTCTGTGATCATCTCTGAGTATCCACGTCTGCAGCCTCCTCCATCCCATGTGACGGTCTCAAGGCTCAGGATCCTATTGATTCTCCACCCACAGTCCTCGTCCCCACGGGGCCAGCCAGGCCTAATGGCCTAATGTGCAGGTGGCCCAGGCTGGAGACTCCTGGATCCAGAGACAGGCGGGCCCCTCTCCCGGCCTGGCCGGCAGCAGCTGCCTGAGTTCCAGCTCCTGTTGATGTTTCCCCTCCTTGAAGCTGGGAGGATGGGCCGGAGCCCCGTGTCCAGGGGGTGGGGCCTCGGTACTATTCCAACTCTGGCTGTGGCTTCTTGGTGGGGAGGAGGACAGGAAACCGGGGCTTTTCCGCCCAGTGTCGGGGCTGTAGAGTCCCGCCTACCACAGGCCAGGCTGTACCAGGACTGGCCTGAGACGGGGAACCGGGACCTTCTGACTCATCCCTCCCCCAGAGGAGCTGGGCACACTGGGGCCTTGTGTCGTGGCCAGGAGGTCAGCCACTCTCCCCACTGCGGGGGAAAACTTTCCCCTCAGGTTGGGTTTGGGACCCCCCTCCCACTCCCACCCTCCACGGCAGGATGTGAGGTGCCTTCCTTACCCCAGGCAAGGTCTCTGCAGCCACAAGTCAGGGTCTCCAACCACGCAGGCTGCTGGCGCTTCAGTGGAGCAGGCTGTGGCATCTGTTTTAACTTTTAAAAACATTTCCAGGCCAATGGTGCCTCTTTGTGCATTTAGTAGTCCATAAAAATCATGGTCATGGCCCTTAATAAGCATTTGCTCTGTGTCTACCACTGTGTTAAGCTGTGGGCACCCATCAGCCTTCTGTCTCACTGCCCAAATATTAGATTCTGTGACCATTTCTCCCATTTCCTACATAAGGACAAGTGAGGCCTATAGAGGTTAAGTGCCTTGGGCAATGCCTCGTAGCTATAAGGCAACAGCAGTCGGATTCCCAAATCCAGGCCTCTGTGGCCCCACAGCTGGGGTGCCTAAACACCCCCAGACTGCTTCCCCGAATGCCTGTGGGCACCTTCTCCAGGAGGCTTGAGACATCCATGGGTATCATGTGGACATTGGAGTGCTCTGCCCTGGAGACACCGGATCTCATAGGAGGCAGCTGGGCATCCCTGCTGATAGTGAAAAATCGGTAGACCCATCGCTCTCCAGGTGGTTGTCTTGGAAACCATGACTGTGAGAGCTTGTCCCCACTGGAGGTGCCCAAAAGATGTAGTGGTTCTGCCTGTGGGGCCCAGGGACTCTACGGATTGTTTGCAAGTGCCATGTTTGTGGTGGTCCAGGTTCTGGAGAGAGGGTCCATAGACCTCACAGTGTTTCAAGTTGAGGTGGGCATGACCCCAAAGAGAAGGGGTCCACTGGGCTGACCTAGACCACAGAGGCTGAGTCTGGATCCCAGCAGCTCATCCTCCTAGAAGATTGCACTGGTTGGATTGTGTGTTGGCATACTACCCACATGGAAGGATGCTCTAGGACACTGTCCCATGAAACTCATCTTTGGATTTCTTAGGTACAAAGTCTTGAGGACGGGTTCATGGTGGCATACGCATAGGGCTCTGTAAGAGCTCCCTCAGGAGAAATCTTGCACTGAATTCAGTGTCAGGAATAGCTGGATATCTCTTGAGTGGATGCTTTAATCTTTATCTCATGGGTCCTGTGAAACACATAAATGAAATATTTCCCTTTTCCTACTGGCTGCCAGGAAGCTCTGACTTAGCTCAGTAGCCCACACATGGTGTGACTCTTGTACACTGACTTGGCCTCTGGTTCTTTCAGACTCTTATACTCTTGTTTTCCCCTTGCCTTGCCTCATTTTCATCACCTCGTTTTCCTTAGAGAAAAACACCTTGCTGTTTTATGTGTTTTAGTCTTAACTAAACAAACATTTATGGTGGATCAGTGCTGGCTACGTCAGAGCCAGGGAGTAAGCATTTCCTCTCTGCAGTCTCCATCCTAGAGGCCTGTTTGCCAGGTCCTCCCTCCCTGCCCCATTCCCTTATACCTTGCTCTAGTTCTTGGGACCCCAGAGCCTTGGAGCCCCATTCATCACGGCTCCTGAGTTTGTCTGAAAAGACGATGTTCGTTCAGGTTCTTCCCCCACCCTCACTGTGTTGCTTCTTCATCCCCCAGGGCTTCACAGTATTTTTTCAGGGAGAAATGTCTGGGAGAAGAGTCATTTCCCCAACCCAGGGCTCAGCCGCTCCTGTAGCCCCAGGCCCCCTCTGAAATCCAGCTTCGGTTCAGCTCTGGCCCTGTGTCTCAGCAGTCCCCAGCTGCCTACTGTCCTTAGTGGCCCACCTGAGCAGACAAAGCCCATTTCTGGTGGGAAAGCAGTGCCTTTGACCCTGGTGCCTTGGAAATGGGGGTGGGGAGAGCTGGCTGGCAGTGCCCCGGGGGAGGGTGGGAGGCACAGTGAGACGCCAGGGCTGATTTTCAGTACCACACCCTGTCATCAATCCTCTACTTCCTACATGGAGTGGCTTCACTGTGTCCCCCAAAATTAATACACTCAAACTGAATAAAAAAGTTCAGTGTAGTCGGTGTCTCCTCCTACCTCAGTCTCCTCGAGGCCCCCTCCATCTGGGGCATCTCCTGTTACTAGTTCAGTGCAAGCTCTTTCAGTGATTGTTAAAGCATATATGCAAATATACATGTCCACCTCCTTAAACAAATCTGAAATGGTGGTGTGCTATTACACATGTGTTTTCTGGCTCTAGCTTTTGAAACTTATATATGCTGAGTGACTGTTTCTATCAGTATACTCATGTCTGTGGAGGCTTCTCTGAAGTAGTCAGTTGGAAAGACGGTCCCCTCCACATGCTAATAAGGAAGGGGTTAAGCTTCTGGGAAAGGGTGGGGTGTCCATGCGTGGGCTTTCAGAGGTCTGGGAAACTTCTAAATTGTGTGTGTAAAATTGTGGGCACTAGTGGCATTTCTAAGGGGAGGGATTGTGGTTCGAAGGGTCTGTGGCCCAGAACAGGTGAACCAAGGCCTCAGCCCTGGGTTTCATGGGATTTCTCTACAGCAGAATGTGGGGCTAACTTGGCAGAGGGCAGCACCGCTAGGTTCTAAGGCCTCCACTCCCTGGGTCTGCTACAGATCAGGCTGAGGTGAGGGACAGAGATGCCCAGCCCTAGAATCTTCCTGGGAGAAGACTGGGTTTTTCCCATTCCCAGTGGAGGGTCCCCCTGTCTGCTGTGTGGGTGGCCCCAACTGTGCCTGAGAATGAAGTCTGGGGCCTTTCTGGGATTATAGAGAACACCAGGGTTAGAGCCGGGAGGCCCTTCAGTCATCACTGGATCTATGGGGTAACCCAGGCACAGAGAGGCCAGGGGGTGAGTCCAAGGTCACCCAGCCAGGGAAAGGCAGAGGCTGTGTGGGCCAATCCTGCCTGTGACATTCAGGTCTGTGCTCCTTCCCTGACAGCACCATGAGATGAGCAGGAGAGGCCCTTGGGAGGAGGCGAGGCTGCCTGTTGCTCCTGGGCTCTGCCGATGCGGCTGAGGTGGGGGTGCACGGAGCAGAGGCCGCAGCCCGAGTGGGCGTGCCATCCTCACACCTCACTGCATCTTGCAACATCACCTCCTGCTGGCTGCATCCTCACATCAGGTTGTAGCCAACAGCCCCAGAATTCTGAATACAGCAGAGGTGATAGGACTATGAGGCGG
Source organism: Piliocolobus tephrosceles (assembly GCF_002776525.5). Taxonomy (NCBI): domain Eukaryota; kingdom Metazoa; phylum Chordata; class Mammalia; order Primates; family Cercopithecidae; genus Piliocolobus; species Piliocolobus tephrosceles. The sequence continues at coordinate 19,067,667 of NC_045446.1, forward strand.
CACCGCAGGATGTGGTCACTAGAGGGCAGCAGGAAAGCCACTGCGGTGGCTCAGCAGGAAGAAGTTCCCAGGCCAGGAGAGGCGCTGCAGGAAGAAGGGGCGGTGGGTAGAACCAGACCCCGTGGGCTGCAGGATGATTTGTTCTAGGCCCTTTCCTGAGATGGAAAGCAAAGCAGACATTTACTGATGACGATATTAATTGACATTTAGTGAGTGCTTACCCTGCGTCAGGCACTGTACTCACTAATTAGTCCTCACAACAGCCTTGTTACAATTATCCCCATTTTTGCATGTGTGAACACAGAGGCCCAGGGAGATGAAGAAAGCTAGCCAAGATCTCTCAGCCAGTAAGTGGCTGAGCTGGGATCAGCAGGGCTGGTGTCAGAGGCGGGATCGTGTCTGTATGCCTGGCATTGACTAAATGCTTTAAGACCTTCAATTCTTACCAGCACTACTGTAGATATGCCCACCTTATGGATGGGGAAACTGAGGCTCAGGGACAGCTGGTGAATCACCCAGGCCCACACACCTGCTGAGTGACAGATCCAGGAGGCATGGTTCAGGGTGTGAGCTGTTACTGTGAATTACAGTTCTCCAGCATAGAGCTGTTCGCTGCTCCCAGTCTGTGTCCTCATCTCAAGTTGGCTGATAATGAAATCTGAGCTTTCTATGGGGACTAAAGGTTCACCAACTTGCCTGCTTTCTAACAGAAATGATAGATCCTGGTCTCCTGTATCTGAGGTTTGCTTGGATTTTTACTAAGCAGAGGTAGAGGGAGGCCAGGCCAGAGGTTGCTAGAAGCCTAGGGGATGGGCTCTGGGGGCCACGGTTTGGCTTGGAGGGTGAGGGCATTGAGGAGTCTTTTGCAGTGGCTAAGGCTCCCTTGGGAACAACAGGACCTGGCCCCAGGCCTCTGGTTTCCAGGGCAGATGCCTTTAGCATACCAAGGACACTTGGCCAGCCCCGGGCCCAGCTCTGCCAGGTTGGGAGAGAGGGGGCATTTCCAGGAGGGCTGGACTTCCCCCATCTTCCCATTCCCATGCCCAGGCTTTGCCCTCCGTGGGGGTACAAGGGAATGGCCTGTGGCTGGGCCTTCAAACGCATTCCCCTCCTTGGTGTCCAGGCCGCACCTTATGAGGCCGAGTCTCGCTGTCTTAGGGATTTATAACATCCAGCTGCTTCAGTGACTTCTGATTTATTAGCAGAGCAGCAGCTTCCAGTCCTGGCCTTAAGTTTCTCTGGGTGGAGGAAGAGTTGGGGGAAGAAACTCAAATGGCCCCCTCCCTAGCAAGATGGCAAGATGTTCCTCTTTAAATAAAACCCTAGGGTGAATTCTGCTTTTGGAATTGGAACCCCAGAATTAAGTGAAGACTCCTTAAGGATTCGGTTTCCTGTCTTGATGAGGACCAAGGAGGGTGGAATATGAGTGGAATTAGGGAAAAGGATTTGAACGCGGACTTCCTAGCACATTGCCTGGGCTGGAATCCTGGCTTCTTATTAGGGGTGTGAGCTTGGGGAAGTTATCTAACCTTGAGGGGCCTCAGCTTCCTTACCTGTAAAATGGGATTGTGACAGTATCAACTTCATAGAACTGGCATGAGGGTGCGATGAGCTGATGGCTGTGAAAGAAGCATGTGCCTGGGAGGAACATTGTGAATGCCCAGCAAGTGCTTGCCTTCCTTGGTATTATTTGACCCATAGCATCTAGAACAGTGCCCAGCACACACAGGAGTTCTGATAGATGTCTGTGAATAAATACAAAGGAAGTGCATCCAAATGAAATGATGCTGTAGCCAAAGAACAGACTCCTAAATAACTTAAAAATATGACCTGGCACTATTATTGATGACATTCCCTGTCTGTTTCTTGAAAGCCATTCACATTCGCCTTGGGGCACTTGGGCAGAGCAGGCCTGCACTTGCAGGGGAGTTGGGTGTAAAGTAGGGGGGTCTTTCTCCCCGGGTACCTGGCCCAGCCCCCTGATGGAGGCCAGCATCCTCTGCCACTATGGGATGAGGTTGGGGTGGGATGCAGTGTGGTTGGGATTGCGGTTTTTCTCTGATCACGGTGAGAAATTCCTAAGAATCTAAACTGTGCCCCTTTCCCTCTTGCCTGCCACTTGGTGATCTGGCACTGATTCCTAAAGAAGTGAAATTTCATATTTAACACAGGACGTGATTTCTCCATCTGAACAGTGGGAGTGAGGACCCTGACCTCTGAGAGTGCTTATGGGGAATAACACGGTGCTAGAAGTTGGGTGAGCTGAGCCAGGCAGCACTGCGGGTTTGGGAAATGAGGATCCACTCACCCACTCCCAAAGGAGCCATGCCACATAGTGGGGTGTGGGAAGAATCTTCACAAAGAACTTGAGTTCACCCCACCAGCTGTGAACCAACAGATCCACAGGACCACACAGCAAAGGGAGGAACATGCTGTAAGCCTCAGAAGCATCTGCCTGCCCAGTCCCCATCATGCTGATTCACAAATGGGCTGGGGCCAGTAACGGAATGCATGTTTGAAGGCCAAATACGTTTAAGCTGGAGGAACAGGAAGCCAAATCTCCTTAGAGGCAAAGAGCTGGACTCTGGAGAACCTACCAGATGAGGGTTAAAGCAGGCCTGAGAGCTCAGGCAGGTTCCTCTACCTCTGTGCCTCGGCTTTCTCGCCTGTGAAGTGGGCAGATACTGACTTCTATATTTGGTTCTTGCTAGAAGGACACGAGCTGATGCAGGGAAGGGGCTTGGCACAATAGATGCTAACTGAGATAATGTGATGATCTTGGTGTTTTAATTTAGACTCTGTGAGTTGCATCAAGGTCAGGAATGCTCCCTGGTCCACTTTTGCTTTGAGTTTCAGGTAGCTGGTGTCACTTCGGTGTGGTTGGAAGAAGGCTCTCTCCCCAGCTGCGTTGGAGGCACCCTTTCGACCTGGAGGCCTGGGGTGAGCCCCCCTGCCCTTGTGGACTTCTGCTAACCCGCTTCCTGGGAGAATTGCTGCACAAGTTGAATTTTAAAGGGTTAGGATTGTTTCATGGATTTAAAATGCAGAACCTTGCCAGCCTCCCTGCCTGCTGGGTTCTGGTGTGAGCAGAGGGACTGCGGTTTATTAGGAGGATGTGGTGGGGTGGGCGAGGAAGGTAAAAGGAGTGGGATACAGTCCAGGACTCAGAGGGCCACACTCAGGGGATCAGAGATGGCACTGGGTTGTTTGGGGCGCTGAGTCAGGGATGGATCTGGAGAGCAGGCAGAGCCCTTATTGCCTGGCCTTCGGGGCAGACTGTGGGGCACAGGACGCAGAAGAGAAGGAGTGGGGAGGAGGCACTGAGACCCCAGCTCCACCTTCTGAGCCCTTCCCCTCCCTGTCTCTTGCAGTCTGCTGGCCACAGGGCTGCCGCACTGGCTGGGACTGCCAGCTGGACCTGGAGACGCTGGTGGCTGTGGACTCCCCAGCTTGGAGCAGCCCCTCTTTGGTAAGTGGTTGAGCCCTCCTGCATTCTCCCTGGGGGCAGCCCCAGTCCCCACTCAGGTCTGGTAGCTGAGCCAGCCTCCAGAGACGGTGCCTGCAGGATGCTCAGGTGGGCTCCTGACCCTGGACTCTAAGCAGCCCCATTCGCTCTTTCTGCTTCTCCATGGTCCCTCCCCAGCCCCCCTTCTGTGGGCAGAGGGGGCACAGGAGGTAAGAGTGGAGGCCCCTGACTCCCTGAGATCTTCTTTGCAGGCCAGTTCACTCTGTGTCAGCGGGCGTTATGTGACCTCCATGGCCTGAACCCTTGTCCCTAGAGACTAGGAGCAGACCCTGGGTGCTGGGAAGGGTTGCCTCTCAGCAGACCCTGGACACCTGTCTCTGCTCCAGAGACTCTTAGAGACTCCATGAGCCCCAGACGTCCACATCTGGAGTAAGTGGTCACCTGCATCCATGAGTTGGAGGGGGCTTGACACAGTTGTCCACCTTGCCTGGCCATGCTGGCAGCTCACTGACCATGGTCTGCAGGGGTCCTTCATGCTCAGGGGATTGGGGTCAGATGGAGGCACCTGATAGGGACTCTTCTTCCCCCTAGGGATGGGCAGAGGACAGAGGAAAGAGGACCACCTGGAGAACTGGGCGCCAGCTCGTGGGGGTGGGAAACGCTAGCAGGCGGGAGGGGCAGGGTTTGAGGCAGGCCCTGGTCATTCCCTCAGTGCGGGAGTAGGGAGAGTCAGGCTCTTGCCCTGTGAGGCCCCTCTAAGGAACTCGGAGCTCACGATAAGAGGCTTCCACAGCTGTCTGCAGTGGGTGCAAGGAATATTTGTTCAGCTGCGGAAAGCTCCCAGGAGTCCCCCAGAGAACGGTAGTCTAGTGTAGAAGCCGCTTAGGTCTTCAGGGTGTGTGGTGAGCACTGGACAGGGAGCCCGGCGTTTCCCTGGGTCCCCTGGAGACCAGCTCTTCCAAGGGACAAGCCAGTGCCCCCACCGTGGAGGCACCTGACCGCTGGCTGCCTTTGCCCACAGACCTCGCCCCGTGGAGAAACAGCCCCATGAAGGTGCCCAGCCATGCAATGTTCCTGGAAGGCCGTCCTCCTCCTTGCCCTGGCCTCCATTGCCATCCAGTACACGGCCATCCGCACCTTCACTGCCAAGTCCTTTCACACCTGCCCCGGGCTGGCGGAGGCCGGGCTGGCCGAGCGACTGTGCGAGGAGAGCCCCACCTTCGCCTACAACCTTTCCCGCAAGACCCACATCCTCATCCTGGCCACTACGCGCAGCGGCTCCTCCTTCGTGGGCCAGCTCTTCAACCAGCACCTGGACGTCTTCTACCTGTTTGAGCCCCTCTACCACGTCCAGAACACGCTCATCCCCCGCTTCACCCAGGGCAAGAGCCCGGCCGACCGGCGGGTCATGCTGGGCGCCAGCCGAGACCTCCTGCGAAGCCTCTACGACTGCGACCTCTACTTCCTGGAGAACTACATCAAGCCGCCGCCGGTCAACCACACCACCGACAGGATCTTTCGCCGCGGGGCCAGCCGGGTCCTCTGCTCCCGGCCTGTGTGCGACCCTCCGGGGCCAGCCGACCTGGTCCTGGAGGAGGGGGACTGCGTGCGGAAGTGCGGGCTACTCAACCTGACGGTGGCTGCAGAGGCGTGCCGCGAGCGCAGCCACGTGGCCATCAAGACGGTGCGCGTGCCCGAGGTGAACGACCTGCGCGCCCTGGTGGAAGACCCGCGGTTAAACCTCAAGGTCATCCAGCTGGTCCGAGACCCCCGCGGCATTCTGGCTTCGCGCAGCGAGACCTTCCGGGACACGTACCGGCTCTGGCGGCTCTGGTACGGCACGGGGAGGAAACCCTACAACCTGGACGTGACGCAGCTGACCACGGTGTGCGAGGACTTCTCCAACTCCGTGTCCACCGGCCTCATGCGGCCCCCGTGGCTCAAGGGCAAGTACATGTTGGTGCGCTACGAGGACCTGGCCCGGAATCCCATGAAGAAGACCGAGGAGATCTACGGGTTCCTGGGCATCCCGCTGGACAGCCACGTGGCCCGCTGGATCCAGAACAACACGCGGGGCGACCCCACCCTGGGCAAGCACAAATACGGCACCGTGCGAAACTCGGCGGCCACGGCCGAGAAGTGGCGCTTCCGCCTCTCCTACGACATCGTGTCCTTTGCCCAGAACGCCTGCCAGCAGGTGCTGGCCCAGCTGGGCTACAAGATCGCCGCCTCGGAGGAGGAGCTGAAGAACCCCTTGGTCAGCCTGGTGGAGGAGCGGGACTTCCGCCCCTTCTCGTGACCCGGGCGGCGCGGGTGGGGGCGGGAGGTGCACGGTGTAGGTTTTGATAAAATGGACCGTTTTTAACTGTTGCCTTATTTCCCCCTCCCTCTCCCACCTCATCTTCGTGTCCCTCCTGCCCTCAGCTCACCCCACTCCCTTCTGCCCCTTTTTGTCTCTGAAATTTGCACTACGTCTTGGACGGGAATCACTGGGGCAGAGGGCGCGTGAAGTGGGGTCCCGCCCCCCCCCACCCCATTCAGATACACGGATATTGGGTCTCTGTGCGGACGGTGACAATGTTTACAAGCACCACACTTACACATCCACACACGCACACGGGCACCTGCGAGGCGACTTCTCAAGCTTTTGAATGGGTGAGTGGTCGGATATCTAGTTTTTGCACTGTCTTACTACTCAAGGTAAGAGGATACAAACAAGAGGACCACTTGTCTCTAATTTAGGAATGGTGTCCATCCTTTCCCCATCCCTGCTTCCTGCCCCTGACACCCACTTTCCCCCTTAGAGCAGCGAAACTGCCCCCTCCTGCCCGCCCTTGCCTGTCGGTGAGGCAGGTTTTTACTGTGAGGTGAACGTGGACCTGTTTCTGTTTCCAGTCTGTGGTGATGCTGTCTGTCTGTCTGAGTCTCGTGGCCGCCCCTGGACCAGTGATGACTGATGAATCTTAGAGCTTCTGATTGATCTCGGGGTCCATCTGTGATATTTCTTTGTGCCAAAAAGAAAAAAAAAAGAGTGGATCAGTTTGCTAAATGAACATTGAAATGCTTTATGTGTGTTTTCTGTAAATAAAAGAGTGCAATAATCTCTGTGTGTGATTGTGGGACCTTCTGAATGGGTACCAGAGGGCCTCAGCCAGGTCTGGGTGTTCCTGGCTTTGGGGAGGACAGTGAGAAAGAAGTGGAGGTGGGAATTGAATGACAAGTCTGCCTTTCAGAACTCTTGTCACCCTCAACACTGAGTTTAGTTTAGGGTTTTTTTTTTTTTTTTTTTTCCAGACAGAGTCTCACTCTCCCTCCCAGGCTAGAGTGCAATGGCTCCATCTCTGCTCAGTGCAACCTTCGTCTCCCAGGTTCAAGCAATCCTTCCGCCTCAAACTCCCAAGTGACTGGGACTACAGGCACACACTGCCACGCCTGGCATGCCTGGCTAATTTTTTTTTTTAATTTTTCTTTTCACATTTTAGTAGAGACGGGGTTTCACCGTGTTGTCCAGGCTGGTTGCGAACTCCTGAGCTCAGGCATTCCTCCTGCCTCGGCCTCCCAAAGTGCTGGGATTACAGACTTGAGTCACTGCCTCCTGGCCGTGTTATTTTTTCCTTCAGTCAGTTGAGACCAGGTAACTTATAGCCAGGGATAATGTTCAAAGTCTTTAACAAGTGGTATGGCTTGCTGAATCAGAGTAGCTGGAGGTAAGAATGACATCCTGGGATCCCTTCTTGTGCTAAATGTTACCCATTTAGTTGGTGGATCTGGGTCTACAATAGCCAGGGAGGGGGAAACTTCAAGGGGTGGGGTGCCTCAGGGCAGTGGCTGCTGACCCACAGGCCTGGAAGTATTTGACTTTGAATAATGGTACAGGTTTACTGGTGTCTACGCTGGCAGAGAATCTGCTGTGCTTGCTCCCCTTCCCTTCCCTACCTATCTAGCAGGTTCCTCCAGGCAGCTTCCCCAGCTCTTATTCCAAGAAAATAACCTGTCCCTGGGGTGGCTACAGGTCACAGCTTTGTTGTTCTGGAACAGTGGAGTATCTGGTGATAAGGCAGCCCCAGGGGTCCTAGCCAATTGGAAGAAGGGCTTCCTGAGGAAACTCAGTCCTGGGCTATTTTACATATGTCAGGAGGATGTAGACAGTTCAATAGCTCTAGCAAATGCCTTAACTAATAGTGGCTTAATCGAGATAGGTGATTTTCTTTTATAAAAAATTTTATTGGGGTAAAATAATAGAATATAAAATTTACCATCTTAACCTTTTTAAAGTGTGCCATTCGTTAAATACATTCATAACGTGTGCCATCATCCAGATCTGTAATTCTGTTCATTTTGTAAAACTGAAACTCTGGACCCATTAAACAAAAACTCCTCACCTACCCACCCACCTCCAGTGCCCAGAAACCACCATTCTGCTTTCTGTCTCTAGGAATTTGACTACTCTAGTACCTCATGTAAGTGGAACCATACAGTATTTGTCCTGTTACGACTGGGTCATTTCACTTAGCTTAATGTCCTCAAGGTTCATCCATGTTGTAGCGTATGTCAAAATCTCTTTTTAAGGCTGAATAATATTCCACTGTATGGACATACCATATTTTGCTTATCCATTCATCCCTAGATGAACACTTGGTTGTTTCCATGTCTTAGCTACTGTCAATACTGCTGCTGTGAACATGAGTGTACAACTATTGAGACCCTGCTTTCCATTCATTGGGCATATCTCCAGAAATAGAATTGCTGGATCATGTGGCAGTTTTATTTTCAATGATTTGAGGAATTGCCATACTATTTTCCACAGTAGCTGAATGATTTTACATTCCCACCAACACTGCTCAAGGGTTTCAATTTTTTCCACAATATCACCAATTCTTATTATTTTCTTTCTTTTTTTGAAAGTTAGCCATACTCATGGGTGTGAGGTGGTTAGATAGCCTATTTTCTTTCACTCTCATTTAAAAGGCATAGGCTGTTCAGGTCTGGTATGGTGGCTTCCAGGTCGTGTGCCCAGATTTCGGGGTCCTGGCTCTATGTTGTTGCTCCATCTTTCTAAGGTATTGCCCTTGGCTATATGGTCCTAGAAGGCTTGCCAGGCAGCAGGATGGAGAAAAACAGGAAAGGACCGTACACCTCTGCCACGTATGAGAACAACCTCAAAATTATAGACATTGCTTTCATTCATGTCTGATTGGCTACAGCCTGGCCACTTGGCCGTACTTAGCTGCAATGGAGGTTGGGAAATGTAGTCTTTTATCTGGATGGCCATAACTGTTAAGGTGGCTGATGAGTCCAAAGCTGATCTCCCTGAGATTCAGTTTCTCTTCTGCGCAAGAGAGGCAGGCTAATTTACACCACCATTCTTTAAGACCAGTAAGCTGACTTGGAAAAGCCTCTGTCAGGACTGGTGGGCAGGTCCTGGGGCTCTTCTCAGCCTGTGATCCATAGCAGCTGCTTCTCCAGGCTGCAGTGAGGAAGTTGACTCATCAGTTGGCTTCATGGCATCAGTGCCCAGGTGGTCCTCACTCAGTGCCCCTGGCTGGCTGTTCCAGCACCCAGGGAAAGCCTGCTCCAATGGCCACAGCTGGCTGACTCTTCCCCTGTTACGGTAAGTGATGCCGAGGCACTTGTCTTCACCTCTGACTGCCCTGTGGTGGATTGTCCCTGAGCCAGAGACTTTTCTCCTCTGGGTGGGTGGCTTTAGGTTGGAAGTGGGAGACACTGGAGATATTGGCCTCGCTGGAGAGAAACCCTCCCTCAACTGCCATGACAGAAGACTTTAACAAGGCTGGCTGGAGCTTTTGGAGGAAAGCCCTGTTTAGTGATGGGTTCATTCATTCATTCATTTATTCATTCAAGTATGTGTAGGCACTGGAATTATGGGCATTCCTTCAAGAAATGCAGTCTAGTGGAAGGCAAACAGGCAAAAAGATAGGGAAAGCCTGGGTGAAGTGTTCTGCCCACATGGGCAGGGCTGGGCCTCATACCAACTTGGTCCTGGAAAACACAAGGCCACTGTAATGAGGCACATGTTGGTTTGCTAGGCCTCATGGGCTCATTCTACCTGTCTTTGAGCTTACAGAAACCAGGGAGGTCTTCCCTAAGGAGGTGGTGCCTGAGTTGATTCCTGGGGATGTAGGAGCTGGCCCTATGGAGAAGCTGAGGAAGAAGCGGTGCAAAGGCACAGAGTAGGGAAGGCCTGGGGCATTGGTAGCTGCACAGGCTTCAGGCAGGGTTGTGTGGGACCAGGCCATGTACCAGATCCCGTCCTCCGTTCCTCAAGCCTGGAAAGCTTGCCAGTTCACCAAGGGCAGTTCAGCCTTCAAGGGATTTAGTTTTTATGACCACGCCCACAGGAGAAATTCAGAAACCAGAGAGCTTGCCTGCTTTCAGGATAATGACCAGACTCTCCCAGCACTGTTTGAAGCCTGCATGTTCTAGCCCCTGCCACCCCAAGCTTCATCCGGTACCACGGTTCCCTCCACTCTTCACTCTCCAGCCTTCCTGCTTTCTGGTGATTTCATGAACACATGGTGGTAGATTGTTGCAGTTACAGCCTCCAGCTTGTTCATGCTTCCCTGTACCCACACTGTCTGGGAATGGCTTCCCACGCTGACTCTGGGTTCCGCCACATGCCTTGCTCTGGTCAGTGGAACAGTAGCAAGTGCAGAGATGTGAAAAGTACTTGAGCTTTGGAGCGTGCTTTTTCTTGCTGCCTCTTGGAAACCTTCAACTGCCATGTGCAGGAAGCCCAGGGTAGCTTGTTGAAGAAGAAAAGCCCACCAAGAGCAGTCCCAGCCATCAATCAGCCAGTTCCTCACAGACTTGGCAACTGTTGAAGATGCATGAGTGAGCCCCAGCTGAGATCAGCCACTACCTAACCCAGAGGGTTGGAGCCAACTGGCTGAGCCCAGCCAAATTTCTGACCTACGACATTGTGTGGATGAGGCCAGGCATGGTGGCTCACGCTTGTAATCCCAACACTTTGGGAGGTTGAGGGGGGCGGATCACTGGGGAGGTGGAGGCTGCAGTGAGCTGAGGTCACACCACTGCACTCCAGCCTGGGCAACAGAGTATGACTCTGTTAAAAAAAGAAAAAAGAAAGAAAAGAAAGGATGTTGTTTTAAGCCACTAAGTTTTGGAGTGACTTGACAGAATAAAAACAACTGATGCACGTCTTTCTCTATCCCATTGCAGGGTCTTGGCATAGACTGTTCCTTATTCCTGGGTTGTTCCTGGTCTCCTCTTTACCCAGTTGATGTCTCCCTACTCTTTGGATCTCAGCTTCATTATCAACACTTCCTTGGTTTTACAAGACTAGTTCAGCTATCCTGATGATAGGCCCTTATATAGCAGACTATATACCTTACACGTCTGGATTATAGACCCTTATAGCACCTCGTATATCTCTTTTATAGTGTTTACTACAGTTGTAATCATACTTTTTATTACAGACCTAGCACAAAATAGGTGTCCAATAAACAGCGATTGAATGGATAAAAGAATAAATAAAACAGGTGTTTCCCCTCTGATAAAAGAGCTGTCTTGTCCAAGGCCTTCACTTGGGAATGGGCAACGCCTCCAAGGAATCTGAATGAGACCCGCAGCAGCACACGCCTTCACAGGCTGTTTCACACAAGTTAGAGGAGGCCGAGCTCAGTTTTGTTCCAAGAGTCCACATCCTTCCCCGGCAGTCAGCAACTCTAACTCTACAGACCAGCATTGGCTCTCCTGTTTCATTGTCACGATGCCATCACCTGCCTTGCCACTTGTTACAGTTTCCAAGGCTAACACTCTGAAAGAGAATACCAGCCAACAAACATGTGTATAGAATTTGACAGTTTACGAAGCACACTTCCCCCTCCTGTTAGTCACACCTCCACAGCGACTGTCCCTGCTGATGCCGAGGCACCTCTTTCTAGCCAGGAAGTGGTGGTCAGAGCCCCACTTCGGCAGGACAGGCCTTGTCCCCATGGCTTCTGTGTTTTGTGTCTTGATGGCTTAGATCCTAAGGAGTAACTTCCTGCTCTTGTCTCCAGGCTCAGGGCCCCTCTCACCCCATGGGTCTGGGGTTGTGTCCTGTTATTTCTTTTCATCATGGACTTCCTCTGTTTGTGCGTTCCCACCTGCTTACCCTTGTTCTTCTCCTTGCCAGCAACAAACACTGGCCTCCTAGTCATACTTCCCTGGGATTCTGGGGCACTCGCTGGGCCCCACTTCCTATCATCTTTGAGGATATTGTGCAGGAACAAACCTGCCCTTCCTGAATCATCCCTTTCCCAGGAAAAGTACTTGCTGGGGAAGGATTTCTCCCTGCGGGAATATCTTTACTTCTGGGGAAGGAAAAGATGTCGGGGAAGCACCTTCACACACCCAGTGAGAAAACACAGGCTTCTGCCTCCTGAGCACTGGAAAGCAGGTTGGAATCAAGTCCTTATGGGCAAGTAGCCAGGGTTTAGGCCTACCAGGGAGTTGAGCTGCAGTCATCAGCAGGGTTGGCTTTGTGTCTTTGTATGGTGCAGCTGGCAGACTAATGCCCAAGTTAGAGATCTGGCTGGCCTGGGAGCCTACAGTCTTCCTGAGCGGGGGACACATAGGACAATCCCTGAGCATCACAGGGCTTTGAAGCACTCCCTAGAAACATCTGCTGCCCTGCCTGCCTGTAGTTGCTACTTCTGCTCCTTAGAGATGCCACCTGCTGATGACTTCTGATTGAATTGGGTCTTATTCCTCTTGGGAAACGCTATGATGAAAAGCGTGGTTCTGATTCCAGTTTCATCTCTGCTACTTGCTGTGTGATGTTGGGCACAGCACTTAAGCTTTCTGAGCCTGCCTCCGAGGGCTACTATGAAGACTGCATAAAGTAATGCATTTACATGTATAGAATGGTGCTTGGCACATAGTGAGTGCTCAATAAATGCTAGGAATCATCACTATCATTATCATCATCATTTTACTCACAGTGCCTAGCAAGGTGCCAGGAATATGATAGTCACTTAATGAATAATGAATGTTTGTTGAATGAATGCGTTTTTTAGTGAGCTCTCCTAATTTGAAAGGCTACCAATGCCCAAAGTTACACCTGAATAAAATGCACAGCAGACAGTGTCACCTCCTTATTAGTCAAGGCCTAGAGCCAATGGCTAACTAGGGAAGAGAAGTGAGGGACAGCCAGAAATGCCCACAGAATGAACACTAAACGTAGGGATAAGCTGGCCCCCCCACAGGAAGATTCCTGCAGGTTCCAGGCCCTGTTGGATGAGCAACCCTCTGGGAGAAACTAGCTGAGTTAACTTACCATTTTCTGGCCACATTCCCAAGATCATCTCGCTTCCTGGAAAAATGGCCTCCTGGAGTAGCCCAAGCCAGCTGCCAGCTACCATCACTAAGTTGACTGAATTGACCTTTCTGCCCCTTTGAGGCATCTGTATTTGTGGCGCTCCTTTTTCATCCACAAAGGACTGTTTTAAGCATGGGGAATTCAGAATGTTTTCCTCCTAAGGCCCAGGGAGCCCACTGTCTAAGGTATGCAGTGATGGAGGTTGTAGAGTTGTCTTAAGCTTGGATCTTCCAGCTTCCTCAACTGGGTCTGGGAACAGCCAGCCAACCACACCCAAAGTCTGGGGACATCCTCCTCAGGCAAACCCTAGCAGCTGGGCTGTAGGCAACAATGCCTTTGTCCTGTATTGCTTCCTGCCTTCTTCCTTCCTTGTAACACCTCAGCCTTTAGCAATGTCACGCTGGCTTTGGGCTGGCTTTGAGACGCTGGGTGTGGCTTTGGGGATAGGGACATTCGCACTAAGGGTTTTAGGAGGCATTTAGAGCTATCCAGAAAAAGTGGAAAATCAGTGATTCAGGTGAGAGGAGACTCAAATTGAGATCTTGTTTCACTGCATCTTGCTGCATCAAGCAGTAATCTTCCTAGAGTCTCAATGTCCCAGCTAAAGCCAGGGGACAATTATTGAAAAGAATGTGTCTTCTGTAGCCATTGGATATAGAGGACTACTGATGTCCATTCAGTAAAGTTTAACATATCGACCGAATATCTGTCTCTCCTGTCTTAAAAAATCTGTTTATTCCTTTGATTACTGAGAAAATGTGTTAAAGATTTCATACCATGACTGTGGATTTATCTATTTCTCCATGTATCCCTGCCATGTTTTGCTGTATCATGTTGAGGCTGTAATTTTAGGTGCATGCAAATCTAAAGTTATGTATATTTCTTGTGAACCGAACCTTTTATCATTATAAAGTGTTTCTGCTGACCATAGTGTGTGTTTGCCTCAAAATCTATTTTGTCTAATGTCAGTACAGCAACACCAGCCTCCTTTGGTTTCTTATTCGTGTGGTTTCTTATTCTTTCAGTTTACACACGTCTTGCAATTACTGATGTATTTGCATTTATATCTGCCATCTGATTTTTGCGTCCTGCTTTTCTCACTCATTGTATGCATTTTCATCTCTTGTTTTCATTCCATATTTCCTTTTTATTATATTTTCTTCCCTCCACTAATTAGAAAATTATGTATCTGTTTCTATTCCTTTAGTAGGCAACCTTAGCAACTACAGATTCCCTTCTCAGTTTATCTGAGTCTAAAGTTAACCAATATCTTTATCCTTTTATTGGGAAACACACTTAATACCTTAAAACACTTTAATTACATTCCCCCCCGCCCCCCCTTTTTTTTGAGACAGAGTCTTGCTCTGTTGCCCGGACTGGAGTGCAGTAGCGCAATCTCAGCTCACTGCAACCTCTGCCTCCTGGGTTCAAGCTATTCTCTTGCCTCAGCCTCCCGAGTAGCTGGGACTACAGGCACATGCCACCATGCCCAGCTAATTTTTTGCATTTTTAGTAGAGACGGGGTTTCACAGTATTAGCCAGGGTGGTCTCGATCTCCTGACCTCATGATCCACCCGCCTCAGCCTCCCAAAGTACTGGGATTACAGGCGTGAGCCACTGCACCCTGCCACATTTCCTTCTTTTAAACTTCTATGTTGTTGTTGTGATGCATTTTGATTTTTTAAAGAGACAAGATCTTGCTATAATGCCCAGGCTGATCTTGAACTCCTAGCCTCAAGCAGTCCTCCTGCCTCGGCTTCCTAAGTAGCTGGGATTACAGGCACAAGCCATTGTGACCAGCTGTGATGAATTTTTAAAACAAACGCATTATATGTGGTCTTTTATTGTTTTTCTTCCCAAAATAATTAATTTTGGGGGGACATCATCTGCACACAATAAAATTTATTTATTTAAAGTATACTGTTTGATGAGTTTTTCACAATGTGTAGTTATGTAATCACTGCTACACTCAAAAGATAAAATATCTCTATCAAACCAAATAATTCCCTTGTGCCCTTTCCTTTCCCCATCCCCAGCCCTTGGCAACCATTGAACTGCTTTCTGTCACTTTAGTTTTACCTTTTCTAAAATTTTGTATAAATGCGATCATACACTATGTATTCTTTTGTGTCTGGCTTCTTTCACTTAGATGGCTCTTGAGATTCATGGTGTTGAATGTTTCAGTGATCTGTTTCTTTTTACTGTTGAGCTCTCTTCATTCCTTTGTGTGGATACAAATTTCCATCTAGTATCACTTTCCTTCTGCCTGAAGAACTTTATTTAACATTTCTTGGAGTGTGGGGTGGCTGATAATAAAGTCTCCCAGGTTTTGCCTGAAAATGTTTACATTTGTCTTTGGTTTTAAGAAGATATTTTCCCTGGATTTAGAATTTCAAGTTGATAGTTTTTCTTTCAGTGCTTTAACGATTTTTGCTTCAGTGTCTTCTGACGTGTATCGTTTTTGATGAGGTATCTATCATAATTCTCATCTTTTTTTTTTTTTTATCTACACATTATATATCTTTCCACTGGCAGCTCTTAAGATTTTCTCTGTGGCTGGGCGCAGTGGCACACGCCTGTAATCCCAGCACTTTGGGAGGCTGAGGCAGGCAGATCACCTGAGATCGGGAGTTTGAGACTAGCCTGACCAACACGGAGAAACCCCGTCTCTACTAAAAAATATAAAAATTAGCCAGGCATGGTGGCGCATGCCTGTAATCCTAGTTACTCAGGAGGCCGAGGCAGAAGAACTGCTTGAACCTGGGAGGCAGAGGTTGCAGTGAGCTGAGATATTGCCATTGCACTCCAGCCTGGGCAACAGGAGCGAAACTCCATCTCAAAATAAATAAATAAATAAATAAATAAATAAATAAATAAATAAATAAATAAATAAATAAAAGATATTTTCTGTATCACTAATTTTCAGCAGTTTTGATTATCATCTGCCTTGGTGTGTTTTTCCTTTATTTTTATCCTGTTTGGGGTTTGTTGAGCTTTTCGTATTTGTGAGTTTGTAGCTTTCTTCAAATGTAGAAAAGTTGGCTGGGCATGGTGGCTCATGCCTGACATCCCAGCACTTTGGGAGGCTGAGGTGGGCAGATCATTTGAGGTCAAGAGTTCAAGACCAGCCTGGCCAACATGGTGAAACCCTGTCTCTACTAAAAACACAAACAAAACAAAACCAAACCAAACAAAACAAAAAAAGCTGGGCATGGTGGCACACACCCATAGTTCCAACTACTCATGAGACTGAGACGGGATAATCGTTTGAACCTGGGAGGTGGAGTTTGCAGTGAGCTGGGATAGGGCTACTGCACTGCAGAGAGAGACTCTATCTCAGAAAAAAAAAAAGAATAAAAAATAATTTAGAAAAGTTTTAGCCATTTTTTCTTCAAATATTTTTTTCTGTTCCTACCTCATCCCCTGCTGAGACTCTAATTACCTATGTTAGGTACCCTACCATTGTTCTGCAGGAGACTGAGGCTCTGTTCATTTTTTCCATTCTTTTCCCTCTTTGTGCTCAATTGGATAGTGTCTAATGCTTTGTTTTTAAGTTGACTGATCTTTTCTTCTGTAATGTCTAATCTGTTGCTAATCCCACTCAATGTACTTTTCATTTTAGTTTGTATTTTTCATCTCTATATGGTCTTTGGGTCTTTTTATGTTTTATATCTTCCATTTTATCTTCATTGGGTTCATGTTCTCCTTTACATCTTTGAGTATTTATAGTGTTTTGAAGTCTCTGATGACTAAGTCTATCAGCTCTGTCATTTCTGGTTTTTATTAATTAGTTTTTTCCTCCTGGTTATGAGTCATATATAACTGCTTTTTTCTCCATGCCTGGTAATTTTTGATTGGATGCTAGATGTATCAGTTAAGGGACAGGCAAAGAAAGAAACCACATTAGTAATTTGAATAGGGACAATTTAATATAAATAACTATTAGCTAGAAAATGTGATTAGTTACTACGAAAAAGATAAAAGTACTCTGAGGAATATAGGAATAATAAATGTAGGAAGCCCTACTTTCCACAAGGCTGACGGGAGAGAATATCAAGAAGGAATTAAAAACCTGAAAGAGGCGGCTGGGTGTGGTGATTCACGCCTGTAATCCCAGCATTTTGGGAGGCCGAGGCAGGTGGATCACGAGGTCAGGAGATCGAGACCATCCTGGCTAACACAATGAAACCCCATCTCTACTAAAAATACAAAAAATTAGCCGGGTGTAGTGGCGGGTGCCTGTAGTCCCAGCTACTTGGGAGGCCGAGTCAGGAGAACGGTGTGAACCCGGGAGGCAGAGCTTGCAGAGCGAGACTCCATCTCAAACAACCAACCAAACAACAACAACAACAAAAAACAACTTGAAAGAGGCATCCCTCCTCATACCCCTCCTCTAGGGCTTAGATTCAGACCTTGTTGGAGATGGTGTGGCTGCCATGAGAACACTCAGCCTGCCATTGGAAAAGAAACTAGCCAGAGGACATAGGCCAAAGCTTTTCATATCAGCAGTTCACTGGATGGCTGAAAAATTCATTGGAAGAGGCAGGTGGGCCATAGCTAGTCTATAGAACCTGCTTGTCAAGTGGCCAATAAACTGGGGTGCCAGTGGTCCAGTGCTGGTCTTCAGAAAGTGGTTTTAAAGGGAATAAAGGGGAGGCTTTATCATCAGCCACTCCACACTCTGTTTGGGTTTCTGGAGAACTTATTGGAGAATGAGTGTCATTTCTGTTTTCCACTTAGTGCTTAGTTTTAAGACAATCAATTTTCTTTGTAGTCCTCATGAAGAAGAGGTTCTTGAGGTTCTTGATATTTCTCCTTAGTCCTAAACCTGAGAGCAAGCCCCTTGGAAGTCTCAGCTATTCCGTGGGAGAAACCCTTATTAGACTTTCCAACTTGGGAAGATCCTGGGCTTTGTTAGCTCTTCCTTGAGTGCTAGGATCCTGGGAATACCAAAACTCTGTTTCACAGGGTTTAGTAAATGTCTTCTGGGAAAACATCAGCTGCTTTTCTCCTGTTACCTTTCTGGTTTCTACCTTCACCGCATTTTTTTTTTTCCGTGTGCATTATTTACTTTCTTGCCAGTTTATCTTACATATAAGAAGACCTTTTATTATTTTGTCTAGATTTTTAAAATTGTTTTCAATAGGAGAGTCATTCCAGGCATCTGGAATTTAATATTACCGAAAACAGAACTGTTGGGGTCATGCTTGGTGTTCTTCCCTATTACCTAGCACATAGTAGGTCCTCAGACACTATTTGGTAAATAAATGAATGAACAAGAGGATGAATGAACATGTAGGCATGCTGCTTTGCCTGCATGAAATATTGGAAACACCATGAGGTCAGAGACCTTTTCTGATGAGTTTACCACTGTCTGAAACTTTATGTAATGACCTATGCCAGGGTCCAGCTGATGTCAACTGATCTTGACTCAGACTCATCTGGAAGCACAATGGGAAATTTGTTCCCATAGGCAACACTTGCCCTGTGCATAGAGCAACTCTTCTAATCTGTGGGATGTTGGGAATGGATGATGAGGATGGGTTTCAATGACTGTTCTCCATTCTTTTCCAGTTACTCTGGGGCTGTTGGCTGCAAGTCTTCTCTCATGGTGATGGAGTGTTGTCCTTGGTCTCCTCGGTGCTATGTCCAAGCCCTTGCAACTCAAAGTGTCATCCACGGACCAGTATCAACTAAATCAGCTGGGAGCTTGTTTGAAATGTGAAATCTTGGGGCTCATCCCAGACTTACTGGTTCAGAATCTTCACTTTTAGCAAGGTCCCCTGGTTATCTATGTGCACATGAAAGTTTGAGAAACATTGCTCTAACTTAGAACTTTCCATTGGTGTGTGCTATGAATAGGTTACAGGTGTGCAATAAATGGGCTACAGGTGTGCACTGAGATTACAGGTGTGCAGCGAGGAACTGATTCTTAATAGCCTTCAGATGTTTGTGTAGGATGACTGATACGATTTGTCTGTGTCCCCACCCAAATCTCATCTTGAATTGTAGCTCCCACAATTTCCACCTGTCGTGGGAGGGACCCGGTGGGAAGTAATTGAATCATGGGGGCAGGTCTTTCCTGTACCATTCTCCTAATAGTAAACAAGTCTCACGAGATCTGATGGTTTTATAAAGGGGAGTTTCCCTGTACAAATTCTCTAATCTTCTCTTGGTGTGGCCATGTGAGAAGTGCTTTTCACCTTCCGCCATGATTGTGAGGCCCCTCCTCAGCCACATGGAACCGTGAATTCATTAAACTTCTTTTCCTTCTCAGTCTTGGCTATGTCTTTATCAGCCCCGATCAGAAAACGGTCTAGTACAATGGCCAGCACATTTTATTTGCCTGGGATTTTCCCAATTGTAGCATTGAAAGAACTACATCCCTGGAAATCTATCAGATCCAGGTTAACTGGGATGATTGGTCACCTTACCAGCTGAGACTGAAAGCACAGTCTCTAGTTCAATGAGGGGGGTGACAGGGAAGCTGCATAGAGTCTCTAGCATGGAGCAGCTCTAGAAGAAGGCTCCAAATCTCTGTCTTTCTATAAATTGGCAACTTTAACCTATTTGCAGGTGATGTTCCCTTTTAGTGTCATCCTTGTTAGCTACAGGGAGAGAGCTCTAGCAATACACACACATTCTGGAAATTAGAACTTCGTCATTATTTTGAAATACTTGATATAAAACATTTGATTGCATTCACAATCCATTCACTTTATCATAAGAAATTTCAACATTACATTTGTCAAAGAAAGAAAAGGAAGAACTGTTAGATTCTTTTAATAAAATTTCAAGTGTTCTACAATTTTGACTGGTTATAGAATGGTCTGACATTTTTTATCATGTACTTGTGTGAACAAGTTTCCTGTTGATTGTGACTTTCAAGTGTTTGAAGAGATAATCATTAAAAAGCCCTGATCAAGAATTGCATATGACCATTTCACGCATAAAGCCTGACATTAGAAAAAACTGTGTTCATGGAAGAAAGCTCAACTTTCTCATTACATTTTTTGAAAAGATTTTATTGGGAAGTTTTATACCTATTCAATTTTTAATGTTCTTCCTATTAGTTTGTACTTACTTTTCTTATCAAAATTATATAACGTACAAAAAAGTAATATAGTTTTTTTCACCCAGCTTCCTGTAGATGCTCCCAAATTATCTCCACTTTACCCCAATGTGCCATGCAAATGTGATCATGTTCTCTGTGTGCGGAGGCATAAGTGCCTGGAAATCTTGCTCTAACCTTCCGAGCTCCCCCCTTCTTTGAACTGATTGGGATCCTTCTACCTACTGGGAAGGAGCAAGGCAAATCACCACACCCTCCAGGAATCTCCACTCCCTGCCTTTCCTCCATCCCCCCATCTCCCTCTGTCCCTGTGAGGGATCCCTTCTTTAGTGAAAGAAGCATTTCAGCTGCCTCAAATGGCTGCTATGGCAGACCTAGTGCTGCGAGGAGCAGGGGTGGCCTGACATGGGGGTGGGCTTCAGTGCAGAACTGCTTCTCCTTTTGGGGGCAAAATTGTGATGGAGGGTAGATGGGGTCAGGGCACTCAGGGCCTGACCTGAACTTCCTGAGATACCTGCATGCAGGCCTGCTGAAGACACACCCTGGCACGGGGTCCCCCAGACACTTGGCTCCCACACTTCCTGGATGGCTTCAGGGTCTCCCCAAAAGATGATTCATCACAAGGCCATGTTCTGACCACAGGTGGTTTCCAGTGGCCTGTTTTTCTAGGGCCCCAAGAGTATATCTTACCTCATTCCTTGCACTACTAGTAGCTTCAACTTGACTTCTGCCTCCAGAGTTTTCTAGAACAACTTGACTGGCACAGGTGATGGGGGGCTTATGCCTGGGCTTTGGAGTCAGAAAGATGTGGGCTCAAGTGTTGGTGCTGCCACTTACTAGCTCTGGGATCTAGTGCCTGGCATTAAGTGCTCAACTAATGAGGATTGCTGTTATTATAGTTGACCCTTGAATAACATGGGGTTGAATTGTGCAGGTCTACTTACACATGAATTTTCTTCTGCCTCTGTCACCCCTGAGACAGCAAGACCAACACTCTTCTTTCTTCTCTTCCTCAGCCCACTCGATGTGAAGACAATGAGGGTGAAGACCTTTGTGATGATTCACTTCCACTTAATGGACGGTAAATATATTTTCTCTTCCTTTTGATTTTCTGAATGTATGATTTTCCGAAAATGTTATATTTTCCTTTCTCTCACTTACTTTATTGTAAGAATATAGTATCTAATATATATAACACACAAAATATATGTTAATTGACTGTTTCTGTTATTAGTAAGCCTTCCAGTCAGTAGTAGGCTATTAGTAGTTCAGCTTTTGGGGAGTCAAAAGTTATATGTAGATTTCCCACTGTGCAGGAGGTCAGTGTCTCCAACATCTGTGTTCTTTAAAGATCAACTGTATTATTTCCCCCTCACTTCCTTGAGTTGTTTCTTTTCTTTTCTTTTTTGCAACCAAATCCTGCTTTGGATCCAGGTGGTTGTAAACTCCTTTAGTTTTTCATGTAAACCTGACATTGTAAGGAAACAGGATTCCAATAGGATACTGATGTGGAAAAAAAAAAAAAAAAAAAAAAGCAAACAAACCCCCAAAACAGGAAAAAGCCTAACTTTGCACACATAAATCAGTAATTCTGGTTATGAGGATAATTAATAAATGAAATCCCTAGGAAATATCCAGAGAGCCTATTATAGAAAATAACACTGAAACTGTTATGTAACATCCAGACCTACATGTACTCAACTCAGCGTTTTGAAGCCTCGCTCCAACGGTCAGTAGTATTTGATGAATGACTCTTTGGCTACTCTCATTGAATGTTCTGGCTGGAGGGGAATTGAGTCTGTCTGTTTTGAAGTTTGTTGGTTTTTGGCAGCAGACTAATAGTTAATAACTATCCAGTAACAAATCACATTGATATTTTGTTTTTTGTCATTTTCTAAGCAAACCTTAATATATAAAATAATGTTTCAAGTTGGGTTGTCTTGGAAGTAGGCTCTGAGACAAAGGTTATTGTGCAGGATGTCTATCAAGGAGTGTCTGTGGGATGAAGACCTGTGGAAGTGATGGGAAGGAAGCAGAATTGGGCAGAGGGAGAAGTTAAGCTGGGAAGCAGGCCCAGGATCATCCCAGTCCAGCCCCAAGGGGAGCTCTGCAGCTAGCACTAGCCCATCGGCATTGTCTGAATGGACCAAGATGGCCAGGCCTTTATCCTGCCCACCTCTTTGGTCTGTCACTGGATGGAGGCCACCCTGGGATGGGTGTGACATCCAGTGGTGGTTCTCTGCAGTTGAGATGGATACTGAAGGGGCACTCCCAGCAGCAGGAGCACCAAGGCCCTTCCCTGAAGGAGGGTCTGGGCTGCATATTTCTGTGTTGATTACAGAAGGTAAATTGGGGCTGGGCTGGGGGCCTGCAGCCTTGCTTGTCCACTCTGGATATTATAGTGACTCCTTAGGCATATTCATGGAACCTCTAAATTTAGCAAACCCCCCAAATAGAGCTCACTCTTCTTTCATTGATTAGTAAACCAAAGCTCAGTCCAAAACGTGCCAGCAAGTTGTGACAGAATCTCTCAGCCAGCCTATTCCGTTCGTGGGGTCTCAGCTCAGGTGTCCTTGCTCCAGCAAGCCTAGTTGACTGTGCAAGGCACTCTGGGTGTTCCTGAATGTACTCTCCATGCCCACACTCACTCTCCATCCATTGCACCATGCTACCTCCAAGGCCTGCTCACTTTGCTGACTTCCCACTAGGCTGTGAGCTTTTTGAGGGCAGAGATCACATGTTATTCTCTGTGGGGCCCCCATGTACTGGGGAGAAGGGGGGTGCTCAGTGGTGGGTGTTTGCTGAGTTATAGTTGAGTTTGTTAAGTGCTTATTTTGTGCCAGGGATGGTTGTAGGGGATTTTCATGTGTTTAGTCATTAAACCCTCCCCAGAAAGCTGAGAGGTGCCTCCTATATGTAGGAATGAATGAATGAAGGTGATGGCAGTGGCAGCCCACCTGGAGTGGCCACTGTGAAGATGCCAGCTGCAGAAGGGGAGGTGCAGTTGGGGCTACATGTTCCATGGAGTTAGTGGGAGGTGGGAGCAGGCAGAAACACTACCCCCTTACACGTTGAAGGAATGGGAGCCCCACCCTCCCAGGCACAGCTGCAGCTGTAGACCTGGGCATCCTTGCACTCTTGGGGGCCCTGGAAGCTCCCCTGTCCCTGCAGGCTCAGAAGTGCCTGCTTCTGGTGCCTGCTCTGATTTCAGAGCAAAGTTGAGGCTGAGCCAGGGTGCTGTTGCTATCTGGCTGGGTGTGCACATGTTCGGGGCAGCGCTGACACGCCAGTTGCCTACTGCCTTGGGCCCCTCTGGACTCTGGGTGCTGTCTAGTATGGGAGAGAGGCCGAGGTGGGGACTGAGGGCAGCTAGGTGCAGGCCTGCAGGTGCCCCTTGGCATGAACAACCTGGGTGCTGTGGGCACTGTGGATGGCAGGCTGATGGCAACAGAAGGCAGACAGGCTCTTGGGTGGAAAGAGGCATGTGCCTTGTGAAGCCCCACATTCAAGTGGGGTATGGCCTGAAACATGGATGCTGGGCTGCCAGTTCTGCTAACTGAAGTGAGAACTTATGGTGCTTTTTCCAGGCCCACCCATGGCCACCCATGGACCAATCAGCACACACTTCCTCCCCTCTGAAGTCCATTAAAACCCCGGTCTCAGCCAGACTCAGGCAGATGATGGGATGACCTACCTGTGGATAGCAGATACCCATTCCAGGTCTCCTCTCTGCTGAAGGCTGCAGAGACATCAGGACAACTTGCCCATGGATAGGAGCTACACACTGCAGATCTCCTCTCCACTGAGGACTGTAGAGATGTCAGGATGACCTGCCTGCAGATAGGAGTTGCCCACTCCAGGTCTCCCCTCTGCTGAGAGCTTCAGACTTGACGGGCAACCTATATGCAGATAGGAGCTACCCACTCCAGGTCTCCCCTCTGCTGAGAGCTGCACTTGTTGGGAAAACCTGCCTGCAGAAAGGAGCTACCCACTTTGAGTCTCCTGAGAGCTGTACTATCATTCAATAAAGCACCTCTTTACCTTGCTCACCCTCCAGTTGTCTGTGTCCCTCATTCTTCCTGGATGTGGGACAAGAGCTTGAGAGCTGCCAAATGGCAGGACTGAAAGAGCTGTAACACAAACAGGGGTGAAACATGCCCTCCCTGATCGCCATGTTGCAGGTGATAAGAAGGAGGGAAGAATTGCAGCTCTCTCGGGAACCCAGACCTAGGAGCTCCCTGAGCCAGGGCTGTGACACCTTCTTAGGGGCTCTGTGGTTCCTGGCATCTCCAAGCTTCTGGGTGCCACCACATTCCCTGTTGCCTGCAGTGGAAGTTGCTTGAGGTATGCCTGGTCTAGCCACAGCCTTGCAGGGAGCCAGTGCCCATGCTGGTGCCTGGATTTGCCTGCCCCACTGCAGCCAGCATGCCTGGCTGTGCACAGTGTCCAGATCCTGTGTTTGCTTGCTCATGCACCCCTCACTGCTCTATGTCTGGCTTGCCCTGGGAAGGCATGGGATCTAGGCTGATAGTGTGAGTTGAGTGCAGCCTACCAGGCTGAGTGAGTGGAATGAACCCAGTGGGCCCAAGCAAAAGTCGGGCAAGGGCACCACTGGCCACAGAGGTTTCTGGCTAGTGAGGTAACACCTCAAAGATCCCTTGACAAAAGGACCCGGTCAAAGTCCTTGACAGCTTGGCCCATGGTGTCTGAGGTCCACCGTTGGCCTCACAAGGAGAAAAATGTTAGGGCTTTTCTCTTTCAGTCCTTTGACTCCTCTCCGCTGATCTCTAAGTTATGGGCCTGTAGGCTTTTTTGGGTCAGTCTCAGGAAGTTCAGAATTGATTTAAGCCTCTTCTCTTTTCTGATCTTCACATCAGTGGTCCATGCAATGATATGTGGATGAATTTTTCTGTTACCTCTTATCCCTCTTTGGGCTTCTTTGCCTGCATCTAATGTGCTTGATAGAGTTATTTAATTTTTATGATTTTATGAAACTGACATGATTTTATGTACACGTATTTTCATTTGTATACATTGTATAGTGCTAAACACCTAATTCTATTTTCTTCTCTCAGCATCGTTTGTAATGATCTATCCAGGTTGGTGTATGTGCCTCTGGACTGTTGCTCCTAATTGCTGTATCCACCACACTTACCCATCTCCTAGCAAGGGAGCCCCAGCTTGCTTCTAAATTTCCTCTTCTCCCTTTCCCCCTTCAAACAGTCCCAAAATGGAGAGCCTCACACTCTCTTTATAGATCTGCATGACAATTTCTCTAGGATCTATATCCAGGAAGGAATTTCTGAAAATGGTGTATACGTATACTTCATTTGACTAAATAGACTTATACTTTCTACTCTTAAAGGGCCTTGTACTCTTCAAGCCACATGGCTCACTACACTGTGAAGTCTCTCAATTAAGATGCTAGAAAATAATTAAACAATATAATTTTGGAAGTACTTTGCCAGCTGAAAAAACTACAGGGACTGGATTCAGACTACAGGCCTTCACTTTACAAAGTCTGAGTTGGAGGCCCACAACCAAACAAGCCCTAACATTGACCTTTGCTTGCAGAAGTCGTTCATTCCCAACACTTTATTTGTGTGTCTCCAAGGCAGGATCAGGGTTCACACTAACAGGCCTTGAGCAAAGCTTCTGTCCTTCCTCAGACAGTCCCTCATCAGAGTCCCCCACACAGGTGGTTGGCGAGTGCTGTGTGTAGTGAGGAAGAACAGCAGCCTACCTGAGCTTGCCTCTCCTGCCTCCTCCAGTCTTCCAGGACCATCACTCGGTGAGAGCAGATGAGATCTCCCTGACAGCATGTGCTCCCTACCTGTGTTCCCCCAGACAGCTCCAGCTTCCTGCTGGTAGCCCTTCCCTGGAAGCTGAGGAAGGGGTGTGTGAAGGCCTGGGGAGGAGGACTGTCTTAGTCAATTTGGGCTGCTGTAACACAATGCTGTAAACTGAGTGGCCTAGAAACATCAGAGAATGATTCCCCACAGTTCAGAAGACTGGAAATCTGAGATCAGGGTGCCAGCATGGTCGGGGTCTGGTGAGAGCCTTTTTCCAGTTGCAGGCTGTCCTTTTCTTGTATATTCACATGGCGGAAAGATGGCAAGAGAGCTCTCTGGGGTCTCTTTTATACGGGCATTAATCCCATTCATGAGGATTCCACCCATGAACTAAGTATCTCCAAAGGTCCCACCTTCTAGTAGCATCACACTGGGGACCAGGATTTTGACCTATGGATTTGCGGGGGACGCAGATATTCAGTCCACAACAGGGGCCCTTGGTGCCTGCTCTAGCAACTCCAGCAAAAAAGAAGGTTGCTGTCGCTCATATCCTGGTAAGTCTGGGAAAGCCCTCTGCAGTGGAGAATGTCCAAACCATTGTGTGGCCTTAGACAATAGTCACAGGTGGCCAGAAAGACCTCAACATTTGTTTTTAAAACAAAAAACTATAATAGCTTTAAGTCTTCCTGTTGTGAACCAGAGCATCGGTGGCTCCAGCCTGCTTGGGTACTAATGCCCAAATTTCCATTAGGGCTTATGAGGATTAACTATTGCCCCCTGTTGGTGTCCGGACTTCCTACGGCCAGAAGCCCATCTCCCTTTATGCAACAGAGGGAAGCGGTCAGGATGTTCAGGTTCTGGAGTCAAACTCCTGGGTTCAAACCTGACCTTGCTACTTCCTGGCTGCGAGCAAGGAAAAGCTGCATCATGTCTCCAAATCTCAGTTCCCTCAACTGCAAGATGCTGATGATATGACCTTATGAGGTGCTGTGAAGATGAGATGAGCTAATAGTTGTAAAGCCCTCTGGCCAGTGCCTGGGACATGACAAGAATTAAATAGATGGGAATTTCAAAAAGCAGCTCAGGGCATTCAGGGGGTGCAAGAGAGTTAAGAAAAATACAGCAATCAATAAATGTGTGCTTGGGCCTGTCATGTGCCAGGCACAGGTTCAGTTACTACAGTGCCTTGGGCTGCATCCTGCTTGCATTGATGGAGGCTGCCCGAGGGACTTGGGGTTGTAATCAGGTGGTGAAGAGAAAAGAAGGTCTTAGACATGCTATGCGTTGGGGCTTCCACTCCAGACTCCAGGGAGAGAAGTGATTTAAAAATGTTTATTTACCAAACATTTACTGACTTGCAAATATTGGAATCCATTTTGGTTAGTTTTAGCTGAAAAGGGATTTATTAAACTATCTCAGATTGCACAGAGTCATTGGAAGGGCAGGAGAAACAGACTTGAGGTGAGGTTTCCAGGAGGAAGGTTCAGGACCACGCCATAGAATTGGCTCAATGGGGACATTGTTGGTGTTGCAGTAGCTGCCCTCGAGCTGGGTGTCAGGGGCCGACGTTGTCGTAACCGTGGTCTCTTCTGTCATTGGAAGTTTACCTTGTAACTACAGTCACCCTGAAGGCTGGACCACTAAACAGATGTCCTGTGTCTGTTAATCAGGGACTCTCAGGGCAGAGTCTGATTGGCAGAGCCCAGGTCCCATGCCTGCATCCTAACTGCAAGGGAGCCAGAGGACTGGGTTAAGATATACTTAGGGAGGGAGAACCCATCAAGAGGGAATGTCCCCAAATGCAAAGCCCCTCAAGGGATCATGGGCAGCCACAAATATGGAAAATGTCCCTAGGCACCTACTCAAAGCACCATGTGGAGGATGGGGGACATATTGGGGGGTGGGGTCAGACCCAGTTCTTTCAAAAGTACGTATTTGCTCAGGTGCCGTGGCTCATGCATGTAATCCCAACACTCTGGGAGGCTGAGGTGGATGGAACACTTGAGGCCAGAAGTTTGAGTCAGCCTGGACAACATGGCAACCCTGTCTCTACTAAAGATACACACACACACACACAATTAGCCAGGTGTGGTGGTGGGCACCTGTAATCCTTGGGGATCTGAGGCATGAGAATCAGTTGAACTTGGGAGGCGGGGTGAGACTCTGTCTCAGAAGAAAAACCACCAACATTTATATATATATATATAATTTGCATAGATTTATGAGGTGCAAATACAGTTTTGATACATGGATATATTGCATAGTGGTGAAGCCTACAGTTTTTGTCTAACCATCACCAAAATCGTGTACCTTGCACTCATTAAGTAATTTCTCAGCCCTCAGCCCCACACTCTCCCACCCTCCCTAGTCTCCAATGTCTATTATTCTGCACTGTTGGAATTGGAATTGGATCCAGCTCTTGGAGGTGCCCCTATCTAGTGAGGTAGACGAATATCCACATAAGACCCGTCAGGTGAGTAA
This sequence comes from Piliocolobus tephrosceles, assembly GCF_002776525.5. Classification (NCBI taxonomy): domain Eukaryota; kingdom Metazoa; phylum Chordata; class Mammalia; order Primates; family Cercopithecidae; genus Piliocolobus; species Piliocolobus tephrosceles. The sequence continues at coordinate 19,095,821 of NC_045446.1, forward strand.
ATTGACTTAAAGGGGTATGGACCTTCCACCATCCACTGCATGTGTATATCCAGTTCCAGTGGCCCAGCTGCTGAGAGAGAGAGAGAGAGAGAGAGAGAGAGAGAGAGAGAGAGATTGTGGATTTCTTGACTTCTCTGAGTCTCAGTTTCTTCATATGTGAAATGGAGACAGCAACACCTATGGCATAGGGGCTGATGTTCACATGTAAACCATCTAGTCTAATAGATGTCCAATGGAAGGCAGTTCTCTTATAGGCACTGGAGCAAGCATGATCACATAAGGTTCTTTGGGTGGGGGCCTGGATGCCACACTTTTGGGAGGTGGAGCAGGGGTTGGGATCTACCTGGGGGATTCTGGGACAGTCACTCTTTGCTGACAGTGGTATCTTTGGGACTAACAGAACAAACCCTCATGTGTCAAGCTCCAACTTCAATTGTCACTACATGAAATATCCTGAGACAGCCCCTCTCCTCACAAGGAAACGTTCCTCTCTCCACAACATATGTCTCACATTGGGTGCGTTTCCCAGAGTCCTTATTCAAACAGAGAACAGTGAAGAGCAGGACTTTGGATTTGGGGCCAGTGGCCCGAAGGTGGATTCTGTCCTGCAGCTGGGGATGGATCCCCTGCCGAGGGCTCCAGCTCTCTGGGTGGGAGCAGGAGGCATGGGAGTGACATCCTTCCAGAGTGGGCAGTTTGTTACACGGTCAGGTCCTGGGGAGGGCCTTCTGGAACACGAAGATACACAGGGGCAGAGGCTGCATGTGACCCCTCCTCCCTGGTCTCCTCACTGTTCCTGTAAGGTGCCAGACAGAAGGCTTGGTGCCTTCTCAGCCTGTATGACACTGATGGTTGTTTGGAGGACTCCACAGAGGCAGGACAGAACAGCCTGACCACATTCTCAGAGGCCTATAATGGGTGCATCTGGATCCCAAACTTCTTGCTTCTTCTCTGGGGAAACTGAGTCAACCTTGTTACCCTTACCCTGAGCTTCCACTTGCCCACATAGGCTGCTTCCCAGAATTTTATCCAGAGGGTGCCCCATGGTCTATTCCTGAAGAAACAATGGCCCAGAGCGGGCAGTTTGGTGACACAGGATAAATGGAAAGGATTTGAGATCAGGCATACCTGCTTTTGACCTCTGGCTTCTTCTCCCTTTACAGTTATTTGGGGAAATGACTTGCTGCCGTCATGTCTAAGATGGGCATTTTAAAATTGATCTCATGGGGTTACTGAAGATAAAACATGAAAACATATATACCTGGCAGAATTTCTGCCTCAGGGTAGGCTTGACAACCATTTGTATCCTGGCCTTTCTGTTGGTGTCTGTCTGTCTGTCCCTCTCTCAGAGAAACAGTAGCTGCAAAAGAATCTATTTGAGTCAATCCACAGGCAGAAAGCATTGAGTTAGAATGAGAAAGATTTTAAACATTCTGAAAAATGACAGGAATGATAGATACATTTGATGAATGATACAAATGATCCATGGCATGACACTCTAGAGGAAAAGACTGCTCAAGAAAGGGATGGGAAGTTAAAAAAAAAAATGCAATTCTGACCGTTCAAACCCAAATAATTGAGTATGTATTAAAAAGAGAATAGTGTCTAAAGACATCAGGCTTAAAGGAACAGGCTCAAAATGAAGAGAAAAGATACCAGTGCGGCTAGGAGTTTCCCTGTTACAAGTGGCAACCCCTCTCAATCTGGATTAAACCAAAAGGGAATTTATTGAAGTCTAGGGGTAGGTCTTATTTCAGGTGTGGCTTGATTTAGGAGCTCAAATGACATCATAGGACATGGCACAGGAGCCTATGCTGGCTCCATTGTTATGAACTTGCATAGGCACTTCTCTTATGATAGCCAGGTAGATGGCAGCCACTATTCCAGACTTAACATGTTTCCAAGTTAAAGTCCAGTAGGAAATTGAGCCCAGTGGTCCCAGAAAATGTCTCATTGGCTGGATTGGGTCATGTGGTCATTCCTGAACTAATCACTGTTGGCAAGGAACACAATACTTTATTGATCAGGTTGGTATTACACGTTCACCAGTGGCAGTGGGGACAAGGTGTAGTTAACACCAGACCTCTTCGCACACTGAGAGTAGGGGGGAGGGTGGGTTCCCAGAAGGAAACAAGCACCATTGCCAAAAAAAAGACAAAATGATGACCCAGCGGTCAAAACACCGGAGGACCACTCAGTTGGGTGTGGATAAGCAGTGTCAGAAAATCAGAAGGCCAAGTGAGCTAAGGCTTCCTAAAATTTCAAGGATAACAGAAAGGGATGTTACAAATTTTACAGCAAAAAGAAAATTGAGAATAAAAGACCCCCTTCTTGGGTTAAAATGGTTTTTTTAAACCTGTAAATAATGACTTTAACAAATTTATTCATGTAAATAATAAGCTTGTATTATTTGTTTCTAATTTTATTACAATTGGTTTTTTGGAATTGACTGATTCTGAATAAGGTTTTATTTGTGGCTTGGTATATGATCAGTTTTGCAAGTGTTGCCCGAACACTTGACAAAAAGATACAGTCTCTATAGAATATAAGTACAATATCTACTAATTCAGCCATTAATGATACAGCTTGTATCTCTTATTGCTTTAAGTTTGCCATCTTGATCGTAAATGGATTGAGATGAGTATGCTAGTTTCCCACTATAATTGAGTTTCTGTCAATTTCTCCTCACGCATCCAAGAATTTATGCTTAATGTATTTCGATGCTATGTTCTCTGGTCCATTAATGTTCATGAACTGGACCCTGACTTCATTATTGATCATTACTTTTATCAATATCAAATGACTCTTCTTTGCCCTATTTAATTCATTTTGCCTTGCATTTTATACTTCCTGTTGCTTTTCTCTTCTTTTTGTTTCTTTTCCTGATATATTTATGCTTTAGGCCCAGCAGAACTTGGGGAAGATGGCATACTACCTTTCAGTGGTGGACAGAACATAATTCTTCATCTTCTATTTTGCTTCTGTCCCTTCTCTTTGTACTGACAAGGAATATACAAATATGCAATGGAAGCATTTAGACGTATGAGAAAAGTTATCTGCACTGACCTGGCTGCTCTAAATGAGTTCTGTGCTCCACACTGAGCAGAGAACTCGTGATCCACAGATCATTTTGGAGGGAAGATCACTGAGTCATTCTCTCTGTCTTTGAGAAGGTAGAGTAGGAAGTGTTGCTGAAGATAAATGTACACCATTCCACTTCTCAAAAGGGGAAAGGAAGTGGATTCTGATCTACAGTATACAGATCAGCAAACTTTTCACTGTGCAAGATTTGGCCTAATCTCCTCTCATTAGGCCCCACCTCCCAACACTGTGGCACTGGGGATTAAGTTTCCAAAGCATATGTTTTGGGAGACAAAAATTCAAAGCATAGCAGTACCCATCCTTCCACTTCATCAACTTTCCACTCAGGGCTCCATCTTGTTTCACTCCTAAACACATTCTTTCCTTTCACCCTCCCCATTATTTTGAAGCTAATCACAGACATTATATAAATATTCCACTGTGCATCAAAAATCATAACTATGGTACCATGATCGCACCTGTATTCGTTGTTTATTATAGCATAACACAAAACTTAATGGATACATTAACTTAATGGTTTAATGGCTTAAATTAATGGTTAGATCCAGAAATTTGATCAGATTCAGGTTCAATGTCTTTCTTTCTTTCATATTTGGCAGAGTCCTGCACTCTTTAGGAGCCCAACAGGGAAAACAGAAACTACACTGGGCATTTCAGCAGAGGTAACAACTCCAGGATGCATCACCTTCTCTAGGAATGGAGGACAAGGGGAAGAAGTGGGAAGACAGAATCTGGAACTACAGAGCTGGCTCTCAGACATGCCAGGGGACACCACTCAGCAGTTGCTGGGTCCCCTGAGGGAGTGAAGTGTCAGTGCTGGAGCAATGGCAACAGAATCCAGCAAGTAGCAAGTCTCTTCTCCTACCTTTCATTCTCTTCTTGGTGTCCTTATTGGCAGAGCCAAACATGGAAGCAGCCAGGAAAAGATAAAGGTGTTTTGCAGAGTGCCAGCCCCAGCATCTCAAAGCAGAGCATAGAAAGGGCAAGGAGAGGAGGGGGCTTGGAGCTGAGAGATAGTCACCGAATAACTGGCATCCCTCTTCATAGTAGTGTTGCATATTCGTTGGGGGTATGTGATGCTTGGATGATTCTCTTTTTACGTGTTGTTGTCAGCCACTGATGATGATTACCTTTATCTATTAATTCACATGAGACTACGAAATCAGCAAGGTGATTGACAAAATGTCATGATATCCATGTGGACAAGATGGAGAGGCACGGAATGGATAGAAAAATATTTGGGTGGAATAGCATTTAGATAAACACACCCAGTGTTGATGAATGGCTCTTGTCCCTCCAGAGGGAGGTTTCTGGTGGTTGGGTTTTTGTCCTTGACCCTGTACTGGTTAGCATTTTTATCACTGACTTGGATGAAGGTAAAGAGTATGGAGGAATTATTCAAAGATATTTGCTGAGTTCAGTGTTGTTCACTTTTTTTTTTTCACATCTTGGGACTAAAGGAAATTGTTAATATCTATACAGTCCACTGGGGAAATTCCACAAGACTGCCCACAGCCTAAGGTGACTGGCTTGGAGTCTGACTATTCCAGTCCTCACCCAGTGGTTCCAAGGGCTGAGGGGATAAATACTTCAAAACTGGAGGGAAGTTATACTTGGCATACACCCAAAACCTATTCACAGATCACTAGCTGGAAAGTTTCATTCTAAAGATGTGGTTATGGCTGGAATTCTGGCTCACATCATAGCCACTTCTCCCCATGAGGTTTCCAAAAAGAAGAGCAAGTGGAAAGTCAAGCCACTGCTTTATTATTTGTTGTGTTGATGTCTGACCTTTCAGTGCAGGGTTCTCTGATAACCTAGGCTGGGCCCTATGGATTTAGCTTGAGATCTAAGGGATTGGGAGAAGGCTTTTGCTTCTTCTAAGCCCATATCCAAGCAGTTTCCTGAAACCATAGACAAAATATGTCCAAGCTCTAAGATGTAGCTAGAGACTAAGCTCTTCCATGTAGCTTACAGCCTCTTGTTTCTGCAGCACAGGTGCCATGAGAGGAGACCCTTAAAGGCTCTTGTCTGAGTGGGATTAGGGTGGGGCAGGCAGGAAGAGAAGACCCCAGGCTGACTTATGGATCAGATGACAGACATTGAAAAAGAAGAGTTAAGAGCGAGTCTCATGCAAGGACGATTTTAAAACACATGGTGACTCTGCCCACAGTACATGCAGCCCACTCTCCTCTTGGGACCTGCAACCCGATTATCAGCTCCTGTTCTCTGGGTGTGTGTGAAGGGGTTAGGGTTAGGGTTAGTTATTTATTGTGTTACATATTACCCCAAACTTAGTGGCTTAAAATAACAAGCATTTCTTCTGTTTGTTTCTGAGGGTGTCTGTGGGTTGGGAAGCTGGGAGTGGCTTGGCTGGGTAGTTCTGGCTCAGGGTCCCTCATGAAGCTGTGATCAAGATGTTGGCCAGGGCTGCAGTCATCTGAGGCTTGATGGGGCTGAAGGAGCCACTTCTGAGGTCACTCAAAGGACTGTTGGTAAAAAACCTTTGGTTCTTTGCCACGTGGGCCTCCTGATGGGGCTGCCTGTGACATAACTTCCCTCTCCCACCGCGATGGGGGAATGGGGGAGGGTTGTTGTGCGCTGAGTCTGGCAAGTTGTGCAGAGACTTCATACCACATTTAGACAATTAGGTAAGACACATTTTCTGCTTCCCCTTTGACCCTCATCTTCCCCTATCTCGAAGCTCCTCCTGAAGCCAGAGAAATTGAGAAAAGACCCAGCCTCACAACTTTGCCAGTGGGTAACCCTGGCTTTGGAAAGGCATCCTGGTTAGGGAGTGGATGGGAAATGAAGCTTAAGCTTGGATGAGCATGGGCCAGGGAGAGAGCAAAAGACAGCCATCCTTAGGCTTCCCATCCCCAGACATGGCCTCATCTCCAGTCCAAATTATCCTGTGGGCTCTGTCTTGCCGAAAGCTGCCACCAAGATGTGAAGCATCAAGTTATCCCAGCCAATGTTTTGTCATCAGCCCTTGATGGGTGTCCTTGGTCTTTGTGGCTCCTGAAAGCTGTCCTGAGCCTGAGATTAACCTGAGATGTCCCCCAGTGGCTAAGTCACAAGAAGAGGGCAGTCGGCTGGGGGTTAGGATGTGAAAGCCACAGTATAAAGAGGAGTTTTGTGCTGCCACTGGCAGGGGTCAGTCCACAGGATGGCTGGCATTGGGGGTACTTGTGCTTGGCCTTCAGTGGATGGGGAAAACTCTCCCCTACCCTGGAGGTACTGAAACTTGCCCTTCCTCTTGTCAGTGCAAGGACCCTTGCCATTCACAGCAGTTTCCCTGGTGTCCATGCTGCTGCTGGCTGCTAACTCGTTGTCTCTCACCACCCTCATACTTGTCATGGGCCTGTGGTCATGTCTGTCTTCATACTTTATAGGCCTTTGCTATAGATTCTGGTAATAGTCCCCAGACCCCTCCCCGATCCCCTGTTTTGAGCTGATGCTGGAGAGTTCTGCCATCATGCCCTGGATCATTTCACTAGCTAAGATTGCTGTCTGGGCTCCCTTCTTGAATCTGTCCAAGGGAAAAGGAAGAAGCAGGTGACTAACTGGGAGGACCCAGTTACTCAAACGACATGAAATGTTGGGAAAGCATTACCTATTCATGCATCGATGCGTTCGTTGTCAGTCATCCACCCAACCATTCATCATCCATGAATTCATGTATCTATGAATCCATCAATTCATCCATCATCCATGCATCTGTGCATCCACCCATCCATTTATCCATCCACCCATCATCTGAATACCCATTCACGCAACCATCTATCCAACCATTTGTCCATCCATCATCAGGATACCCATTAACCCATCCATCCATCCATCCATCCATCCATCCATCCATCCATCCATCCATTTGTCCATTCATCCATTCATCCATCCATTCATCCATCCATCCATCCATCCGTCCATCCACCCATCTGTCCATCCATCACCCATGTATCCATTTATCTAATCACCATTCACATCTAGGAATCCATCCTTTCCCCATCCATCCATCCATCTGGCCAACCATGCATTTACTCATCATCTATCATCTATCATCTCTGTCTGTGGTGGACACTGTGATGTGCTGTCCAGATCCCCTTACAATGGAGGACTTTTGCTCCAACTGCTAGGAATGCTGGTGTCAAACAGCTTTTAGTGGCCAGTTACTTCAGGGATTATGTCAGCTGAAGAGAGCTGCCTTGCCCAAGATTGCACCCTTTCCCAAGGAAGCCTACATCCAATGACATCATTGTGAGAGTATAAGGGCCTAATCATCTTGGTGCCTCAGGACAACTCTGCAGGGCTGTTCTTGCTCCAGAGCTCCCATGGTGTGGGGCCTGCATTACAGCTTGAATTTCCCTTTGCCTGCTCCTGCTTCCTTCCTCTCCTTTGTACAGGTGTTGACACCAAGCATGCTCCTTATTAAACATCCTGCACACTAAACTATGGCTCAGGATCTGCTTCCTGGGGAATTCAACTTGTGTCTCTGACATCATCCTTTCATCTATAAATGCATTTCTCCATCTACATATCCTTTTATCCAATAAGTAAACATTTACCTTAAACTTGCTGCATGTGTGAGAGTTGGGTATTACAGGGGAGAGGCATGAACTAAAAATGAGTTCTACTCTCAAGGAGCTCATAGACTGATAGGAATGATCAGACCTGCCTACAAACAGCTGTAACAAGTAAATCAGAACAAGGAGTGGTCCTTTCAGCTGAGGAAATCGGGGAAGGCTTCATGGGGGAGGTAACACCTGAGATGGGCCGTGAAGGAAGGGGGATAAGAAATGGAATTTAGTTTTGTGGAACTGGAATGAAAGTGGCTTTTACACAGTATGAACAGCCACTTAAAGCATGTGGAATGGAAATGAGACCCATCCACCTGAAGGTGCCACGGCTGGGCATAGCTGGACCTTAGATAACCTCATGACACCCACTTTCTCTGTCCCTACAATGTCCCTCCCTACAGAGCCCTCCCTTTACTCCCAGCTCTTCCTCCCACCTGCCTCCCCTCTGGCCCCACAGGAAGCGTGGCTTGGTCATCAGCCAAAGCCCTGTGGTCTGGCCATAGTGGGGAGGGGCTGAAGGCCACAGCAGAGAGGAGGGCACGATGCTTTCCTGGCTGCAGAGAAGAGGAGGTGATGGCATGCCTGGCAAGCTCTTTAATCCAGGGCTGCTCACTCCCTAGAAGGCTGCTTCCTCCAGCTCACTTCTGGATTAATAAGAAACCAGATGGGCCCAGGTGGTTGGTGAGAGTCACATGCTAATGAAGCCAAGATTGCAGCACAACCCCTGGAAGGGCCTGGAAGTTTAACGTGCAGAAAGTCTGTTCACAGGCAAAGATGGTAACCCTGACCTTGGCTGGGTACCTGACCCCCAGCCTCTACCATTGACTAAGCCCTGACTCTGATCACAGACTAAGCCCAGTGTCTGGCTGCAGAGTGAGCCCCAAACACCAATCAATCAATTAATCAACCATCTGACAGCACTGTGTGGAAGAGCTTCTGTAGTGGCTGAATGTTATTCCAGGATGCTGGGGGAAGAAGGCATTGCCTCCAGGGCTCACCTGGGTCTAGGGTAGCCATGCTCAGGGATGCTGGCTTCTGCTCACTGTCGGGATGGATTTTCTGTCTATTTGCTCCCCCACAATAAGAAGGGCTGCTCTTTTAGGCAGTGAGCTCCCCGTCAGAGGAAGTGTCTAGTAGGTCGCTGGTGGACAATTATCCATCAGTGACTTTTAAAGAGGATGCTGGCACTGAGTGAGGCCTTCATTGGACCAATGCTTGCTGACTAAGTGATCCGGGCCAATGAGTTTCTTCTTGAAGCCTCGGTTTTCATGTCACTACAATGGGGATAAAGAAGTGTATATTGGCTGGGCAAGGCAGCTCACGCCTATTATTCCAGGACTTTGGGAGGCTGAGGTGGGAGGATCTCTTGAGCCTGGGAGTTTGAGACCAGCCTGGGCAATATAGTAAGACCTCATCTCTCCAAAAAAAAAAAAAAAAAAAAAAAAAAAAAACCTTAAAAAATTAGGCAAGTGTGGTGGCAAGTGCTTGTAGGAGGATCACTTGAGCCCAGGAGGTGGAGGCTGCAGCAGAGAGCCAAGACTGTGCCACTGCACACTCCAGCCTGGGTGATAGAGTGAGATCCTGTCTCAGAAAAAATAAAAAATAAAATGAAATAAAATAAAAGAAAAGAAAGAAATAAGGAAAGCAAGCAAGAAAGAAAGAAAGAAAGAGAAAAAGAAGTGTGTACTGTGCACTTTCTGGCCCTGTGGTGAGTGCTTGATGAGACTGTGTGGGTGATGCTCTGAGTACCGTGCTAAGTCAGTTCTCAATACTTCGTAGGCATTTTTATTATTGCTGTAAGACTATTCCCAGCAGGAGGGCTGTTGAGGTTTTCATTTCAGGCATTTGAGAAAGGGCGCAATGAATCTTGCTCTTCTTAGCAAATAGCCATGGTCAGGGGCTGGGCCCATGGACCAAGGAAGCGACAAGGCTGTATACTCAGCAGGGCTTGTTTCCCCACCCAAACTCACCCCCTCTCCTAAGCCCTGTGGGCCCTTGACCTTTTATCCTGGGAAGTGAGAGGAGCCAGGGAATGGGGAATACCTGGGAGAGGAGCCATCCATAGGGAATACCAGGAAACACCCTGTTCCTCCCTGCCCCTTCCCAGCTCAGGCAGGATTAGGGCCATTCTGCAGCCTCAGCGAGAATCTCCGTGGTTACCATGGCAACCCTGCACAGAGAGGAGCAGTGGGGGCCTGACTAGGCATTGGAAACCTGTATTTCCAAGGCAGTGCGGCCCTCAGGTTGGCTGCACAGTTCTGATCCTGCTAGGGGTGGGGTGGGGCGGGAACAGGGTGCTCAGGGATGAACCAGCCTGCCTGAGACCCAGGACCTTTGTCCTCAGAGCTGCTAGGGGCAAACGGCATCTTGGCTCAGAGTCCTCCAGTTGCCTGGTTTGTGCCCTTCACAGAGGTCCCTCATTGGGAGCCTGGCTGTCTCCTGTCCTTCACCTGGGCCCTGCTTTCCTCTCAACCCCATGGTGAGTTCCCTATGTCTCCCACCAACTCTGACTCAAGATGTCGTCCCTGATGCCCTCCTGAACTGCCCTCGTCATGGCCAAGACGCTGCCAGGGAAAGAACTTGAGAGGGCAGAATGAGTTTATTAAAATTCAAATTTGGGTCGGGCGCGGTGGCTCATGCCTGTAATCCCAGCCCTTTGGGAGGCCGAGGCGGGCTGAGGCCTGAGGTCGGGAGATCGAGACCAGCCTGACCAATATGGGGAAACCCTGTCTGTACTAAAAATACAAAATTTAGCCCAGTGCGGTGGTGCATACCTGTAATCTCTGCTACTCGGGAGGCTGAGGTAGGAGAATCGCTTGAACCCGGGAGGTGGAGGTTGCAGTGAGCCAAGATTGCTCCATTGCACTCTAGCCTGGGCAACAAGAGTGAAACTCCATCTCAAAAAATAAATAAATAAATAAATTAAATAAATATAAAAATTCAAATTTGATCAAGTCACTCAGTTATTTAAGAACCTTCAATGGCTCCCTACTGCCCTCAAGGGAATGGTCAAAGCCTTTATTATGGCTTACAGACTTTTGGTGCCTGCTCCCTTCCCCTCAATCTCCTTTCCTACAGTTTCCCACCTCACCCGGCTGAGCTCCATGCACACTGGGAAGCTTCAGAGCTTTTGAAGTGTTGCAAGATCTTCTCTGGGACTTGGCCTCACTTATTTCTCTTTTCCTGAACACCGCTGTTTACTTACCTGGCTATCTTCTACCCATTCTTCCTTTGTTAGCCTAGACCGTGTATCCCCTGGGGAAGCTCATGTCAGGATTAGGAGCCCCTCTATATTCCCAGATCACTGTTCTCTGACCAGAGCACAGACCCTCTTAGGTTAGAATTTCCCACTTACTTAACATCTTCTTCCTCCAGGGAGTGGTACTCCCAGCTGTGGCCTTGCTCGATAACATTTGAGGAAAGGATGAATGAATGAATGAATGAAGGAGCTCCCCCAACAACCTGTCACAGGCTTCTCTCCTGGGGGAGGAGGTGACATGGGCAGAGTCACCTCTGGGAGGCAGAGAAATTAGTTCTCTCAGAATGTTAGTGCATCAAATTTCAGAAAGCAAAACAAAAGAAAACAAAACAAAATGCCCGGACAGCTGGGTCCCCTACACCAGTGAAGAACTAGACACCATTTAAACATCTGGCCTTTGGGAACTGGTTCAGCAAATTGGGTCTGTCTATTCCATGAGGAATTGTGCAATGATTAAAAGGGACCATTGAAAAAGAAAAAAAAGAGGCCTGGAAAATCAGAGCAACGACTATACAGAAAAATAGCAAAATGGTTGAGATAATTGGTTATGAGTAATTCATTATGATCCTGGGACACACATAATTTTGCATTCTGCTTTTTCCATATAATTTATTATATAGAAGTATATGTACAGTATTTATATGTAATTTATTATACATGAAAACAGAATGCAAAATTATGTGTGCTTCAGGATTACACGTGTGGGACAATGTTTGGCTGTATGGGTGAGACTTGGGAGGGAGAGGACAGGGAGCTTCGTTCCCCTGGGGTTAGAGCTAACAGAGACAAGGGGCATGTCTGTGACAAGGGATAAGGGTGAGAGGAGAAAGGAAGGCAGCGTCCCAGCTCTTGGAGGAAGGGGAGTCACTCTGAGGGGCCTCCAGAGAGGGGATGTCTTGATTTGCCACTGCTCCTGCCTTTCTCCTTTGACTACCTTAGAGTCTTGCTGGGAAGGGTTCTCCATCCTTCCTGTTGGCCACTCTGGAGAAGGCACCGAGGACAGGCTTGGGAGCCCTGGAGAGGGACATAGGGCCGTGTGGACTAGGGGCCCCTTCCTTGGGTCCAAGCTCCAGGCTACCGCTTCTCCTTGCTACCACATGGCTCCCCTTGTCCCTGAGGAAGCAGAGCTTTGCCTGCCATCTCTGGTGGAGAAGTGTGGAGTCTCTGCTTCTCTGTGTCTGTGGTCCTGATGTGCCTCCCTGAAGCTGGCTCTGCTCTGCCCCTCTCCTTGCTGTCCCATGTCTGTTTGCACCCCGATCACCCCCTTTGCCTCCCCTAAGATGCCCCGCCTCCAGAGGCCATTCTGAGGATCCTTTGTGCTTTTATTCTCCTTTTATTCCTGTCCCAGCCCTGGCTATTGGGACCTCAGGGGAGGCTCGGTGTCTTAACACCACCACTGGACATCCTTCCTTCTCTAGAAAGCCTGGAAAAGGGCTCGTTTCCACCCTCATCCTGAGGAAGGGCCTTGCTTCCTGCACTTCTCTGTCCCTGGGCCTCACTTATGGTATTTCCCGTTTCCCTTTGGAGTCCTGAGCTTCCTAAGCAGGAGTTTACTCCCCGAGGGTGGGACGTCATCACTGGTCCCAGTGAGCTGTTCTTGGGCCAGAATGTGAGGCACTTGTGTTTTAAGAGAGACCAAAAAAAAAAAAAAAAAAAAAAAAACAACAACAACAACAAAAAAAAAAAGGGCTTCATTGTGGAGAAATGATCATTCAGGGAAAACTGCAGTCTCTGTAGCAGGTTGGTGGGGGAGGTGTTTGGAGACACAGGGCCAGCTCCACACTCCTAAAGTCATCCTACATAGGGGACTGGGGAGTTCTTTGTGTTATTCTGTACTTTCCCAATCGTCTAAGATAAACATGTTTTCTTTTAGAATCAGGAAAAAAGCCAATACAGATTCCCTTCCCCCTTCTTGGCCAGCTTCTATTTCTCCCCTCTACAATCACCCCTAGGGCAGGTAAGGAACTGTGTAGATGGCAAACCTGAGAGCAGAGCCTTTACTCACTCCTCCTTCCACAAGCCAGGCAATAGACAACGTGGGCTTTGGAGTCAGACAGTTCTGAGTTTGAGTCCAGGTTTCACTGTCGACCTGCTGTGTAACCATGTGGGAGTTACTTAACCTTTCTGAGCCCCAGTTTCCTCATCTATTCCATGTAGTTAATAACATCTATGCTCAGGGTTCTTGTGAAGATGAAATGTGTTAACTTGTTTTTTGTGCTTAGCACAGTGTCTGGCACATGGTAAACACACCGTAACTGGTGTCTTCTATTTACAAAAGAGAAAGAAAGGGTTGTTTTGTAAAAACAACCTTCTAAAGCTCTATTCAAAAACCTGCCTCCATTCAGGTATGTGTCCTGAGCCTCAAGGTTTGACTTCAAGAATGAATTCCTGGCTATTGTCACAGGACAGTCATCCTGCTCCAGTGTCTACAGAGGGATGTGATGGCAGGTGCTGTTGGCGTGTGAGTGATGCCTGGACTACTGCAGAGTGTCTCCGTGGCAACTCTGCTGATGCCCACCCCTCCACCTAGCCAACAGGACTCACCCCTTCATGGGCAAGAAGCGTTGGTGGGAGAGGATGAGGCAGGGAGAGATCCTCCACCTGTGATTCAAATTCCAGAGGATGAAGAGAAACAGAAAGAGAAAACCATTTGAAGAAACAATGGCCAGAAACTTCCTGATGAGAACTATATGCCCACACATTCAAGCAGCATAATGAATTCTAAATAGAGTATACACATACACAGTTACACACACAAAACCACACAACCACACCAGGATATATCATAATCAAATTTCTAATAACCAGTGACAAAGAGAAAATCTTCAAAGCAACTGGAGAGTACAAACAGAGGAAAATGGATAAAGCAATCACAAACTTTTTAACAGAAATTATGCAAGTCAGAAGATAATGGAAACTCTATAACTAAGAATTCTCTATCCATTGAAAATATCCTTCAAAAATTAAGGCAAAATAAAAGCTTTTTCAGACATACAAAAGCTGGCAGAGTTTGTCGTTAGAAGACTTCCATAATAACAAATGTTCAAAGACATTCTTCAGTCAAGACAAATATGATACTAGATGGAAAACTGGTCTATGTAAAGGAGTAAAGAGTGTCAGAAGTGGGAAAAATATGGGTAAATTTAAGGAACTTGTTCTCACTTTAAAATTTCTTTAAAAGATAATTTGTATTGCTAGACTTATTATAGAGATAGATGTAAGATGTATGATAACAGTAGTATGAAGGACAGGAGGGAGATGTGTAAGTATATTGTCTTAGGCTTTCTTCAACAAGTTAAATATTCATATTCATATTCATATTATTATTAATACTCTGAAATGGAGTCTCACTCTGTCACCCGGGCTGAAGTGCAGTGGCATGATCTTGGTTCACTGCAACCTCTGCCTCCTGGGTTCAAGCAATTCTCTGCCTCAGCCTCCGGAGTAGCTGGGATTACAGGTGCCCACCACCATACCTGGCTAATTTTTATATTTTTAGTAGAGATTGGGTTTCACCATCTTGGCCGGGCTGGTCTTGAACTCCTGGCCTCGTGATCCACTCGCCTCAGCCTCCCAAAGTGCTGGGATTACAGGTATGAGCCACCAAGCCCAGCCGAGATTCGTATTTTAAACCTTATAACAACCACTAAAATAAACCAAAGAGATATAGCTAATAAGCCAGAGGAGATAAAATTGACTACCAAAAATATTCAATTAACTCTAAAGAAGACAGGAAAAAGGGAAAAAGGAGCAAAGAATACATGATACAACTAGAAAACAAACACCAAAATGGCAAATTTAAACAAAACTTACCAGTGATTACAATGAAATATAAATGGCCTAAACATTTCAGTTAAAAGGCAGAGATTGCAAGACTGAATAAAAAAGCAAGACCAAACTATATGTTGTCTATACAAATTCCATTTTAAATATGGTTAAAAATAAAAGAATGGGAAAACCCACATCATGAAAATACTAATTGTAAGGATGCTGGAATGGCTACATTAATATCAGACAAAGCAGATGTCAGAACAAAGAATATCATCAGGGATAAGAATGGGCCATTTTATAACGATACAGATTTGATGTTCAATTCTGCTACTTTCCAGGTGGATGCGGTGGAGACAATTAATTACCTTCTCTGAGCTTCAATTTCCTCTTCTATAAAATAAGCCTAAACACTTCTACCTTGCAGAGTCAACCTTGCACGTTATCAGGTGTAAAGGGCCTAGTACAGTGACTAGCTTTGGGTGGCTGTCATGGTTCTCATTTTTATCAGTGACCCCTGGATGCTGTGACTCTCTTTCCCCAGGGCACAGACCCTTTTTCTTTATCAGGCCCTCCACCCGGGACTGCTTGACAATTATTCACGCCAGCAATTACCCTCTGAGTGCCATAACAAAGGGCTGTTGACTTTACTACGGACTCTATAAGGATATTCTTCTACAGCTATTGGGAGCCCAGGCTTGCAGTGTCGACGAGGGTTGTGGATACTTGATCACAGGCAGAATTTTGGGAAAAGTCATTTGCGCCTCTGAAGTCCTTTAAAGGATGATGTGGAGTCTCTTCAGTTTTCAAGAGCAAGGGTTATTTATGGGCCTGGATTTGGGGTTTAAATAAGATTTTTTTGCTTCTGTGATAGCGCAGACATACTTTAACTATCAAATTTTAAAGACAATGTCAAAAGGCTTCGTCACTGAGAAGTTATTTGCCAATAGTTAAAAAGAAGTGGGAAGAAAGACATTTCTAGCACAATGGCAAAAGCTCTCTGGGTTTCAGGGTTGTGCAGACCTGGGTTTCAATCCTAGTTTACCTACTGCATTCATTTATTGTGCAGGCCTTTACTGAGCATCTATATGCCAGATCCTCTAGGGACTGGAGATATAGTGGGAAACAGTAGATAGGTCCCTGCCTTCATAGAGCTTATATTCTAGTGGGGGAGAAAACTAATAAGTAAATAAACTAAATAAATAATTTCATATAGTGATAAGTGTCATGAAGAAAATAAGCAAAGTAATGTGACAGAAGATGTGTGATTAGTTGGGAGGGTGAGACCTCATGGAGCTGTGAGTTCTGAGTGGTGAGACCTGAATGAAGGAGTCCAGCCAGGTGACAATGAGAGGGAAGAGCATTCCACGCAGGGGAAGCAGCAAGTGCAAAGGCCTTGGGGTGTCTGTGTTGAGGACTAAAAGGAAGGCCGGTAAAGTTGGAGGGGTGTGAGTGAGGGGTGACTGGAAGATGAGATCAGAGAGGTGGGTGGGGGCCTGGTCCCATAGACCCTCACAGGCATGACAGATGGGCAATGAGAAGACCCTGGAGGATCTGAAGCAGCCACTTACCAGCTGGGGGGATGTCCCCGTATCAGCTATTTAATCTGCCTGAACCTCACTATGTCTGTAAAGTGGGAATGACACCTATCCCATCTTGTAGAATTGTTGGAAAATCAGGCAGCATGATACATAGTAAGGAGTAAAATAGTACCCAAAGCCTAGCAGGCACTTGACAAATGCTAATCCTCACCTCTTTGTACCTCAATTTCCTTACCTGGAAAGGAAAAGGGTAGGACTTGGTGGTCTCTGTGGCCCCATCTAACTGGAACATTCTTAGTGCTTATAAAAGGAAGGGGAGTTCTAAAGCTGAAACGTTAGGAACATTTCTCCAAAATGAAGATAAAGTAGCTCTGAAATTGTGTTGTAAATCATTGCTGAAATAGGATTCCATTTATAAAAATTCAATTCGAGCGCAATTTTCTCAGGAACACATACTTACTGTACAGAGTAAGGTCAACCCGTGAGCAACGCTGTCCCTCGCAGACTGTCTTCTGCATCTCAGTCCCCGGGGCTGGGGCAGCTTTGGGGGATCGTCCAGGGATGGCTGTCCTAGGCCCCTCCATACAAGAGCTCACTGTTCTGACGCTCTGCCTGGAGGGCCTCTGAGCTCTGAGCCAGGCAGAGTAGAGTGGGCAGACAACCCTGCAGAATAGAGGGAGGGTCCTTGGGAGGTCTTGGAGTTCCAGGGCATTTGCGGGAATCCTCAGGCTCAGCAATGCTGATTCCTGTGGTACAAGAAGCCCGGCATAGAACCTTCTGCCAGATTGGACTCCTTGGTTGGGGGAGAGGCAAAACCACATTATGGATGGATCATGTCATCTTCCCACTGAGCTCAGATGTGGCCTTTGGATCCTTTTCAGCAATCTCTCCAGGCGGTCTCTACCGATTGATCACAGCTGACAGGTGAGTAAACCTCTTTGCCATCCCTGATCTAATCTTACTCCCGTAGATGGAGCAAACTGAGGCCCAGAGAGGGAAAATGAGTTACCCAAGGGCACATAGCAGAGCCTGATCTTCTGGCTTTCCACCGCTCCCTGCTGACCCCAGCGTGCGAGAGGACTTGAGAGATTGTTTCTGAGAAGAAAAATGTCACATTACAGATGAGGCCACGTAGATGTAGGATGTTAGTCATCAGAGCTAGCAGGGGCTTCCTGGATTGCAGTCCTGGCTTTGTTTCCTCTCCCTCTAGTGCCTCTTACCCCTTGATAACCAACAGTACCCTGATGTTCTCAGTTATGTGGTTTGCGGGGACTCCCTGACCCCCAGCTTTAAGGGTGGGCCCTGATGAACTTCAGACAATTAGTGTAGCCCCTCCCCATGCCATGTCCACAGAGATTAGTTCACGACAGATCAGTCAAGGCCAAGGAGATGCCATCCTGGGGCAAGTTCTGGCTGTATTTTGGGTTGGCCACCAACTCACCTCAGTGTGAATTCTCTCTGAGCCTCCTGTTGAAAAATATGTGTATGTGAAAAATTAGCTGGGTGTGGTGGCGGGCACCTGTAGTCCCAGCTGCTCGGGAGGCTGAGGCAGGAGAATGACGTGAACCAGGGAGGCAGGGCTTGCAGTGAGCCGAGATCGTGCCACTGCACTCCAGCCTGGGCGACAGAGCGAGACTCTGTCTCAAAAAAAAAAAAAAAAAAAAAAAAGTGTATGTGTGTGGAGATGGTGACAGTAAAATCATAGTTTTTACATTGAGGCCTACAGAATAGGGTCTCAGGGCCTGGGGATGCCCCTACCTCCCTCAACAAACATTTTATCCAGAGTGTTCTTCCCTTCTTTGGGCTTCTGAGGAAGGTTTGGTTTAAAGAAAGGACTTTGCATCTGGAAAAGTATGGTAGTCCTAGGGACAGGTGACCTCAGAGACGCCACCCACCTGTCCCCATGAGTTATCACAGAAGCTGAAAGTTGGGGTCATTTTTCCAAAAAGATGGCCCATTTTCCAAAAAAAGATCAACGCACACTTACTGAGCACCTACTGTGCTAAGCCAGTGGAGTTCGTCTAAAACAGTACATTTGTGTTTTTATGAAAACACATTGAAGCATGCTCAATGAATGAAAGCTTAGAAAATGGAAATCACTAATAAGTAAAATTCATTGATAATTCTATCAGAATTCATCAATGTTGCAATTTCAGCTAGCGTCATTATTTTCTCTCTCCCTCTGTCTCTCTTTCTGTGTCTCTGTCTACAAGCCCATGTTTTTTTACTTGTTTGTTTTTGGTTTTGTTTTTTTTTTTTTGAGACGGAGTCTCGCTTTGTCACCCAGGCTGGAGTGCAGTGGTGCGATCTCGGCTCACTGCAACCTCTGCCTCCTGGGTTCACGCGATTCTCCTGCCTCAGCCTCCCAAGTAGCTGGAACTACAGGCGCCTGCCACCACACCCAGCTAACTTTCGTATTTTTAGTAGAGACGGGATTTCACCATATTGGCCAGGCTGATCTCGAACCCCTGACCTTGTAATCCATCCACCTCAGCCTCCCAAAGTGCTGGGATTACAGACGTGAGCCCCTGAGCCTGGCCTACAAGCCCATGTTTTAATTTGGATCCCAGCTCTACCCTTGGCCCCTTTCCCCTTTCAATTATTTAAAGACAGAGAGAGAGAGAAAGAGAGAGACAGAGACAGAGAGAGGGAGAAAAAAACAATTTGCTGATGGGAAAAATGCTTGCTTGGTTTCCTACTCGGCTGGTCTGGAAGCTGCTTTTCATGTTTCAGAACAAGGGCAGGCAGAGCTCATTTATTTCTCTTTCTACACCGCCTTGGGCCTGAAATCCCAGGCTAAGAGGGGAAGGTCCCTCCAACACTATACTCCATTCCCAGAGTCGGTGGGATAGGACAGGACACCTGCATTTGTGGACTAAACAACGACCCACAAAAACACCTTGGTGGGGAGGCACTTGAAAGACCCCATGGGAGAAAAGCATCCAGGCTTTCCTAAGGGCTAATGCTGGGAAAACACACTCATCTTTCTAGAAAGTTAATAAACAAGGATATTGTCACGTACATGTTAAAGAGAATGAGGGATGGAGAACAGATCTTCAGTGTGACAGGCTAAAGTCCCAGGCATCAGGCTGCCTCATGTCCAGGAAGGGCAATTCCTGGTTCTATCATGTCCCATTTTGTTCTATGATTGCTTTTTTCATACTGCATTCCAATTTGGGTGTCAGTTACCTCCACGACACTGAGACACTGAGGCTGGAACAAGCTGAGCATTAGCAGAATCTTCCCGAGTTAGCTTGCCTACTTCACATTGTGCTATATCACCGTTTTTTCACTTGATACGTCTCATGACAATTTGTAATCATATATTCGTTTACTTGAGTATCCATTTCTTGCTGCCTTTTCCACCAGGCTGTAAGATCCATGTGAGCAGAAGCTGTCTTGGTTTGGGTTCCCTCAAAACAGAACCTGAGACAGGTTCTGTATTTGGGAGGTTATCCCAGAATGTACTGTGGGAGAGTGGGGAAGGGACAACAGGGAAGGGAAAAAAGTCAATAAATGCGGTGCTAATCAGGGGATACTGCTATGGGCAGTGGGCTCTCAGTCTGGTTGGGCAACCTCTAATAGTTTGTGGAACACACCTCTGAATCCCGCACCCCCGATCCCTCGAAGCTAGGATGTTTATTCACACCTCCCGTCTTCTGTTGGTTGAGGGTTGCTCGGAGCTGGGGTGGGGTGGGTGGATGTTAACTCCTTGGCACGTCTAGCCTGCCCGTGCTTGGGGGGAATCTACTCCTACAGCAGGAAAATGCCTCCAGGCACAGTGATTCAGCAATAGGGAGATGTGAGTGGAAATGACTCCGGAAGACCTCTAGGGCAGGCCGAGGGGATACGGGTGGGAGGCCGCACCTGGATTCCATGCACCACTGTATGTGCAGCCTACAGCCCAGTGCCATGGACATGGTCTGCAGCCAGTGATGACTTGTGGAATAACTGAATGAGTAAAGAAACATCTCTAGATGAAAATGGTTCACAGAGCCGAGACCCTGGAGCTGAGCTAGCCCTTGGAAAAACTTAGCAGCCAGCATTTCCCAAACCGTACACTGCACCTTGGGGGAAAAAAAGGGTCAGTGGACAGTAAGTTTGGAACTTACTGTTTATGATTGCTCGCTTTGGAGAAATACAATCTATGTGAACATAGTAAATGTTCTGAGAAGTCCTGCAATAAAAAACTTGTCTAACTCAATGTTTTCCGATCACTTTGGTTGCCAGCACTTTATGTATTTATTTTTTTGAGAACGAGTCTCACTCTGTTGCCAGGCTGGAGTGCAGTGGCACCATCTCGGCTCACTGCAACCCCCGCCTCCCGGATGCAAGCGATTCTCCTGCCTCAGTCTCCCAAGTAGCTGGGACCACAGGTACATGCCACCATGCCCAGCTAATCCACCATGCCCAGCTAATTTTTTGTATCTTTAGTAGAGACAGGGTTTCACCATGTTGGCCAGGATGGTCTTGCTGTTTTGACCTTCAACACTTTATTTTTAAATGAAACTTTTCTTTCCCTTCTTAGCCTATTTTAGGAGCTGTGGCTGGTATAAGACCCTCACTGTTCAGATAGAAGACTGAGGTTTAGAGCACCCAGGTAGGTTTATCCCATCTGGATCACTGCTCTGTGGCAAGGATAGATTTTTTTTTTTTTTTTTTGCCTCTGCCCTGCTTCCTGATTTCCTAAGCTCCAGCATCTGTAACAACTTCAGCAGCACCCCCAGTTCTGAGGTGGACTGTAGCAGATCATTACTCTCCTTCCAGCCCACCACACCTGAGGCCTGGATTCTCCCAAGTGGTATGGGAGATAATTCTTCACTGGTCAGCTCCCACATAGGAGGGACTGGGAGAATGAGAGAGGGCAGGAGGCTTGAAGCAGGCCAGGAAATTTCCTATATGTTTACCCCACAGCCAGTCCTCAATTTATTTGCATTGAACATTTTAGTAACCATCTGCTCTTAAAATAAATAGAAAATTATCCTTCTCCTGCTGTGATGGCAGCTCCCTTGGATGTTCTTAATAAAAAAAAAATCTATCATTTTAATGCAGACAGCTCAGCTAATAAAAATGATCGGTGCTATTAGTAATTATCCCACAAATACAATGCAAACTAGCTGAGAGGCTTGCACAGGCCCCACTGCCCGCAGTGGGCCTCCCTGGGTCTGGGGCAGGGCAGGATGGCCTGGCACCTATGGGAGAACCGATGAGTCTGAGGAGGGCAGAGTCTCAGAATTCACACAAAGGCCAGTACCAGACAGAAGATCTATGGGGCCTGCAGCCTGGATCTGGGGAGAGTTAGCACAGGAAGGGGCAAAAGAAGTAATGCATCTCACCCATTATATTAATGATTCTTACTGACCATTCCCCCAGCTTCTGCCATGTAACCCTGTAAACCAGAAACTACTGACCACATCAGTCAAACCCTCTGCATGGCCCTTCGGAAAAGGCAGCTGGAGGGTCTCAACCAGGAGTTGCAGACTCATATGCCTTTGGGGTCAGACGGGCAATATAAATGTGCAGAGAATTAGGGGTGTTGAAAAAAAACAGAATTCTGGGCCTTTGGCAAGCCGGAAGAAGAATTTCTCACTTAAAAACATTTGAGTGAAACAAAAATTTAAACATGCACTGGGGGAATTAAATATACTGCGGTTGGATTTGGCTGTGGGCCATCAGTTTGAGACCTTGGTCTGAGCCATGGACTCCCGCCTGCTAATCTTTGCTCTCTCAGGGCAGAGGTGTCATTTCCATACTGTTTCAGGCTGGGAAATCAGAGGTGCAGACAGGATATACAGACAGATTTGCCGGGACATCCCTCCTCAGAGCCTGGGGTGGAGGGTGCACCTCTGCATTCCACCTGTGGGCAGAGAAGCAGATGGAGCCGACCCCAGGCCAGAGGACAGACCGTGAGTGGATCTTGAAAACAGAGCGTGAGGCTTCCTGAATCCCGAGCCTTTAGAGGCAACTATATCCTCTGCACCCTGGACTTGAGCAGGTGGTAGAAGTGAGAAAGGAGGGGAAGGGATGTCTGTTAGTTTCTAGTTCAAGTTGGGCAGTGGTCACAGGCCCAGGACTTTAGATAGCTAAAAGGGTTAGCTAAAACTCATTCCGTTGCAAGGGGCTGAAACCCAACTGACTTAAAGAAAAAAGTAATATTTTGGTTTGTGTATTGTAAAAAAAAAAAAAAATCCAGAGAGTAGTTCTCGGTTCAGGCATAGATGTATTCAGGGGCTCAAACAATGTCTTCAGAGACTATCTTTTTCTCATTTTCCTGCTCAGCTTTCCTCTATGAGGGTTTCTTTCCCAGATGGCACCAGCCTCATAGGGACAAAGTGGCTACCCGCCACATAGGCGATGCCCACCCTTCTCAGCAACCTCAGCGGGAGCCAGACCCTTCCCAAAGCACCAACCAAAGTCCTGGAATTGAGCCCCCTTGGCTCTGATTGGTTTGGTCAGGGCACACCCCTATCCCTGAACCAATCACGGTGGCCCAGTGATATCACACTCTAATTGGCTGGGCCTGGCTGACAGGTCCTCCCTCAGGTGGAGGGGTTCTGGGTAGGCTCTATACCAAAGAGGAAAAAGAAGAAAGGAAGCAAATAGAAGTGTGTGGCGTGCCTCCTTTGTGCCAGAATGGTCTGCCTGCTGCACGTACGTTATCTTATTTAATATCTCCATGAGGTAAGAGCTCAATTCTCATGCTCCAGAGGAGGAAACTGGAGCTCTGAGAAGCTAGTCTCTCATCTCCCATAGCCCAGACTTTGGAGAAAGGCTGTGCCCTGTAGTCGGCACTGATCAGGGCGGCAGCCTGGGCACTGTGAGGCTCTCACCTTGCTCACTCCTCTCCTGCTGACTAGCTACTCATGGCCATTGCCCATATTCCTATTGAGGTCTTCGTCTCTTTCTCATTGGTAAGCAGGATGAAAACAGCACAGTTAGCGCTGGCCCTTCTCACGGGGTTTGAGATAAGTACAGGTGACTGTCTGCCTTCCCCATCTGACTGTAAGTTCCTAGCAGGTACTATGTCTCATCCACCTCTGGACTCTCAGCCTTGGACTGGGGATCAGGAGAATTCCAGTCTTGAATCTGCAGCCCAGTGCTCAATCTCCTTGGCTTTGCCACTCTTCAGTGGGGCAACTGAGCCCCCTCTCCTGATGGCTAGGTCCCTAGAGCACAGCTTTGAAACTGCTGGTGGGACCTGGGGTTGTCCAGTATGAGTCCTTTGGACGTTGACATTCTTTGGGCTGTGCTGAGAGCTCTCCCCTGGCTCACTGTCCACACTGGTCTGCCTGTGAATTCCATGTTGGCTGGTGCTCTAGACAGGTCTTGGTTTCAGGAGATAGTGCAAGAGAGATGCTTGTTTCACCTAAGAAGGGCAAGAGTCAAAGAAGGGGGGCTCATGTTCCTTCTCAAACACCTCACCATATGCTTCCCACAAACTGACTCTGGACTGGCCTGCATGGATCTGGGGAGTGGAGTCCAGGCCCTGAAGTCAGGTACAATGCTGTCTTCTCTGGTCATCTGTGACCGCTCTCCATCTGGCTGTGACAGCCCCACAGACTTCTCCATTCCAGGCAGCTCTAGAGAGCTAGGAAAGGGTGGGAAAGAAGAGAAGCCGCCCCTTCGCCCACAGCCCCCTCCCAGCTTTCCAATCACATCAACAATTTCTCTTGGCATTGTTTCCAGTCCCATTAATATTCATAAGCGACTTTTCTATTGTGCTTGCAATTTTCTAGGAGACAGACAGGCCCGCACTTTCCTGTGTTAATAGGATCCAAAGCTCACCAACTCAGATCTTATTAACAAATCTCCATTAGATACCGTGGTCCTTCTGGGCTGTCTGATAGGCGAGCTTTGCACCACAGGTGACAGCCAGAGCAGGTCTTAATCCAATATGACTTTGAAATCCCCACTGCAGAGACAAGCCCAAGGAGGAGCCTCGGCAAGGAGAAGATCAGGTTGAGCTGGCTATCCTATTAGGGGTGGAAATGGAGTCCCTGGGGCAGCCAGGGCAAAGAAGCTGGCTGTGGATGGGCTGCCTCCCCTCCCAGAAAGGAGCACTTTATTGATTCTTTCCTTCAGTCACTTGGACTTTCATTTATTCAATAAAATAATCACTGAGTGCTTCCCATGTGCCAGATTCTGGGCTATGGCTGCTTTTTCCCTCCAGAGGCTCATACTTGGATACTTGGTGGGGTGGACGGCTGTGCTTATGGACAATTGTTCCATGGCAGGTGCCACGCATAGCCCAAGCCTGATCCTCAGAGACAGTGAGGTAAGCAAGCAGGGTTTAGCAATAACTGGGAACAGAGGAGCAGGCTCTAGAAAATTTGTGGGTGGGGAGCAGTGGCTGGCAGCTATTCCTAGGTCTACCTTGTACTTGCAGAAGCTGCTTTCCAGCATGCACTAGCTGCATGACCTTGGCCAATCCTCTTTACCTCTTTGCTGTCTCTTTTCCTATCTGTAAAACACGGCTAATAGTAGTATCTTCCTCCGAGAGTTGCCATTAGGATTAATGGTACCCGACACACTGGCAGCACCATGTTGGTGTAGCTATTATTATTTGGGGGAACTCCAGGGATCCTCTTCACTTTAAACTTCTTGAACTGAGCCCCAGTTTCTGTATTGTGTGGAACAAGCTTGATGTGTGCAAAGGTTCCAGGCTCTGGGCACACGCAGGCCATCCTGAGCTCAGTAGCTGCTTGTTGTAAAGTCAGGGCATTCAGTGGGCGCTCAGAGAGGGGTGTGGCTCCAATGCTAAGCCCCTCAGCCACTGGGAAAACACTGATGTGGATGAAGGTCCCAGGGGTGGTGGGAGTAAACCCAGGTCCTGGATGAAAGGCGAGCAAATCTGTGAAATCAGGGAGTTGGAGCAGCTGACCTGAAGGGAGTCTTTCTAGGTCTGAAATTCACTGACCTAAGGTACAAGGCCCAGACCCCACCCTCCTGGTGCTTGAGGTAGATGAAGCTGAGAAGCCTGATCTGCTATAAGTAAATGTTTCCCAACATGCCCCCAAATGATGGACCAAATGTGGGATTCCATGGTTAAGGGGTGACAAGAAGCATGGGAAGAGAGATTCTGGGGGCTGAGGAAGTCAGGGAGGACTCTCTGGAGGGGGCAGGACTTGACCTGATCCAGCTTCTAAGAATGTGGACAGTGAGAAGACAAGGTGATCCAGGTGACGGACACTGGAGGGGCCAAGGCATGGAAAAATGCTAGAGGATGGAGAGGAAGGGAGTGGAAGCAGGGAGGCTAGGAAAGACCCCCTGTCCTCAGGAGGCCACAAACCAGTGGTCCGAGATCTGTGTTGTTGGCTCAGTGTTTAAAAATACGTGACATTTAAGGGGTGCGTGTGTGTTTTTCCTTGCCGCCATCCTCATCACTCTTTGTATCACACTAGGCCCAGTTCATACTTTTAGGTTACCTGCCTGACCCTCAGAGGCATTGGAGTTTGTGACCCCCAAAGGTAGAACCTTAAAGTTTTAGTGGGAATTCAAGCCCCAGGGGAAGTATGGACCATTTGACCTTAAAAGCTCTAGAGATTGTTATTAGAGTCTGGGCCCTGGTGAGCTGTGTCATCGTGGGGTCTAAGGCTCCTGGGCTGGCCACAGAGATGGCAGAGTGCCCCCTGCCAAGTCCCTATAAAAGTGGAAGCTGTGTCTCATAATTCCCAGACCCACTTTGGCAAAATGCCTGGTCTCCCTTCCTTGTGGAAGCGGAATTTTTGGCTGATGGGCGCCTGAGTTCGTGATCAGGTTCCTGAAGTCCAAAATGGCCAGAAGCCATTCTCTGCCCGCTCTGGAGCCTGAGCCTGTCCCTGGTCCCCTTCTCGGCAGGCTGCAGCAGTGCCAGCCATTTCCAAAGGCCTGGCTTGGGAGGAAGAGTGGGGCAAATAAAACACCTGTGAGAGGTGAGAAGCTCTCTAAATTCCCTAAGTTGGTTTCGAGGCTGATGATTTTCATCACCAGTGAATCTGGGTGTTTTCATGAAGGCAACTGAAATCTGGATGCTTTGCAGTCAGGGGGCCCAGGAAAGGCAACTTTGGATTTTTCTATGTAGCTGGGGTTTGCCGGGGAGAGGGCACGGCTGGGGAGGTGGAGGATGGGTGGGGAGCAGGCTGTTGAAGGGACAGCAAGACGTTGTTTTTGGGGACATGGGCTTTCTGAGTCACAGACACCTGGGTTGGAACTCTGCCTCAGCTGCTGGAAAGCTGTGTGACCTTGAGCAAGCCCCATAACCTCTCTGAGCCATTGCTCGACAATGAATCTGTCATCCAATTGGCTTTCGACAAGGGAGAACTATAATTATGATTACTGTTATTTTGGGGCTAGCCTTGTAGAGTCTTCAGCTGGTGGAGAGCTGAGCTCTTCCATCTTTGGGAGAATGGGTGGAGCACGGATCCTTTGCCCTTTGACTGCAGGCTGGACTGGTCCAAGGGGTCCAAAGGGAGAAAACTTTGAGCCATTATTGAGCATGGCAGCTGAGGAGTAGAAACGCAGCCTGCACAGAGAGCTGTGTTAGCTTGGCAGCTCCCAGCAAGCTCTGGGGCAGGTACCTAGGGATACTCTCGGGGATCAAGGGTCAGGCAGTTCCACCTTGAAGAATGAAAGCATCGAAAGTACCACAGCTGGCAGGAACTTTGGGGGCTACCCAGGCCAATCCCATCAGGGTTTTTTTTTTGACAATTTGCATATTATTAGTTTTTCTTTTAATTGCCACAGTAACAAATTAGCACAAGCTTGGGGGTTTAGAACAACAAGAATAAATTCATTTTAAACTACCAAGTTTAAAACAGTTTTGGAGGCCAGAGATCCAAAATCAGTGCCACTGGGCAGAAATCAAGGTGTCTGCAGGACTGTGCTTTCTCTGGAGGCTGCAGGGGAGAATCCCTTCCTTGCCTCTT
This sequence comes from Piliocolobus tephrosceles, assembly GCF_002776525.5. Taxonomy (NCBI): domain Eukaryota; kingdom Metazoa; phylum Chordata; class Mammalia; order Primates; family Cercopithecidae; genus Piliocolobus; species Piliocolobus tephrosceles. The sequence continues at coordinate 19,122,972 of NC_045446.1, forward strand.
TCAGCCTCTGGGAGTTCCTGGCAACCCTGTGCTTGTGGCTGCATCACTCCAGTCTCTGCCTTTGTGGCCATTTTGCCTTCTCCTCTTCTGTCTCCTCCCATCTTATAAGGGTACAAGTGACTGCATTTAGGGCCACCTTGATAATCTGGTATAATTGGTATAACGTCCCCATCACAAGATTTTTTTTTTTTTTTTGAGACGGAGTTTTACTCTTGTTGCCCAGGCTGGAGTGCAATGACTTGATCTTGGCTCACTGTGACCTCCACTTGCCACATTCAAGCGATTCTCCTGCCTCAGCCTCCCAAGTAGCTGGGATTACAGGCACCCACCACCACACCTGGCTAATTTTTTGTAGTTTTAGTAGAGAAGGGGTTTCACAATGTTGGTCAGGCTGGTCTTGAACTCCTGACCTCAGGTCATCCACCTGCCTTGACCTCCCAAAGTGCTGGGATTACAGATGTGATCCACTGTGCCTGGCCTCAAGATCTTTTATTGTATCTGCAAAGTCTTTTTTGTTTTCTTCTTCTTCTTCTTCTTTTTTTTTTTTTGCCATATAAGGCAGTATTCACAGACTTCAGGGATTAGAACATGGATCTCTTGTGGGGGCCATTATTCAACCTACCACACCATTAAAAAAGACTGTTTTTGGAGTTAATTTTAGACTCATAGAAGAATTGCAAAGCTGGTCAAAGAGTTCCCATATACTCCTCACCCAGTGTCCCCTTATGTTAAACTCTTCCATAATCATACAACATTGACCAAAAATTAGGAAATGATTCTTGCTACCGTATTATTCACTATTAACTAAGTTTTGGAATGTGTTCAGATTTCACTTGTCTTCCCATGAATGTTCTTTTTCTGTTTCAGGATCTGGTCCAAGATATCACATTGCATCCATTTAGTGTCTCCTTAACCTCCTCCAGTCGGTGAGTTTCTCAGTGTTCCATTGTCTTTTATGACTTTGACACTTTTGAAAGGTACTGGTCAGTTTTGTTTTGGCGGAATATTTTTCTGTTTGTGTCTATCTGGTGTTTCTTTATGGTTCTATTGAGGTTATGCATTCCTGGGACAGATACCACAGAGGGATGTGCAGCGCAGCTGCATCGTATTGGGGGTATGTGATGTTGGTATGTACTAGTCATACACAACTAGTGATGTTAACCTTCCTCACTTGGTTAAGGTGGTGTCTGCTAGGATTCTCCACTGTAAACTTACTATTCTTCCCTTTGTAATTACTCCTTATTTAGGAGGAGATACTTTGAGACTGCACACATATCTTGTTTCTGCTCAAACTTTCACCCACTAATTTTAGCATCCATCTATGGATCTTGTCTGTGGCAGTTTTGACTATGCTGTTCTATTTCCCTCATTCCTTCTACATTTATTACTCAGAACCCTTGTGTAAGACATTCAGTCTTCTCTTCTATTTATGTCTTCAGTTATTTATATCAGTATGAACTCAGGAGCATTTCTTTTATTCTTTGGGTTAGAATTTAGCACTACTGTTATTGATCTTGTTGTTCAAGTCCTTTCAACTTTGGCTGTTGGGAGCTCTTTCAGGCTGACTTCTGAGCCCTTTCCAATTTTCCCCCTCCCTCCCTCCTTTTTTCTTTTCCTTTCCTTTCTCTTTCTTTCTTTCTTTCTTTCTTTCTTTCTTTCTTTCTTTCTTTCTTTCTTTCTTTCTCTCTCTCTTTCTTTCTTCCTTTCTTCTTCCTTTCCTTTCCTTTTCTCCTTTCTTCCTTTCTTTCTTTCTTTCTTTCTTTCTGTCTCTCTCTCTCTCTCTTCTTTCTTTTCCTCCCTCCCTCCCTTCCTTCCTGCCTTCCTTCCTTCCGTTCCTCCTTCTCTCTCTGTCTCTATCTCTTTCCCTCTTTACTCTTTCTGAGGGTGGATTCCCTCCATGACTATAACCTGTTGTCTTGCACAAGCTTAGAAATTAGTCCCAGTCTTTCTGTAGATGGCTTTTGATGGACAAGGACTACATCTCTCACTTCAAAGTTTCTGGCACTTAGTACTGGCTGAGCACAAAACACACACTCAAAACCATGAGTGTTCTTGGCTTCCCTTCTCCACTCAGTCCCCTTTCCTTCCCACTCTTGCTCACTGAAGATCTGGCCTTGTTTCCTGGGGCATATTCTCAGAAGCCAGGGGAAAGACACGTGAGGAATGTGGGTCTTGGAATCAGATCTGGGTTCAAATCCTGTCTCCACTGCTTTAGGCTCTGGAACCTTGGGCAGCTGACCTACCCTCTCTGTGCCCCTGGAAGACAGGGATGATGGGATCAATCTCAGAGGGTCAGTGCCAGGATGACAGAAGATAATGGATGCAGAGAAGGTTGCACCCTGCTTGGCCAACTCGGCAATGACTGCTGCAGCCTCCATAGTTGGTTAGAGAAGAAAAGGTAGACGATATAGGGGGAGGGTGGAATCTCTGCTGTTTAGTCCTGTTTCCAGGTGAACTTCAATTTTATGCATTCAATTTAAAATAGAAGGGATTTGTGATATATATAACCATAGGTGATTTGAAATGGATAAGTTTGTGAGGCTTTGCCTATAAATGTATTATACATAAGACTAAAATGATCCTTCATCAGACCATATCGTCTCTCTCTTTTTTTTTTTTTTTTTTTTGCAAGTAGGGTTCCCGTGTTTTCCATGTTCTGCCCAGGGTGCTCTGGGCCCCAGGACTCAGAGACCCTCAGACGCCGAGTGCCCCTACCATGAGCATCCTTATGCCTCTGCCTCCTTGGCCCACAGGAAAGCAAGCAGCGGCAGCCTGGCATAGCTTCCTTCTCCAACTGGAAGAAAAAGCCTGATGTATTAACGACCACACTTAACACTCCTCAATTTTAATCCCTGCTTTAAATCTGGCACAATTGTTTTTACAATAAAGCCTGATTTTTTTCACAATAGGGTGCTGAGGGTATGTGCTTTCCATTCAAACACAAAGAAAGCCCACTTTACTTACTGCAAGAAAGGACATAAATAAAAATCAGCCTTTGTTGGACTAGAAATCCACAGATTCCAGTCAGATGCCAGGCTGTTCAATGCCCTCTCTCCCCTCCCTTCCTTGTCATCTCCCTCAGCCTCAGTCTCATTCTACAAGCATTGCTGAGCACCTGCTGTATACCAGACACGAAGATTAGGGGTGAGTGGGGCACATGACTGCCCTCCAGGAGGGAGAAGTGAATGCTTTAGTGGGCCGCAGGCTGAAGCTGAATAAGCTGGACCTGGACCCTGTAAGCCAGGTAAATCGGGATCAGTGTTTCTCAAAGTGTGGATTCCCTAGATGAGCTCAGGCACTCTCAGGCTTGCCATCAGTCTCACTGAATCGTGAGTAAGAAGGGTACTTACTTTTGAAATCATTGTCAATCCTGATCCTGGAAGGAGAATGGCTCTGGTGGAGGCTGGAATGTGTTTAAGGCCTTTCAAGCCCTTGAGATCTTTCATTTCAATGAAGAAAGCAGAGCACAGGCTCACAGCCTTCTTGGGCCATGGTGGCTTTTGTGTAAAGTGATTCTGGTTTTCTAATGCAGGAAAGAGAAAATTTTCCTTTTTAAATAAACAGATCTGTGCTAAGAAAAACAGTTGATGTAAAGAAATATATTAAGTCAATAATTATGTGGACGGCATGAGTACACAACATTCTGTGAGTGGTAGTGCTGGGATGCCTGAAGACGGTGAACACTGATCTGGGTGATCATTCTCTTGGTGTTTATTTCGCAGGTGCCATTCCTGACCTCAGGTCTAACAGTCCCAGCTCTTAGGTGCTGGGGACATGGGAAGGACATTTGTCCATGATTGGGTCAAAGTGTTATGGTTCATGAGTGTCCTTTGAGGTCAGTCTGGTGATGGCAACAGTAATCAGAGATGCTTCAAAGGGAAGGTGCAAACTGGGGGTCCAGGCAAGTCGGAGACGGGGGCCCCTCTCCCTGGGAAGAATTTCCTCCAGTCTATCCTTGGAGAATGTGAGTTTGCCTTTATTAAGGAAAATGACATTTGCTTACACAGATGGTGCCTTCTTGGCCCTTCTGTAGCCCTAAATAAGTGTTTGTGGTTTTGGGGATAAGGACATTTCCATGAAAGAAAGTGGAGAAACTCCTAACTGTAACTGAGGGTGGAATAAGATAGAGCTAGACCAAAGCATATATGCTGTGCCTACAGGAGTGCATGATGAGCTTTGACAGATAAGCAGGGAAGGCTGCCTGCAACAGGTGGCATTTTAGTTGCTCTTGAAAGGGTGGGATGGGTAAAGCATGGGGCTCAGGGCACCCCTTCTAGTGAAAACTCTGGTGTGGTAGAATGGATTGGAGTCAAATAGGCCTGGGCTTTATTCCAAGATCTTCCCCGGACTAACTACCTGACCCTGGATAAGCCACTGCAACTTCGTTTCCACATCTATAGAACGGGCAACGAGGCAGGGGGCTGCCTCTGGCAGGTTTAGAGGGAGCGTCACCCTAGGGTCTATGTGGTGTGAGAACCTCCATTTCTCCTGTGTGAGCAAGAAGTTATCCAGGAGATCAGCTCCAAGTTGTGGGATGAAGAGCTATTGGGCTTAGGGTCCTATCTTGGGCTCAGTTCCCTCAAGAAAAGCCTGGAAGGTGAACCTTACACATGTGGCTTATCGAGGGAGGACCCTTAGGGGACAGAAGAGGACAGGGCAGAAGAAGGTAGGCAAGGCTGTGGTCCCACAGGGAGCTATGGAGTAGGAATTACAGCACAGAGCTTGTCTCACCTGGTGGCAAGAGGGCTTCCCTGTTCTACGGGCAGTCATCGGCTATGGGCTGGCCCTGGGGTGCAGGGAGGTAACCTCCCAGCTTTCTCTGAGTGAGGCAGCTCCTGTCAGCTGAGGACAGTCCTTCAGAGAAGGGTTGCAGGTGCGAACAGCCAGCACCTCTGGGCAGAGCAGCCAGCACCTGTGGCAGGCCTCTCGGCTTTGGGGAAGTGATTGCGACCTTCTCCTGCTCTTATGGCTTCCAATCTTAAGCACTGGGTTGACCTGGAGAAGGGAAAGAGCCATGGGAGGGCTCACAGGACCTCATCCTTTCCCTGTGGGGGAGGCGGACAACATGGGATGGGTCTTCTGCCACGCAGTGGGCTGTAAGCAAAGGGTAAAGAATGGGCCTTGGCACAGCCAGGCGAGCATGCGGCTGGCAGGAGCCAGTGGACCCGGTCTTCAGGAGCCCATAAACCAGACAAATGAATATTTGGTAGAAATATAATTCCAGAGAATGAGGGCCCTTGTTGGCCCGACGGTGAAATACAATGGCTGTCTGACCTCGCGGAGGGATAAATCTGCCCTGAGTGCTTTCCAGTCTGAGATGTGGAAGCCCATCTGATGCAGCTTTTGGGAGAGCTTAGACACTTAGTGTGGGGTTATTTATTGTCTGGTGGAGCACTGGGATTCCAAGTTTGTCCTGGTCATGGCTCCTCACCCTGCCCCAGGCACACCTTGGTATCATCCTGGGACCCTGGGGCTGCCTGCTGCTGCATGGCTGGAATGACCAGAGGCCAGCACTGAGAGGGAGGGGAGGAAGCACCTACTTTGCCTGCTGGGCCTTGTTAAAGGACAGGGAGCCAGATAGTGGAATGGTTTCTGGCAGAGGGAGGGATCAGGCAGATCTAGGTGAGGATCGCTGGGTAGGTTACCTACCTGCTTTGGACTCGGCTTCTTCAACCATAAAATGGGCTAATTATTAAGCTACCTGATAGGGCTGCAGGGATGGCTAAGTGGGCAAATGCACGTAAAGTGCCTAACATGGTGCATGGCTCATAGTCAGTGCTCAATGAAGGTCAGCTACTATCACAGCTCACAATAATCTGTCTCTAGGTTTAACACTGGTGGGCTCTGTGTCCTTGGGCAAACCACAGAAGCCATCAGAACCTCAGTTTCCTCTTCTGTAAAATTGGATAAGCATACCTATTTGATTGGTATAAGGATTATAGAGATTGAATGCCAAGAACCTGGCCTATGTAGGTGCTCTATAAATCGTGGTGGAGGTGGAGGTGGTGAGAGCGATGATGAAGCCAGAGAGAGATGATAACAATATGAGGCTAAGCCCCTCCCTGTGTAAGGCCTGGGTTAACCTCTGCCCCTGCATGCTGGGTCACCTTAGTGATCCTTTGTATTAGTTATCGATTGCTGCATAACAAGTCACCCCAAAACTTAGTGGATTAAAACAACAGTAATTATTTATTATCTCTCACAGTTCTGGGGTCAGTAATTCTGACAGGTCACAGCAGTATGGTTTCATGATGTCTGGGACTGCAGCTGGAAGACTTGAAGACTGCGGGCTGGAGTCTGAACCCTCATATGTGGTGGCTGGTGTGGGCTGTCAGTGGGGACCTAGCTGGGGCTGTTGGCTGGAACATGTGGTCTCTGTGTGTGACTTGGGCTTTCTCACAACATGGCAGCTGGATTCCAAGGACAAGCATCTTGACAGAGGGAGAGAGCCAGGGAGAGCCACATTGCCTTTTATGACCTACCCTCAGAAGCTATAGGGCATCAATTCTGCCACATCTATTGACTGAGAGAGTTATAAAGGTCAGTGTAAGTTAAAGGGGAAGGAGTGCAGACCCACATCCTGATGGAGGCCAATATCATAATCCAAGAATAACATGAGGGATAGGATATTTGTTTGTGTGGCCATTTGAGGAAAAGGCAATCTCTCACACACTCCTTTTTCTGATCTCTCATACTGGAACCATTCATTCCAAAGGGACAGACCCTAGTCCAGCAGAAATAGGAGGAAGGGGGCAGCAGGAAGTTATCCTACCCCTCCTCTGCCCCATCAGGGGGAAATTCCTGCTCTGGAGTCTGTGCCTCTTTTTGGTGTGGGAGCTGCACACAACTGGGCTCCAGATTCTGGTTCACAGGTGCTGATATGGCAGAGGGGCAAGAATTACCTGGGATGAGGGGTTCTCCTTCAACCCTGGACTTTGACATGAACCTGCATGAGCAGATGTTTCTGTCACTAGTGATTACCCTATATTGCTCTTAGTATCTCATAGGGAACACTTTATTCACAGAGTGTCATCCAAAAATGATGAGCTTCAAGTTCTAGAAGCTCTTGGCCAGGTTTTCCATCACCCTACTGCAGCCTTCAGCCCAAACATTCCCTCTTATGGCTCACAGAATCTCTAAGTCTTACAGATTTGATCTCCTTGTTAACATCCACATTCTCACTCTTCCCTGTCTCCATGGTCACTACCTCAGACATGGTCACCTCTCTTCCAGTGGCCTCCTCTTCCTAATTGGCCTCTCTATCCCAAAGATCTTTCCCTCTCCCATGTATCCCCCCATGCCAGTACAGACTTCCCGGAGCCTACCACCAAGCTGCCACCTGCCCAGCCATTGGTTCATAGTCTGGAATACTCTCCCTTCAGCCTTCTCCTGGTTCGCTCCTAATTATCTCTGCTATCACATCTTGGTCTCCATGTTCTTCTCCTATGTGCTCCCTCAGTAACCAAGGCATCTTCCAGAATCCTGCCTATCAGGTTGTGTTACTGAGCAGTTACCATGTACCCAGTATTGAGCTAAGGGTTTCCCATACTGACCACCCCTCCAGTTTCTCTCCATCCTCCTCCTCCACTTTGTCTTCTTCCCAGCAGTGAGTACTTTTGAAAGGAGTATCACCTAGGTATTTAGGAACTTATTAATTGTCTCCTCTTCTAGATTGGAAGATTTGTGAGGGCAAGAATAGAAGGCTCTCAGTAATTGCCTACTGAATAAAGTAATACACGTGGCATTTGGGATGTTTTGTCCTCAGTAGAGACTGATATCACCCTGGCTCATTGATTCCATCACACTGGGAAATAGTGGAGGAAGATGGGAAAGAGACTATGTCCTTTGATCCACAGGGTACTAAACTGTGGGTACTGTTCAATCAACAGGGTACTGAACTGAACTCATGTTCCCTCTGAAGGGACTAGTTTTTTTTTTTTTTTTTTTTTTTTTTGAGGCTCACTCTGTTGCCCAGGCTGGAGTGCAGCAGCACAATCTTGGCTCACTGCAACCTCTGCCTCCGAGGTTCAAGTGATTCTCCTGCCTCAGCCTCCCAAGTAGCTAGGATTATAGGCATCTGCCACCACGCCCAGCTAATTTTTGTATTTTTAGTAGAGATGAGGTTCCACCGTGTTGGCCAGGCTGGTCTCGATCTCCTGACCTCAAATGATTCACCCATCTTGGCCTCCTAAAGTGCTGGGATTACAGGTGTGAGCCACCGGGCCTGGCCGCAAATAGTTTTTGATGCTCTCCTATTGTAAAGAAACCATTCCCCGGTACCATGTAGTTATCTGTACCTTACCAAGTGCTTCCCCATCTCACCTGAGCCTCTCCATGACATCAGGAAATGGGAAGGACAGTGATATCCTTCTAGTCTTACAGATAAGGAGATTGAGACTTAGGGAGGTTAAGAGGCTGACCTAGAATGACACAGCTTTTAGTGGCAGAACTGGGAATCAGGACTCCTGACTGCTGAGGGCTCTTTCTCCTTCATTCCACTCAGTCACCTCCTGGGCCACATACATGTAAAATCTCGGAATGTCCTAGTTTATTGGAATCTTAGAGATTGTATTTCCCAGCTCCTCATTGCACAGATGGGAAGACTGAGGCCCCCAAAGGGAGAAATAGCTATTCCCCATGACTAGCAAGTGGTGAGCATAGGCTAGAACTTAGCTATCTTGGCTTGAAGCCAGGTCCTGGAGGGGTGAGTTCACCACCAGCAATCAACCTTCTGGTGCGATCAATCCTGGACCTAGCACAAAAGGGTTAGCTGTCATAGCCTAAAGGTCATTTTTACAGAAAAGTGTTATGATATGTTCTTGGCCTAAACACTTCTCCCCAAATCCCGGCCAGCTGAGCAGACGGGCATCTATCATTGGCATAACAAGAAGGCTGTGGGAGTCTCGGATCAGGCATTCCACATAGAAATAGCTCAGAACATCCAGGCAGGAAAACGCCAATATACCCAGTGCTCCGGCAGAGCACTCAAGTGAAGGAACATGAATGTTGGCAGCAACCAGGCACCATTTCAGCACTCAGGACAGTTCCGAGGTGGGCCGTTACCCACCCACAGCAACCAGAGATCTGGAGAACTTTATAATCAGAAGCCTGGCCTCCAAGGTATTCTCTGATGGACAATCACTGACTTCCTGGTGGGAAAAAATCAGAGTGTTCACAGAAGCAAGGTATGACTTAATTTTTGTGGCATTTTGTTGCCATTTGGGTTTTTAGGAACTTAAAATGAAGAGAAGTGATAAGGTTTGGCTGTGTCCCCACCCAAATCTCATTTTGAATTGTAACCCCCACAATTCCCATGTGTGGGCGAAATCTGGCGGGAGGTGATTGAATTATGGGGGCGGGCCTTTTCTGCACTGTTCTCGTGATAGTGAATGAGTCTCACGAGATCTGATGGTTTTAAAAGCGGGAGTTTCCGGCCTGGCGCGGTAGCTCATGCCTGTAATCCCAGTACTCTGGGAGGCGGAGGCAGATGGATCATGAGGTCAGGAGTTGGAGACCAGCCTGACCAACATGGTGAAACCCTGTCTCTACTAAAAATACAAAAATTAGCCGGGTGTGGTGGTGTGCACCTGTAATCCCAGCTACTCAGGAGGCTGAGGCAGGAGAATAGCTTGGACCCGGGAGGCAGAGGTTGCAGTGAGCCGAGATCATGCCACTGCACTCCAGCCTGGGCGACAGAGCCAGACTCCATCTCAAAGAAGACAAAACAAACACACACACAAACGGGAATTTCACTGCACAAGCTCTCTTTGCCTGCTGCCATGATTGTGAGGCCTTCCCAGCCACTGGAATTCTTTTTCCCTGTATAACTTACCCTGCCTTGGGTATGTCTTTATCAGCAGCGTGAAAATGGACTAATACAAGAAGCATAATACTTGAAGAATGAAATAATTGTTTTGGAGTAAGCTTGAGTAATGATCATTCCAAGCCTCTCCTCTCCACACTATAGCCAGTAGGAGAAGGAGGAGAAGAAGGGAGGATGTAGGATGAGAATCAGAGGATGAAAAAGAACAGATAGGGCCCCAGAGAGGAGAGATGGAAGCACACGATTGGAGAGAAGTTGAAAGACAGAGAGAAAGAAGTGGGATGAGAGCCTGGAATAAAGGTATGGAAGGAAAGTCCATCAGTTCTGGAGTATTATTACATTCCATCCGTCTCCCTGACATTCACATGGGCCCCAAACTGTTTGTCAGGATTCCCTCTTAACACCTTCCTTTAGAATGTAGTGAGGAGATGAACCACCTTTTGAAATTCTTCAACTGCTCATTATGCTTAAGGCTCCAGAAACTCCACCCTGATTAGAACTATAGTAGCAGTCTATTAAAACAGAATCTTCCTTGTTGCTGCCAGCAGCAAAGATTTCAGTGAGAGCCAAAACAACTCAGGAAGGGTGTTGGATTTAGCCTGAATCTCCTATCCTTCATTTCTGATGATTAGAAACTGACCCGTGGAGGGTTGATGTCTAAGGGCTACTGTTGAGGACAGGAGAAGGAGAAGAACTGTCCCTATGGGGCCACTCAGTGCAGGGACAAACAGGCCAGACGTCTCAATGGCCCTAGAGATCGGCAGAGAGCTGTGGCAGATGCTCATAGCAGTGGTCCCAATGCATCAATATTGTGGATTAAATAGCATTTGACAGTCTCTGTTTAAGAAGGTGGGAAGATGTGAAATATACTCTAGAAACATTTCCATCAAAATAATTAAAATAAAAAAGCTTAAAGGTGTTTAAGTTTCTGTTATCTGGAGAATTCACTCATGTGTAATACATCACTGCCCACATATTCTGGACAATAAGGTATGTATTCTTAGCCAAAAGGGCTCATGCTATTATAATGAATTATAAGTAATTAATCTGAGCTTTGGAATGTAGTAATGATGCAATGTAGTATGAAAGGGAATTAATATTCTGTGTTTCTATCACTTGCCAGGCATAGTGCCAGGGGCTTTACATGCTGTGATAGATTAGATTATTGTTTAGCAAATATGCACTCCCCTCTCCTTGGAGGCAGTGCCTTTCCTCACCTTATTATGTTGGGCTCAGTCACGTGACTTGGTTTGGCCAATAGGAGGTGGGTAGAAGTGACAATGGTCCTGTTCCCAGCTGAGCCCAGAAGAGGCGGTACCTGTTCTTGCTTGTCCCCTTGCACTCCAGTGGCTCCACCATGAGAAGAGCAGGCCTCTTCAGTGTGGGCCCCGCCTGAGTCCAACCCACATGCAGCCTGAAACAGGGCCACACAGCTGAACCTGGGCTGGATCACTGAACCTTAGTCATCCTGCAGACCTGTGAGTTTGAGAATAAAGACTTGGTATTGTCAGGCACTGATTTTAAGGGTTGTTCGTTTTTCAGCCTTGTTTAGCAATCACTGAGGGATACAACAGGCATTGTCTCATTTAGTCCTTGCAACAGCTCTTTGAGGTAGGGTGCAACAGTTTTTCCCATTTCACAGGCAACTCAGGCCCAAAGAGAGGAAGTGCCTAACCCCAGGCCACAGAGCGAGTTACTAGCGACGGACCCACATTTAGCTCATCCTTATTTGGTAAGTAAGGTAGGAGCTGCTTGGTCCTTCCTGGCTAGCCCCTGCTTGCTGCTCCCCTCACCAATCCTTCCACTGACTCAGAGCTTCAGGAGTGGGGGTGGGGTATCGGGGAAGCTACAGGGAGAACATATGAAGCTCCTTTCAAAGAGCCAGCAGGGGCTCCCCACCCTGTGGTTACTGGAAAAGGTCACATTTGGCGATTCAGCCCACAGAACAATGACATTTCAAGGATCAAAGGAAAGGTTAAAATATTCCTATAAATCTATTCTTGGGACTTTTAAGTATTTCCAATGTAAAGGGAAAATGTCATTTCTTTTCCCCCAGGAGTGGTGGAGGGTGGACTGCTGGTAATGGATCCACTGTGTTTTTTCTGGGAAGGATGAGCAGGGAGGAAAGAAGGATTCACTCCACATCCCTCTATGCAAATTGAGGTGTAATAGACCCCAAGCCTTATTTACTTATGAAAATTGAATCTCAAATGCCCCCCCGCAAGAGCCTCCCCAAGGGGAAAAATGAACAGTGTCAACTTCCGGAGCTCCCCTGCTCCTTCTCACCAGAGCAGCCCATGGGCCAACGCTGGCAAGGAGGCCTCCAGGGCTGGGATAGGGATGGGCTGGGCAGGGGCAGGGAGGGCCAGACCCCCTGGTGGGTCACCTCCCTGAGCTTTGATCCTTGTGCCCAGCTCCCTGGTGCATCATGTGGATGAGTCTCAGGATTCGAACCCAGCAGAGCCCAGATGGACACATCATCTTCTTTTGGAGTCCACGTCTTGGTGAGCGGACTCACACTCCTTCACCCATGCATTCTGCAAACACATACTGAGTGACCTCTGAGTACCAGGCACTGCACTAGGCACCAGGATAATAAAGGATGGGGACTCTTCGCCTTGGGCAGTTTGTAGACTATTTGTGAGACAAGCCAAAAAAGGGACAAGGACCCCGTTGTGGGTGAAGGACTAACACACTTGCGAATCAGATGCTGGCACAAGCCAGAGAAAGGAGTGACTAATTCTGCGAGGAAGTTGGGGAAGGTTTCCCAGGGGAGTCACTATTTGAACTGTGGCCAGTCCCAAAAGGGCACTCTTGGCAGAAGGGGTGGTGTGCACAGAGCTCAGAGTCCCAGCAGCCACGGCTGGCTGGAGACTTGCTGCGGTGCAACTGCCCTGCACCACAGGGGAGTGTGTGTGTCCTAGTGGCGTCGCAACCCACTTTCCGTGAGAGGACTGGGTTGCCTGTGTGGGGGGCTGCACCCCACAGTGTGCCAGAAGACACTGCGATTCATAGTCCCCAAGCCATCACTTGCTTCCCACGTCCTATCAGTCACCAAGCCCTGTCTAATCTGCCTCCCGAACACCTCTTGTTGCTGTCTCCCTCTCTCCTTGCCCATGGCTGCCCTGGTCAGGGCCTCGGCATCCCCATGGGTCTGCCTGTTGGCAGTCTCCCTCCCACCCCAGTGCACCATGCAGCAACAAGAATGAACACGCAGACATGCCCGGGTGGCATTTCACTCCCTATGGAAATCCCTTTCATGGCCCCCAAGGTCCCAAAGAGCAGGTTCAGTTCCTGAGGATCATCTCCAGAGCCCTTTGTGGCTGGAATCCCTGCCTCACCAGCCTCGTGGGGCTCCTGTGTGTCCCACACCCACCCCAGCCCCTCTGAACCACCAGCTGCAGGGACTCACCAGGTCCCTTCCAGCCTCCCTCTCTTTGCTTTTGCTATGTCCTCCACATGGAATTCGCTTCTGTCGAGCTTGTCTGCCTAATGAACTCCCACTCAGTGATCAAGCCCCAGATGAGCAAATAATATAATAGGAATGAATATAATGACTACCATTTATTGTCCACCCCTCCGGTCCCTCTCTAGTGCATTACGCTGCTTATTTTCATAGTATCTAAAATGTTATTTTTCATATATGGCTTGCCTGTTGTCCATCTCTCCCATCAGAACGAGCACTTTGAGGGCAGGACATGGTTTTCCTGTGTCCCCAGTATCCAGAGTCATGGTTGGCACTGAGCAGGGGATCAAAAGAGTTGGTGGATCCAGTGCTATAAAACATTAACCTGTAAAGTGTTCACCATTCTTATCTCCCTTCTACCAATGGGGAAACTGAGGCTTTGGTCAAAAGGGCTTTGGGAGCTACCTCAGTGCTCCATTGCCAACCTTGTTCCTGGGAGCCCCTTGAGGGCAGGGGCAGTGACTCATTGCCACCAGGATCTCCTGGATCCTCAGGAAGGACTGCACGTGGGTGGTGGAGGGCTCCTGTCAGTGGCAAGGGATTCTGCGATAAGGAAAAGGGGTGGCTGGAGTTTGGGGGGAGACATCCCAGCTAGTTAAAACTTGGCTTTGCAGAGCCTGTTTCTAGGCTTGGAATTGAATGCACTGATGGTTCCCACTCATTCCTAATTGGCACCAAATTATGTGGAGTGGGCTGGCTGTGCTGCCCGGCTTGGCTCAGCGGGGGCCAAGGCAGCTGCTGGTATCAATAAGAGTTGATGTCAGAGATAGAGTAGGAAGTCAGGCTTTTCAGAGCAGCGTGGGGTTGCGGAGGGAACCCTGGGCTGGCAGTCCTTAGTCCTTCTTCTGGGGCAGGGGCAGGAACCCAGGCTTTGGGTTTGGCAACACCCCAGCTGTGTGGCCTTTGCCAGGCCTCATCTTTCTGAGCCTCAGTCACTTCATCTCTAAAATGGGGGTGGCCATCACCCCTGCATCTCAGGCTTGCTGGGAGGTAAAGACTGCTGCTTTTCTGTGGGCGCTACATCTACACACTCTGCTGCATCATGGGGTGAGGAGTGAGCTTGGCTAGGGGAGCCCTTCAGACCTGGATGGGAAGCAGGGCAGAGTCAGCCGCCTTCCTGGTTTTGATTTCATCTGCCCTCAGAGGGGTCCATGCTTCTTCTTGCTCACCTGCTGAAGCTGAGGGCACGTTCTTTGCCAAGACCTTTGAGCCCTGGGGCCTCTCCTTGGAGCAAGGTTCTGAGCATAGGGCAGGTGAACCCCTCTTGCTAGTGAACATTTCACCAGCTCTAACAGGACAAGGGGCACTGTTGTAGGAGCCACAGTCCTGAGTGTGTATCTCAGGTCATCCACTCCTTGGTGTCTCAGTTTCCCTCTATGTGAAATGAGGGGGATGGACTGGATGATCTCTATGGGCCTATCCAGTTCTGATTGAAGTTAATTCCTTATTTCCTTTTATATTAAGCTTGTAGTTCCTACAAGTGGGCCTCTGGGAGGGACAGAGTTTGGTCAAAGGAATTCTCACAGAGGAGTGCTTGATTTATAGCTTCTTTCAGGGGTATTTGTTGTACTTTAGGTAAGAAAGGGGAATTCTTAACCCAAGGGGGTAACAGTATGTCTTTAGGTGGTGGACAAAGTGGAACATTTGAGGTATTGGGGAACAGAGACACAGATGGAGAGGAGGCAGGGCCATGTGGGCAGAGACAGGACAGATGGCGAGGATCCACCGTCAGCCATGGTTGGGACCAGGGACAATGCAGGAGGTGATGGAGATGAGCAAGGTGTCTGCAGGAGATGCTGGAAATTGCGCAAAGTCACCGTCCAGGTGAAGAGCTGGGGTTATAGCTTTGGACAGTGGGGCTGGGTTCTGGGAGGCAGTGATCTTGAATCAGTGTTGGGGTCTGCTTAGCTATTAAAGGACAGAGTCTGGGCTTTAGAGTCTCGCAGCCACGGGTTCTACTCCCAGCCCTGCCACTGACTGGTTGTGTGACGTTGCACAAGTTACTTAACCTTTCTGAGGCTCAGTATCCTTGGGTTATGACAGGGAAAACCAACCCCCCTCACAGGATTGTCATGGAGAGTCCATGAAATAACAAATGTGAAAAGCCTGGCACTGGCTTTGCACAGCATAAGCCCCTGGTACGTGGTGGCAGTTATTGTCCTTCTAATTCCACTGAGAGGGGCAAAACTCACCCTGGGGACTGTCTCTGAGGCTTTTTGGGGACAGCAGCTTTTGCCTTTGTGTCTTAAAGACCTGTCGGGGCCATGTACCCTAGAGCAGAGGGATGTTTTGGGAGCTGGAGACCCTCTTGGAGCCTCATCGGTTCCAGTGTGAGGGCGGCTGCCTCGCTTGCAGGTAAGATCAGGTAGTGTGGCACTGGGGTGAAGTCATGGGCTCCACAGCCTGCCTGCCGGGGTTCGAATCCCAGTCACCTGCTGTGTGACCTTACGCCCGTCCCCTCACTTCTCTGATTCTCAGGTATTTCATCTGTTAAAGGGGGATGATGACAAAAGCAGTCACCTGGTAGAACTAACCAAGAAGCAATGAATGGATATACACAAAGCATCTAGACCCGCAGTCGAATAGGGCAAACACTTGGCCCCTCTGGCTCTCGGGCACTTGAACTGTGGCTTGTCCAAATTGAGTTGGACCATGAGACTAAAATACCCACCAGCTTTGGAAAGCTTAGGATGAGAAAAATAGTAATATATCCCTCCAATAATTTTTGTATGGGTAACAGGTTGAAATGATAATATTTTGGGCATATTTGGTTAAATGAAATATATTATTAAGATGAACTTCACCTGCTTCTTGCTTCTTTTTGCTTTTTTAATGTGGCTACTGGAAAATTTCAGATTACAGTGTGTATGTGGCCTGCATTCTATTTCCATTGCTTAACAGTGATCTAGAGCAATGCAAGGCATTTAGTAGGCATGATGTACGTGTTTGCTGTTATTATTATTAGTTGTTGGGTTTGAATACTGGATTTACAGCTTCCTGGGTTATCTCATGCAGGTTAACTTTTCTAAACCTTAGCTTTCTTCTCTGTAAATTGGGACTAATGGGATTATTGAAATTGTGCCTATAGAGTATTTGGCACAGTACCTGGCACATAGGAAGCTCTCAATCCATGTGAGCTGGTACACTGCTTGCCTATGGGATTGGAGGTGAGGCTTTCACCCCTCCTTGATGGGAGACAGGCTTCTCTGTTACCCCCAGGTGCTGGGGTGGGGTAGAGCTGACTGAGCCTGCTCTCCCCACAAATGGGACCTGAGCTCCGAGTAAACTGCCTTGAGCCTGAGGTTTAGCTGTTTGGCCGGTTATATTAAGGGAAGGGTCAATAACACATTAATTGGATCAGTGGCCCCATTAATCTTCCTCTAATGAACAACCATTCCAGCCAACCTGTCTTCCCTAGATCCTGGAAGACATTTCGTATTGGCAGGAAACTTGCTGGGTAGAAAGAACCTCAAATCCTATAAAAGTGATTTAGTGGCTTTGCTTGGGGAAGGCGTGCTGCAGACGCAGGGCAGGGGAGAATTGAAACAGCAAAGTCACAGCAAACCTCTCCCTCTGGGGCCCCAGATCGAAATCCCAGGGAGTGCTGGGAAAGGTGGAGGATTTTGGTGAAGGTCGGAGGTGAGGGGAGGGTTGATCTCACCCTTGTCTAGCTTGGACACCCTCACCTCCAAATCAACAGATGGTTGGTGATAGCAGAGTCGTGCTGGCCTGGAGGGCCCGGAGGGGTATGATGGCTGTGGAGGGAGCCCTAGGATGGGCACTGGAAGTCCTGGGCTGTGTAACTGTGTACAGGTTACTCAACTGCCTCATTTGCAGGGGGCTTGCAAGTGGTGTCAGGTCAGAGGAGCTTTGCTGGAGGGTGAACTGGCAGTGGGCCTGGGAGAGTGCTGAGCTGGGATGGGGGAGAGGAGGAGTAGCCTTGGGGAGGGTGTCCCCGGGGCCCCCAGGAAATGGGCAGAGCTGAGGAGGACCCTGTCTAGGAGGTTGTTTGACTTTGGAACCTCTCTTTCTTCCCTGCCCTAGTATCTCACCCTCTGCCCAAGGATGCTGCAGTTCAGCCATCAGCACTTCATTCTTTGACAGGGGGAGGTGTCTTCTCCTGGACTCCAGGGGTCTGTTTTAAAACACAAATGCCAGCTGGGTGCAGTGGCTCACATCTGTAATCCCAGCACTTTGGGAGGCCAAGGCAGGCAGATCACCTGAAGTCAGGAGTTCAAGACCAGACTGGCCAATATGGTGAAACCCTGTCTCTACTAAAAGTACAAAAATTAGCCAGGCATGGTGGTGTGCACCTGTAGTCCCAGCTAGTTGGGAGGCTGAGGCAGGTGAATCACTTGAACCCAGGTGGTGGAGGTTGCAGTGAGCCGAGATTACGCCATTGCACTCCAGCCTGGGCAATAGAGCTAGACTCCATCTCAAAAATAAATAATAAATAAATAAAATGCAAATGCCTCCCGGGGGCTGCTCATGTCATTCTGTCTGTTCATCCATCACCCACCAGAGGGAAACAAATGAATCCAGCTCAGAACCACTCACCCTCAAGAAACTTTGGGGTTTTAGAGGACAGGGTGACTATTTTCATCCGGGGGTGGTGGGGAGGGGATTTAAATTAGGCCTTGGAAGGGAGCTTAGAGATCAGCAAGTCCAATTCTCCCGTGTTACGATGAGGAGAGAGGCACAGAGATAACACTTTAACTTAAGATATTATCTTAAGGTTAAGTGGCCTGCCCGACGTCAGTATGGCTGGGCCAGCAGCATGTGTAGGATTTGGCATTCCAGGTGAAGGGAAGAGCTTCAGCAAAGTCCCAGAAGAAAACGGTGAAGCGTGTGGAAAAGGCAGCAGGCAGTTACATTTGACCAGACTCTGGGGCCAGTTGAAGTGAGTTAAGGAGGATACTGAGGCAGATGTTGTTCCCAAGGCCCTGGTTTGGCCAAAGTCAGCAGAGCCTCTGGGTGAGGTGGGGGTCCCAGAGGCTTATGGACAGCCCCTGTGTTCACACTTCCTGCCCCCCATAGTACTGTGAGCTATTCCTCCTCCCAGTATCCCCACAGTCTCAGCCTGGAAGGAACTAGTTTGCTACCCATCCCTTGGGCTCTGCGAATGGCAGGACCTTCCCCAGCTGAGTCATTCCATGTCCCTGAGCCTCCCTGGTGAAGTAGGACCTCAGCCTGGCCCCCAGGGTTCTCCCAGTGATCCAGGGAGCAGCAGGTGAGAAGTTAAATCTTTAAGGGTGGCAGATTGGACACTACTATAACTATAATGGTAGCTCAGATTGATCAAGCCCCTCCCAGGTGCCAGGCGCTGTCCTCAGCACTTTCCAAGCATCCCTTCACTCAGCCTCAGATACCTGCATGGAGTAGGTGTTATTGGTATGTCCATTTTGCAAGTGGCTTTTGAGGCACAGAGAGGTAAATTGACCTGCCCCAAGACACACAGCTGTGCCACACTCAGGTAGTCTGAGTTTGTGCTTTCATCTCCCCCAATGCCCCTGTGCATACATGCAGGCACCCACATACGCACACATGCATGCACACCCACACCCACGCATACATGCACCCATGCACCTATGTGCATTCACACACACACATTCACTCCTACATGCCTGCTTGGGTCCCTGGGTTGAGCTCCAAGCCTCCAGAGCAGACTCCAGCAAATCCTCCAGGGAGAGCCATTAGGGCCGACTCTGGGCCAGGATGGTTCCTAATCTTGGAAGCAGAACTGACCCTTCATAGTGCTGCTTGGGAAATGGGCAGAACAGGCAGGATGACGTGCCCAAGGTCTCAGTGTGGGTGAACAGCTTAATGAATCTGTTAGAAGTGAGACAAAGTCAAGTTCAGCATCCCCTCTCCTCACTTTTGATCCCACCAAAGACCAGCCACTTTGTCCCTTGAATGCCTCCCATGACAGGGTATTTCCTGGGGAGCCTCTTGGAGTAGCTCAGACCCTTCGAAAATTCTTCCTTCTACTGACCACAGTCCTCCTCTTGTCTCTCCAACCATGGAGTCAGGTTGAGTCCACACAGCCAGATACTCCCGACAGACCTGCAGCTGCCTGCAGATGGCCACCACACCCCAGCCTCCCCATTTGCCAGTTGGTCTCTCAGTTGCTCAGCCCTTCCATCTTCTCCACCGAACAGGACTTCACTTGAAGTGAGTCGAGGCTGATATCCTGCCTGGAGCTCCTGCCATCGCCTCACTCTTCCTCCTGCCTAGCCCAGCCCCATCCTTGTGTCCTTGAAGGGAGCATCTTGAAGGGAGTCCAACTACTTCAGGGGCCCAATCTCTTCCTCCACCCTGCTGTCACCCATCTGGACATGAGCACGGGCTCTACTGAGTGGAGGCAGGAGGTGAGACTAGCAATGCTTTTATTTTCACTCTGACATTTTCTATTTCTGAAAAATCTCACTTGAAGCTCATTCTGATGTTTGCCATCCATTGAAAGGGAAGGGCTGAGGGTCCTTCCCACTGTGGCTGGATTCTTCCTGAAGTTCTCCACTTTACCCCAAACCAGACCTTTCTTTCTAAACTCTAGGACAAGCCAAACCAAACCAAACAGAATAGGACTTAGATGCTTAGAATAGGACTTGCCCAGAGGTGGGGCAAGAGGTAGGAAGGCCAAAAAGAGCCCCCAGAGGGTTCCTGTAGGCTCTACATGGAGATCAAACAAGGTTCAGCGTGATCCTCTCTGAATCTTCTGTTCTCGGGGGTTCTCAGGGTCTGTAGCTGAATGTGGCAGTCTCCCAGTTCTCACCAAGAAAAGGGCTGCTTAGAGGAGGGAGGCTGGAGTGGGGAGACTTCAGCCTTGGAGACTTTAATTAGGGCATTGGCGTTTTATTGGAAGGTTAGAGTGATTTCTACTCCTTGAGACATTAGGAGGCCCAGCAAATTCTATCACTGCTTTATAGTTTAGAAATACAATATAGATTTTACTGCAGGCTGCGATGTATTCCTTTAAACAACTGCTCAGCCCGATAAAGCACAGCAGCTGGTAAAGCATGCTGCAGAGGGGCTGGGCAGGGCTTTCCATGGGAACACAAAACTCTCTGGGAAGCTGTGGCCTCCCTTTCTGAGGGGGAGAAACCAGATGCCTGGTTAACCTGTTTTGGGTCACACAGGGAATTGGGAATGGGTTTCTGAGAAATTCGAGATTTGGGATCTCATGGAGATTTGGGAGAGTGCCCTTCCTTTCGAGAGTTTATTTCCATTTAATTCAATAGTTATTCACTGAGCACCTACTATGTGCCAGGCACACAGAGAGAGTTGAGATGAATAAGGCAGTGTCCTTGTCCCTGGATGGGAACAAGGAATGATGCTGCTGATACAAGCAGTGTGCAAAGCAGGCCACAAGGCTGACAGGGCAGACAAAAGGGGAAGCAATTCTGCAGGGCAGAATCCTGGAGGACATTCTGGAGGACAGGATATACGAGCAAGGCCTTGAAGGACGAAAAGGTTTTTAACTGATCTCTTTTTGAAGCTGCAAACTTGCTTCACCTTCCATCTTCTCTATCTTAATTAAGTGGAATTACTATTGTCTCAGGATTATCAAGCTAGAAACCTGAGAGACTCATCACTGACATCCACCTGTCACCAAGTCCTGTTGATCCTACCACCAAAACGTATGTCAAATCTGGTCCCTTCTCTTCACGTCTACTGTCGTGTCCAGGCCCAAGCTGCCATCACCTCTTGCCTGGATGCCTCGGTATCTTCTCTAGTAGATATTTGTTGTTCAGGGCCACCCAGCCGCCTGTCACTGTATTTCCCATCATAGTCCCTGGTTGTCATCTGGGGGATGCACCTCCTCCTCCTTCAAGTCATGTGGTTCCAAGGAAACTGCCTCCATCCTGGCTCCAAAGGTGAGGCCTATGACCCAGGCCAGGCCAGTGATTTCTTCCATTCCTCTGACCTCAGTGATTGGTTCAGGGTTGGGCACATGACTGAACTCAGACCAATCAGAGCCAGTGAGACTCAATTCCAGGACTTGAATATGTTATCAGGGAGGCGGCATCAGCTTTTATCTGGACAGGAGTGGATGTGGGGTGGGAGCTATGGCAGTCACTTGCCCCATGCAGTATAATCCTGAGATTGGGGAAGAAATGGAGCCACCAAGAGTAAAGAAGGACAAGAGAGGGAGGGAAAGAAACAGGGTCATGGCAGCATTATTTGAACCCTGAGCAACCCTGATCACACAGGCAGTGTGCAGTTGAGGAAGTATAAGAATCCTAGAACAGAGGCTTGGTTAGGGAAGGTGGGGAGCCTTGAAGGTCTGGCTGAGGTGTTTGAACCAGGATCAACCTGGTTCCTTTCCCCATCCCTGAGCTTTCAGCTCCACCTGTCAATAAATTTGGGTTGGGTTTTGAAATAATGATGTAGTTCTTAGACTCTCCCCACACTCTCTCCTGCCCTTCCCAAATATCTTACACACCATAGGCTGTGTATGTAAAGTCCTTTAGTCCCTGCCCATTGCCATAAGCATAAAATCCTCCAATTTAAAAACTGGTCATGAGTCCCAGCACAACCCGAGCCTCATCTCTTTCTGTCTCATTCACTGCAATCCACCGTGCTGGTTTCCTCTTAGCTTTTCAAATATGCCAGATCTTGTCCAGCACAGAGTCTTCCCACACACTATGACCTGTGTCCTCACCCTACACCTGATGGGTTCCTATTCATCCTCTAGATCCCATCTCAAAGAGGCCTGTTCCCAATGCAGTTAGTCCCCCGCCGCTTTTATTCTTCACGGCACCTGCCATGATTCACAGTCCTGTGCGTACTCTTGCGTGTGTGTGAATGTTGCCTCTTCCCCTGGCGTGTATAGTCCCTGAGGCCTGAGCCAGGCTGATCTTGTTCACTACTCTGTCACTTATGCCTGGAAGAGTTCCTGGCGCATTATAGAGGCTCGATAGGTTTTTGATTTTTGTTTATGAGACAGAGTTTCACTTGGAGTGCAGTAGCACAATCTTGGCTCACTGCAACCTCCCCCTCCTGGGCTCAAGTGATTCTTCCACCTCAGCCTCCCTAGTAGCTGGGACTATAGGTATGCACCCCCCATGCCTAGCTAGTTTTTATATTTTTAGTAGAGGTGGGGTTTTACCATGTTGGCCAGGCTGGTCTCTAACTTGTGACCTCCAGTGATCCTCCCGCTTTGGTCTCCCAAAGTGTTGGGATCACAGGTGTGAGCCACCGGACCCGGCCAGTATTTTTTTGATGGATGGAGTGAAGAATAGGTGAGGATAAGGTTGGGTTGGACAATCCTGATATTATATCAGGAGCAGAAATTCAGGGCCTGAACAGGCAGTGTGCAGCTGAGGAAGTATGAGAACCCTAGAGCAGAGGCTTGGTTAGGGAAGGTGGGGAGCCTTGCAGGTCTGGTTGAGATGTTTGATATTCAGTCTGTAAACCAGCATTTTTCAAAGTGCAGTCTTGGGAACACCAGTCCTGCAAGATGCTCTGCCCAAAGGAAAAGATCAAGTGGATGAGGGGTTAAACAAACCTGAAAACGGACGAGTCCCATAAACTCCTCTGACGGAGGCACAGTGCATGTGATCATCCCAAGGTTCTGACAAGTCCTGCACTGGAAGACTCTTAGGTTAACTAAGCACTTACCAGATGCAGTTGACCATAAAACCTCCTTTCTCCCCCTCACAACAGCCACAATTGTAAGATGGATATTTCCATATTTATGAAATAGGGTAGTCGTACAATTGATACACACATGTAATGCAGAGCTTCTTTAAACCCTGAAAGCTGGTTGTTTAATCAAAGGCCCTCTGACAATTGGTGGTGACTTAGAATCGAGGCCATATGATCACGTCTTGCAGAAGTGATGATGTATGGAAATCACTTTTGAGGAAAAGAGTGACATATTATGACTTGTGTTTTGGGGTGGCCATTCCTACAGCAGTGTGAATGAAGCCAGGGGTGCTGAGCAGGCTGGGCTGGGAAGCCTGAGATCTAGACCTTCTACCTCTCCTGAAGATCTCACTGATGGGTCTGTGGAGTGAGGCACTGACTTGGTGCCTGCAAATAGGAGAATTTAATTAGGACACTGTGGTATTGTTGAAAGTTTGGATCAATGTTTTGCCCTAGGAGGCCTCTTGTCTTCTAATGTAAAAAGACGATCTAGAAGACACCTATTCCTTTTTAAATAGCTGTCCAGAGATGCCTGTCGAGGGTGTCTGGGGATCAAGGCTGTGCACGGATCCTGGGGCGGGATGAGTTTTGGCTCCTCTCTCTGCCTTACAGGATACCGCTAAGCCAGGAAGCCTGTTGGCTCTACTTTCAAAACACGCCGAGTATCTGACTGACTCTCACTTCTTTCACTGCTACCACCCCAGTAGAAGGCACCATCTCTTTTCCCCTGGGTGACTTCAAGGGCCTCCAAACTGGTCTCCCTGCTCTGCCCTTGCTCCCTGCAGTCTATTCTCAATGTCACAGCCCAAGGGATCTTTGAAACATGTAAGTCAAATCATGCCAGTCCTCAAAATCCTGTGATGATCCTGCATTGCAGTCAGCTTTTGAAAAGCTGGTGTCCTCACCATGGCCTAGAGGCCCTATACCATCTGGTCTCGTCCCCTGTGGCCCTCTCCCGGGCTCTCTGGTCCTTGCTGTTCCAACGTGCTGCCTCGTGGTCTTTGCCCTTGCCATTCCCACAGCTGGGTGCCCATTCCCCAGGGCTAACTCCCTCACCATTGGGCAGCCTCTGCCCAAATGCTGCTTCTCATGGTGCCTTTCCTGAGCACATATTAAAAATTGCAACCCCCCCTACCCATCACTCTGTGACCCCTTTCCTGCTTAGTTTCTCTCCTGATCACTTTGCACCTCCT
Source organism: Piliocolobus tephrosceles (assembly GCF_002776525.5). NCBI lineage: Eukaryota > Metazoa > Chordata > Mammalia > Primates > Cercopithecidae > Piliocolobus > Piliocolobus tephrosceles. The sequence continues at coordinate 19,147,102 of NC_045446.1, forward strand.
AACATCTAGACGCTGCAGTGAAGGGATTTGGCTGACGTAATTAAGGTCCCAAATCATTAGCTGACTTTATGAAAGGGAAGGCTATCCTCCAGGAGCCTCGCCCCATTAGATAAGCTCTCAAAAGGGACTGGGCATCCAGCGAGACAGATTCAAAGTTGGGTGTGGGGAAGTTCTCCGCTGCTGGCTTTGAAGATGGAGGGAGTTGCTTGGTAAGGACCCAACAGCAACCTCTAGCAGTTAAGAGCAGCCCCCGCTGACAGCCAGCGAGGAACTTGGATCCGCCAACAACGACTTCAACTTGAAAGAGAACCCCGAACTCCAGAAAGGAATGCAATCTGGCCAACACCTTGACTTCAGCCACATGAGGCTCTGATCAAAGGGTCCAGCTAAGCTGTGTGTGGACTCCTGACGCATGGAGATGATGAGATGATTAGTGGGCGTTATCTGAGGCCGCAGAGTGTGTGGTAGCAAGAGAAAACGAATGCAATTAGCAACCTCTTCCTTTTGCTTATCAGCTCTCTCCTCCTGCTAGAATGTAAGCTCCAGGCAAGCAGGGATTTTTGTTTTGTCTGCTGCTACAATCTCAGCACCTAGAACAGTGCCTGATGTATGGTTGGTGCTCTATACATACCAGTTGAACGAATGAATAGGAGTGGGCCCCCGGCATCAATCAGCACAGCCCTGCCTTCCAGGTGCTGCCCGTCCATCAGGGCAGATCAACGCCACCTCTGAAGAACAAGGTGGGAAATTCTAATGGTAGCAGGAGACACAGAATTCAGTTGTTTGCTATAAATTCAGTCTGGCTGCCCGTGCGAAGATCTGTATTTTCACAACCCCAACAAAGCACTCTGCTCCGAAAGGAGCATCACTGAGATATTAGTGCAACCCCCAACCACCCCCACTCAGGTAATTAAGGCCGGCCTGGCTCCACCTCCCACTGCACTCACTGAGAGCTTGCCTGGGGAAGGCTGGTCACCCCACGATTGCTTTGTGCTGAGGAGGAAGCCTCTCAAACACCTACCTGTCAAAGTAATTAACCTATTAAAATGAAAGCAATAAATCCTGGTGCCAGGCTGAGCCATAGGGAAGGGGGTCTCTGTTGTGTTTCTTTCATTTAGATTTCAAAGCCATGTCACTGTGGCTTCATAGTCACAATGGTAATGAGTCTGTGCACTGTCTGATGCCTGGGGGCCAGCCACTGTGTTGAGGTGTGTGATGAGGCAGCCGCTCCCCAAACCCAGCAGCCCTGGTTTGGGACTAGCTGATTTTGCTCTTTGGATGTGGTGGGTCAGGGTCTGGGGGAGGTATAAGAATGACATTCTGGACTCCTCCCCTGAAATTTCCATACTTCCCCTAACCTCCCATCCCCTCTGTCCCAGGTAGGCAGTGGTCAGAGCTGGAAGTTCAAAATCTTAGAATTTTAGAACAGGAAGGGGTTGTAGAAGTCCTTCATGTTACAGCTGGTACACTGAGACACAGAGAGGGTGAGAGATTTGCCTGAGGTTACACAGCAAGCTGAAGGCAGAGCCAGGACTGGATTCTAGGCACTTTCCACTATGACGGCTTGTCTGTCTGCTTCCTTGAGGGTATCAGGGTCAACCTCCCTCCACAGAGGGGAACACATTCTTTATTTCTAGCTCTCTAAGAATCTGCTTGCAGTCTCTGAGATGAGGCCTAGGACTCAAGGTTGCACTGAGAAACCAAATCTGTAGAGGGAGCTTAGAGATCACCAGCTCCATGGGCTCCAATTTACAGATGAGAAAACTGAGGCCCAGTGAGGATCAGGGCTAGCCCCATGCCCCTTGGCAAACCGGTGGTAAGAAGCTAGGATTTCTAGCTCCTGACCAGTGCTTCCCCTCCCACTCCCTCCCAATCTCGTATCTTCCTATCAGGAAGGAAGTGGCCATTGAATCAGAACCTTGAAGGAAAAGTAGTCAGACCTGATGGGGAGGGAATCCCAGGGGGAGGGTACAGCTTGAATCAGCACCTGGTGGCATCAACGACAGGTGTGTGCAGGAAGCAGGGAGAGGCTCGGGTTGGTGGAGCTCAGGGTGCAGAAAGCAGGTGCAAATGTGACCCCAGGGCAGGGGGCCTGGCGAGCGCACACACATACGTGCCGGAGTGAGCTGAGGAGGAAGACACGTTGCTAAATGCTGGTGTCTGCTCCTGGGCTGGCAGGAAAATTCCCGTGGGATGAGGATCTTGGTGGTGTGGGGTGGGGTGGGGGTGGGAGAGGCCATAGCCTCAGCCCTGCCTCAGTATCCCCCTCCCTTTCCTATCCCTGGGTGCTGAGCTCATGGGAGGAGGAGACATGGGAGTCTTCTCTGGCCTCCTCTTTCTACCCCCAGGCCATGTTTTTCTCTCCTTTCTTGCCGACTACATGCCTGACCTCAAGTTTGCATTCTGAGTGTTTCCCTTTCTGTTCTTTTCTGGAAATGCTCATGACAGCCCTGTGTCATCAGCAGGGAAGATGTCACTGTTCCCATTTTAAAGATGAGGCAACTGAGGTCCAGCGTCTTATATTTCCGTGGAATGTACTGATCTCCTTGGAACCGATACAGTGGTAAGAGATGACTAATCTGCCAGGCACACGCCTGTCATCCCAGCTACTCAGGAGGCTGAGGCAGGAGGATGGGTTGAGCCTAGTTTGAGGCTGCAGTGAGCTGTGATTGCATCACTGCACTCTAGCAGTCTGGGCAACAGCCAGCCAGACCCCTGTCTCTCTAAAAGAGTAGATGAATAACCCCAGAGTCCTTGATTCTCATCCTGGCTTCCCCACTCACCAGCTGCTTTTAGAATGTGACTAACCTCTCTGGGCCTCAGTTTCCTCATCTTTAGAGTGGGGATGCCAGTATCTTCATAGCATTGTGTGAGAATCAAACGAACTAATAAGTGTACATATTTGAGCCACACAGCTATGGTCAGTGTCCTCATCATCATCATGACTGAAAGTGATCCCAGAGCAGAGCACTCTCAGGCGACAGAAGCCCAGGCAAGCCATGGGAGGCTACCCCGCCTCCCCCATCTCCCTGGGTCTAATTGAATCTGAAAACAATGAACTGGGTCCCAGTAAGTATTTTCAGTCCTGACAATCAGAGGAGAGTTTAAAAAAAAAAAAAGAAAAAGAAAAAGAAAAGGAGAAAAGAGAGTGAGATCGAATTGTTTTTTTCAGGGAGAAAGAAATCTCATTTGGAGGCGAGCTCCGTAGCGGGGAGCCAGTGGCACCGGGTGTAACACAGGATCTGTCCATCTCCATGCAGCTCAGAAATTGCTGCTGGCATTTCTAGCAAGTAGCTGCCACAGGCCCCACTTCCTGTAATATCCTAATTAAAGGGCTGTTATTCATACAGGAGGCACTGTTGCCAAGTGACAGGCTGGGGTTGACCACGGCCTGGGCCTGGGGAGCAGAGGTTGGAGGCCAGGGAGGGTCTCCCCCACTGGGTACCTCTCTGCCCACTGCCCACCACCAGGCCTGAGCTGTGCAGCTGGGAAGGTCAGGTGTCTGAGGGGCTCTCCTAGTGTTCCCAGTTTAGGGGTGGGAGCTCCAGAGAGGGGCAGTCGTAAGGCAAGAGGTGGGCGGGGATTAAGGAGAAGGCCTCCCTGGAGCTCAGCCAGGTGGAGAGCTGGGGATCAGCATGGATGGGCAGCTAATATGGAGATTGAGGGAGTGGCAGAGGGACAGACGGGAACAAGGAAGGAAGGAGGAGTTGCAGGGAGGAAAGGACAGCTGCTGAGCATGGCCGGGTGCCAGGCCAGGGCGCTGTGGGCCCTCGGTCTCATTTGCCCAGCAGATCAGTCTCCAGAGGCAGCGACTGAGATGAACCCTTCCCCTGAACCTCACTTTTCCCACATGTGGAGTGAAGGGCCAAGTGAGGTGAACAAGTGAAGGAAGAGAGAGAGAGGAAAGGGGATGGGGATGAGGGAGTGGGCAGAGGAGCCCCCAGAGAGAAGGGCCGCAGTTGCTAACAAGCCGTTCCCGCAGCAGCCAAGCGCGGTCCTCGAGGGAGAGGGTTTTGGGCAGGAGGGACTTCCGGGGAGGCGAGGGAATTCTGCACATGCTATTCCACTCAGGAAGTGGGGTAGGGAGGTGCTGAGTCCCCCAGCGGCAATTTGGGCAGAATGTTCCAGAGGTTCTGCAGGGAAAGCAGAGTCCTTGGGATGTGTGAGCAGCTGTTGGTTGGTGGGAGTTGGGCCTCAGGTTGGGGATGGGGTAGGGCGTACCTCTTCCATCTGGGAAGGCACTTGGGGGCTGGGCCAAGAAGGATCATCTGGTTACAGGGGCGAGTGCCTGTGTGTGTGTGTGTGTATGTGAGTGTGTATATGTGTGTAGGTACGTGTGTGTGTGTGTTCATGTTTTACAAACCCAAGAGTAGATTTGCTACCCTATTGACCACTAGTTAATTTCCAGAATGAAAGTGAAGGAAGAGATGGAAGAGGGCTCTTGCAGGAGGAAGCTGGGGTTGAGAGCAACCAGGGGTGTCCCTCCTGCACCCATTTGGAAACGCAGAAGGGACTACTGTGAGCAATTCCTCCTCAGGTTCAGGCCTGGGGTTTGAGGTTGGTGCCCTGTGGTGTGCCCAAGGGTTGAAGGAAAGTCTAGGGTATGGTCCTGGCTTCCTTGGGCCTCAGTTTTCTCATCTACATATAGGGCTTGTAGTCTCTGCTCTCCTAGCTTCAAAAAAGGCTGTGAGGACTCCGGGGAGTGATGACTAGAGGCAGAATCACCTACATAATTTGCAGGGCCCCTTGCAAACTGAAAAATAGAGACTCTTTGTGAGAAATACATTAAGAATTTCAAGACAGCAACAGCAGAGCATCAAATAAAGCATGAGCCCCACAGAGCTGCATGGGCCACATGTCTGTGAAGCTGGCTCTGGCAGGAAGGGGTGTAGAGGGGCAGAAGGTCCCTGTGCCCATCTGATGTCTTGGCTCAGAGCCAATTCCACATGGGTTCGTTGTAGGCCCCAGGGAGGCATGACAACCTTCAGCGGTGGATTCTGGGTGGGTCAGGTGGGTGAAGGGAACTATGGGGTCATTTAGGGGATCGGGGCTTGGAAATGCTGAAAAAGGAGGAGATGGTGCTGGTGTGAGCACAAACCCTTAGTGCTTATGGCTTCCTGGAGAGACTCCCCACTTTGTCTGCCCTAGTCCTGGCCCTGAGCCAGGGTCAGGGCCAGGGTCTCTCTAGCTGGCCTGGGCTACTGGTCCTAGGGTGGTGGAACCAAGGCAGGTGGCTGATTCTGAACATCTGCTAAAATACCATGTGAACCAACCAGCATCAAGACCAAGTCTTGCTCCCAAGAAACAACTCACTATCTGGTCTTACTTAGGGTCTCTTGACCAGTCGGAGAGTAACCTGGGGGAGGAAGAGGCCTTCCCGACACCCTCTGACCAGCCCTCAAAGGTGGGGCATATACTCTAGAGGCCCCAGTGGCAGCCTGAACCCTGGGGTCTGGGGCTCAGCACAATTGAGGATACCTGCCCCATGCGAGGATGCCTGCCCCATGAGAGGCTCATGCTGGGCCTTGGAGAACTTATAGGCGGGGATGAAGGGCTGAGCTGGCCTTGATTTATCAACAAGGCCCTCCTAGTGAGAAACTCTGCAGCTAGGACCCAATCAAGCCATGTCTGGATTCCTGAACCACAGAAACAGTGAGATGGTAAATGTGTATTGTTTTAAGCCTCTAAGTTTTGGGACTAATCACGAATACATCCCATAATAGTAATGACACTAGGATTCGCTTATTCATTCATTCATGACCTCAGTCAGTACTCATCCACTCATTCACTTATTCATGGAACCAACAAATATCCATGAAGTGCCCATCCTGTGTCAGGTACCAGCGTCATGTTAGCATGAGCACTTGACATATGAACTGCACGTTGCAATTTACAAAGGACTCGCCTGTGGGTTAATTATTCTTGTGTCTCAGCAGAAGGGGCTCCTAGAGCTCCTCGTGTGCAGCCCTGTAATCAAGGCCCGCTTGCTGTGTCTCCTCCCTATAGCAGCCGAGGATGGTGGGGAGCACAGCTTGTATCCTCCCGCCTGCTTTTGCCCATTTGGTCCCAAACAGGCACTGTCAGTTCAAGCCCAGCATGATCTTGAAGCCTCAAGTTCCCAAAGACTCAAGGATAAGAAACAGAACCTTCTAGGCCACTGGACAGAAGAGGCACCTGTAGCTCTGATATGGTTCCACTGTGTCCCCACCCAAATCTCGGCTTGAATTCCCATGTGTTGTGGGAGGGACCAGGTCGGAGGTGATTGAATCACAGGGGCAGGTCTTTCCCATGCTGTTCCCGTGATAGTGAATAAGTCTCACAAGATCTGATGGTTTTAAAAAGGAGAATTTCCCTGCATAAGCTAATTTCTCTTGTCTGCCGCCATGGGAGACATGCCTTTCACCTTCCACCATGATTATGAGACCTCCCCAGCCATGTGGAACTATAAGTCCAATAAACCTCTTTCTTTTATAAATTGCCCAGTCTCTGGTATGTCTTTATCAGGAGCATGAAAACAGACTAATACAAGTCCCTCTTCAGTTCAGGTAAGTAACTTTCCTGGGCTCTGCACTCATTCCTGGGATCCAGGATCTTGGGGGGTGGAGTGGGGTCTTCCCACCTGCCTGAAGTCCTTTGTCTGTACAGAAAAGGACACTAGTCTGACCCAGCCCCATTCCTCACCTGGGCACCCACGTGGACCCAAGCCAGAAAGAGAAGTTCAGGCTAAGATGCTGAGTCAGGGTGCTTTAGGCAGCAAGTAATAGGCAGCAAGAAAATGTGTTATCTCACGGGACGAGATGTTCCAGAGGCAGCGTTGCTTAATTCCATGACTCAGCAACATCCCCCAAGACCACGGTTTTTGTTTTCCCTTTTCTCTCTCTTCCATCCTCAGGGTGGGCTGTTCCCTCATGGTCATGAGGTGGCTGCCACTGCTCCAAGTATCACAGCCTCATAGTGGTAGCCAGAGGCAGAAAACAACTTGCTTCTTGTGACTCATTTCTTTTCAAGAGCAAAGAAACTTTTCCCAGAAGTCCCCCAGCAGACATTTTCTTTCGTTTTGCTGGCCAGAATTGCACCACCTGCCCTCTCTCCCCCAACAAAACATAGTCATTGGGGTTACTGGGTTTGGCTTAGACCAATCATGATTCATTCCCTGGGGCTGGGAGTGGCTCCACCTTTCCTGACCTCTGAACAGCACTGGGCTTCTGTTAGCGAAGGAGTCCCTGCTGTCCCACTCTGCCTTCTCTGCCCCTCCCCTTCCCACTCCAGGCCTCAGCCCTCAGGAACGTACCCCCATCCCACGCCTGACACCTCCCCTCTGGTCAGCCAAGGACAGGCAAGGGTCAGAGTCTCTGAGACTGAGGACCCAGTGTGGACCAGAGCCCTGGGCTGACGCAGGACTTTGGCATTGTCCAGCTCCCAAATCCCTGGGTAGCTGATCTCAGAGCTCCCCTGCCCACCCCCAGCCGGTCACAGAACTGCTGACACTCACATCACACTTACCAGGCTCTGTCGTAAACTCTATGTAAGTAAGTTACTCCTCACAGCAACTGTAGAAGTAGTTCGGTGATCATTCTCATTTATCAGAGGAGGGAATGGAGACAGAGAGCTAGACCATGCAGCCAGAACTTAGTGGAGCTGAATGTGAACCCAGGAAGTCTGGCTCCAGAATCTTTCCTCAACTGCAGCTCTACAGCCCCCCAAGTCCTGCTCCAACCCCTTAGTGCAGGTCATTGAATCACAGCCTTTCTGGGCAGCAAGCGGGACAGAGTCGAGGAGGGGAGGTGTCCTGGAGGGACATGGGCTGCCTACCTCCCCCAGCCTGTGGGATAGTCACAGGGCTTCAATGAACCTCTGTCTTTCATGTTTGAAAGGTGAATCCTAATGATGCCTGTATCAAAGGGGTGTGGTGAAAATGAGAGATTATTACCTCTAATAGTTAGTAGAGGATGACAGGATGGCAGAACGGTGACGGAGGAGTAGACGAGGAGCACAGTGGATATAGCTCCTTCTGCCTGCCACCCTCTTGTCTGGTGATGCCCATGGCTTACTCCTCCACTTCCTACAGATCTTTGCTCACCAAGGTCCTCTTGATCACTGACAGGAAACAGAGTGCCAGCACTGGCACTTCCTCTCCCCTTCCCTGCTCCATCTACGAAGGGATCCCATCAACATCTGACCTATTCGCTGCCTTGTTAAGGTGAGTACTGCCTGTCTCCTGCATTAGAATATAAACTCCACTGTTTTGTTTACTACTTGTCTCTACTGCCTAGAATGCAATTCAGCACATAGTAGGTACTCAACAAATAATTGTTAGGGAAATGAGTGAATGGATGAATGAATGAGTAGAGGGGAGGATGGAATTAATGACCCATGCTGAGATTTGAATGCTGGTCTTGCTGAGGGAAGTGGGGAGGTCAAGTCCAAGAATTCTTCCCAGCTCCACAGCTGCTGTCCCTGGGAAATCAGCGGCCACTCCGTATTCAGTGTATACTACTGGGTGTAGGGAAGGAGCTCCAGGCTTAACCTCTCTTGCCCATCTCCTCTCTTGGCTCGCTACCCTTCCAAGACACAGAGCCTTGTCCTGAACTTATCCTACCCTGGCCTCTCCTCATAGGTAGAATCTGAAACTTCAGGAGCACTTGCTCTGGAGTCAGACCGATCCAGGTTCAAATCCCACTGCTGTGGCCTCCTTGCTGTGTGACTTTGGGAAAAGCGACTTGGTTGTCTGAGCCTTTGGCTTCTCTTTTGCATTACAGGTCCAATCACAAGCCGGACTTGCAAGGCTTGTGGGGACTAAGCTTGATGATAGACGCAGACCCTTATTGTGGCTTGTGAGAAGCACTTAATACAAAAAATTGAAACCAACCAGACAGACGATTACTGAGTGCTTACCCTCAGGTGGACATGGTGCTGAGTGTGTTATGTGCACTTAGTTCTCCCACCCACCCCATGGAGTAGATACTAGCAGTATTCCCATTTTAAAGATGAGAAAAAGGAAGCACTAACATGTTCAGTTATTCACTCAAGAGCACCAAGTGAGTGAATGGCAGAGCTGGGATTTAACAAACATTTAAAACAAAACACAACGATAGACATGAGAAGATGAGGCAGTGAGAGGCTCTCTGGCCTGGGGGATGGGAGCCCTGCTGCTGGTCCCTAACTCGCTTGGTGACCTGGCTATTCCCACAGGCGGTGCAGAGAAAACCCAGAGGACAAACCGGCTCTCACTGAGGGTGTCTGGGGAGTAGGGCCTTGAAGCAAGAGAAGAAGCTCTGCTTTATTCTGTTTTTAGAAGCTTTTTTTTTTTTGGTTGGGGAGAGGGGGAAGCGTCTGGTTATGAAATCAACACATGCACATTTTAGAAAACATGGAGATGACTTAAAAGTATAAGGAAAGAAAAGTGATCTGAAATTTGCCAACCCTGAATGTTCACCGTTAACATGTTCATGCAGTTAATTTATTTGCTCAACAAATGTTTATTGAGTGCCTCCCATCAGTCAGCTCTGTGTGTGCCGGACACTGGGGACAGTGTGAGAACCAAGTGAACACAGTCCCTGCCCTCTTGGATTAGATACTGCACAGCAAAACAGACTTGGGGCGGCTCATGGGTGTGGTGCTGAGGCGGAGGAGCCACGTGCTGGAGGGCTGGACGCGGACACGCGGAGCCAGGACCTGATGGGTGATTGGATTGTGTATTCTGTATTCTCCACTAACTAGTAGGTGTGAGCATCTTTAATTGGGAATCTTTCACAATGCGTTCGTGAGTGGAAGGGTCCCCAGGTGGAAGGCACGGGCAAAGGCACGACAGCCGCTGCACCTTGGGCCAGGCCCTGGGACACATAAGTTTCCCCTACAGGAAACCTCTGACCTAGTTTCTTATTCCTCCTGGGTGTTCATGTCCATCAGAGCCTGGACTCAGGCCTCACTCCACCCTCCGTGGCCCAAATCCTGGGGTAGTGTGAGTCATCACAGGGAAAGGCCTGAAGGGCAGCCTTCAAAGTCACCCAGAACTCCCGCCCCATTTAGCTCAGATGGGGCAGAGGCTCTAAGGCTGCGCAGCAAGGCGGGGCTGTCGTCATAGGCAAGGGTAGGGGCCAGGCCTTGTGTTGCCTGTGTTTTCTTTTTGCTGCTCTCTAGGCTCTTCCTAAGCCAGCAGGCCTGACCTCTGTCCCCTCCCACCTGCTACTCGACACGGTCAAGTTTGCTGGAGGAGTGCTGTCTTTGCCAACGGCCATGCCTGATGCCACTTTGTGCTGGTGATCTTGAAGGATACATGAGAGAACAATGGCTCAGCCTTTGCCCCCACTGTCTTCTCTTCTCCAGCCAGACCTGCTGGCCTCTTAGGCCTGCCCCCAGCCTGGTTTAAAAGTCCTCCATGCCCCTTGGCATGAAGAAGTCACTTTGGCTGACTCCTTGTCACAGCTGGGGCTGGGTCCAGGCTCGGGTAGGGGATCCCCAGCACCTAGTGTTCCCTCCCGGAAAGGTGAGCTGTTCCAGCCACGGAGGGGGAAGGCAGAGTTCCCTTTCTTACTAACTGGATCAGGAGAGGGTGCCAGCTCCACTCCACATGGTGCATATACACATACCGCCACGTGCACATATGTTAGCACCTAGGCCACACGTGTGCACACCCACCATGAGTATAAGCATCCACCAGAATGTATGCTGCGTGGAGGCAGGGACTTTGTTTCATTCACCGAATGCTAGCACAGTGGTGGGTGCATAGAAAGTGTTAATGAAACATTTGTCAAGTGATAACTAAATGAATGATGAAATGAATGGAAATAGTTGTGCATGTCAGTGGATATGCAGGGGGACACTCCCGTGTCCATTGACAGGCATATGTCAGGCTCACACACATACATGGGTACGCCAGCACACAAACATATGCTCAAAGACACGTGCACACAGGTGTGTGCCAGTCACACTAGTTGATGTGCACATATGTGCATGCTTGCTTATTTGAACACGTGAGTATGTGGCACACACCAGTGCACGCAGGGAGACTCACATACCCCTGGTGCAGATATGCACACACAAAACCTGCATTTATAAAACAAAAGACATTCGAACAAGATTGAGCAAGTCCCGTGTTCAGAATCCTGTGCTAAGTGCTGGGTAGGGCTCAGGGGTGCAGAATTGAAGGTGGACTGTACTGGGATCTGTCCCCAAGATGCTTATAATCTATGGAGGATGACAGATATTAATTTAAACAGTACAAAGGGGTGAAGGAAACCGTGTGTATGGGTGTATTTGTGTGTGCACATGAGTGTAAGAAATCCTAGAACCATCAGAATGGAGTGTTGGGTTCCCAGGTGTGTCTCCAGGTGGCTCTTCTAAATCTTGTTTCCAAGGCGATCTAGGGACACTGAATGACATGAGCAGAGACGGATGGACTACTTAAAAATGCATCCACAGCATATATTTCTCTTCCTGTGCGCACACACATGCACACAGCACACATGCAGGCCTACCACACAGGGATACACATGACCACAGGTGCACAGAACACCCTGCAGCTGCTCACACAGCCGGCCAAGCACACGTACCCCACAGGTTCTGACAAGGCCTGCAGGTGTCTCTGGCTCCTCCTGAGTCAGGGGAAGGCACCTTGAGGGAACCCTGTAAGATACCGGAGCTGGCAGCTCCTCTAAGGAGTCTATTACACAGCCCAGCTCATTCATCCTGGAGGTGGGTAACTGGATGTGGGCTGCATCTTGGGGGTAGGAATGGGTTTGAAATGTAGCTGAGTCTCAGAAATGTCCTGGACCTAGTGACCTCAAAGGAGATTGCGTGCGGCAGGTAGTCCTGGGCCCAGCTCCTGTTCTTTTAACCACACCAGGCTCTTCGGCCGGACTGGAGACGCCTGGGATTGGGGAGAACCCGAGGAGAGGGTGAGGGATTGACTATAGTTATGAAAGGGGCACCCATGAATGCCAGAGCTGACCAAACAAGTCAAAGACCTGTGACACAGGGGGAAACTGAGACTCAGAGAAGGGGAAGGGCTTTCCCAGGGTCACAGAGAGAGGCAGCAGTGAACGTGAGACTGGAGCCCAGGTTCCTGGGGCACTTGCTGTATATAGCCCTGGGATGCCTCAGGTGGAAGCAGAAGGGGCACTCGCTTGGGGTCCATGATCCTTTTCAGACCTTTCCTCCTTCCCAACACAGAAATCAAGGCCCCACCCCCAGACCTGCTCATGAGGAGGTGGCTCCTGACTCTACTTTGCCATCAGAATGACAAAGCCCCTTTGAGCTGTAGCATTTCGTGCCAAAACAAAGAGATGTACCAATGACCTCTGATGTTCCTCATTAGCTCATGGGACTTACCCCTGGGGATATCTCAGACCACGATTTCTGTAATATGGGCCAAGGAGGGAGGGAAAGATACTGAACCTAGAATCAAGGGCTTTGCTTCAATCCTGCAATAGCAACTTCCTGGCTGTGTGAACTTCAGTGTGCCATTTAACCCTTCTGTGCCTCAGTTTTCTCATCTGTAAAATTGAGATAACATTCTTTATCTCATGGTCTGGGTTGTAGATTAAATGAGCTAATGCCTGGAAAACTCTTAACTTCATCAGGCATGTAGCAAGTGTCCACTCAAAAAACGGTAGCAATGATTATTTTGGTTAGAACAGTAATTGTTAGACCTGTCTGTATGGCTTATACCCTGTATGCACAGGCCTTGTATACAGCAGGTGCTTGCAGGCAGCAGCAGGGAACTTGGCTCTTTTTTACTCTGAGGCATAAATTTGGGAAGCATGGTGTGTGTCTGAGCATGGGTACATAGCTGATAAATACCCAATGTGGAATGCAACTTTGCCTGAATCAGGCGAATGAACCTGCCAGTGCATCAACTTGAGAAACGAGTTTCGATTTCCAGCTGCCTGTGATGTATGGGTCCGCTTAGGAGCTGTGGGCTGGAAGCTCTTAAGCCTGGTGCTCTGGGCCACATGGCTGCCTGGCTCAGCAGGGCCCAGCCCCTCACGCCAGGGCTCTGGGAGACACTATTGGAGCCTGATCTGGAGATTTCCTCTTGATGGCTGTGGCATCAGGAGGAACTGCAGGAGCTGGGAGATGGGGTGGTAAGGCTGAGGGACCCGGGAGGAGCACGCTGGGGACGCCTCAGCTCCTTTGTCCTTTGGGACTTGGAGGTTTGGAGAGTGGGGTTTATCCCAAGAGCCTAAGAAAGTCGGCCCTGACTAAACGGATTCCTAGGGGTCTTTAGGCCTAGGGGTCTCAGATTCAGTGAATAAGAATAGTACACCTAGTTAAATATGCAATAAAGAACAAACACCTTTAAAGTAGACATATGTCCCAAATATTGAGTGGGATGCACTTACACTAAAAATTATTCAGTTCATCTGAAATGTAAATTTAACTGGGCCTCCTTTATTTTATCCGAGTCCCCAGGCACCAGCTGTGTGACCTTGGACAGATCACCTCCCCTCTCTGATCTTCAATTTTCTCTCCTTTACAAGTGGGGATAAATCGCAGTCCTCACATGGTTGTTATGAGGATTGGTGAGACACGTAGACTGATAGTAGATTGTGGTGACTGAGACCGTGACTTTTCAGCCAGACTGCTTGGGTTCAAATCCTGACTCTGCCATGTCCTAGCTCTGTAATCCTGGGTATGTGCCTCAGTTTCCTCATCTGTAAAAAAAAAGAGATAAACATTTTTCTCACAGGTTATAGGTAGGATTAGATGATACAATACACACATACAGTGCCTATTACAGAAGAGTTAGTGGCACATAGTAAGTGTAAGTGCCAAATAGGGATTATGCATTTTTATTTTATTATTATTATAGGTATTATTATTACCATGATTGATTGTCTCCTACTACTCAGTGGCCTCCTAAGGTTGTTCCCTACTTATCAGCCATTTTCACTTTAGTATAAATTAGTTGATAGACCATCTTCCAATAGATGAATCGTTAAGACAGGCTTGCAGAGGAGTGAGTTGGAAAGACAATGAGGGCGTGTCCAGAAGGAAAGAGCACTGAGGACCACTGACCTCCACCCCACACCTGACCCTTTGGAGATGCCAGACAGGGAAGAAGAGGGAACACTAGACTTGGAGTCAGAGAAGCTGGCTTTGCTGTCCCTCCCACAGCTGTCTCCATCTCAGATATGGCAAATCTACCCTTCCAGACACTCAGGTCAAACACTTTAGCTCTGCCCTTGACTCTGCTCTTCCTCCCATGTGTCACATCCCAGTGTCTTGTCTGTACATATACCCAGCATAGGACCACTTCTGCCCACCTCCACTGGTAGGGAGCCACTGGTCCGAGGCACCCAGATTATTGTAGGAGCCTCTTCACTGGTCCTATCTGGCCCTAAGTTTTGGCTTTCCACCTACTCCTGGTAGTCTTCCCTGATTACCAGGCACTGGGCAAGGTTAGGGCAGGTGCTCAGAAAGTACACATGGAATGAAACGCATCTTTGAAGGAGGACAGCAGGATGTTGGTGGGCAAGGGAGGGCAGGCTCAGGATAGACCTAGGCTCCTTGAAGCAGTGAATGGGGACAAGCCACCGGCTTTCCCCAGCAGGCTCTCTGTGAAGAAGCCATATTTGCAAAGCACATTAAGCTCAGGCGCAAGTCTCTGTCTTCAGCACTTAATTGATCAGCATGTGCAGGGCAGAGGCCTTACAGAGAAGCGGACAGGCTTCAGCAGGCCTTGGCCACTGGGTAGTCCAGGGTATCTACCTCTTTTGTGTGGTTGGACAGTGGGATCTCCATGTGCCCCCCTGCACAGTGCACACTGTATCTGCCTGCAGGCTAGAATCTTCAGACTGATTTTAATATAAATTAGTCTCTCCTCCTTGCTCTCCAGCAGTCCGAGCTGTGCTAAAAGGATAATTAATTGGAATGAAAACACCAGCTCCAGCTCCTCTGATCTGCTTCTCTCAGAGAATTCACAATTGTCTTCCTCCAAGTCCCTCCCCCACAGGCGCCATGCTAACTCCTTCAGATGCCAGCTGCAGAGGGATGCCCCGACCCTGCCTCCCACTGTGAGAAGGTCCCAGAGACACCAGTGATGGGTTGCGGCATTAAGATCTTCTTATTGGAAGGCCACAGGAATTTCAAGGTCAGGAGAGGAAGCCTGATCTTGACCAGTGTGGGGAGACGGGAACAGTGACCTGATCCACGCCACAGGGGCAAGCAGTGCAAGTACACAGTGGTCCTTTCCGACGGTAGAGGCATCTCCCCTGGCCAACCTGTTTTTCTTCCCACTTCACTCTCTCTACCCTCTTCCTCTCCTTCTGCCACATTTTTTTTTTTTTTTTTTGAGACAAGGTTTTACTTTGGTGCCCAGGCCGTAGTACAGTGCCGTGATCTTGGCTCACTGCAACCTCCACCTCCCAGGCTCGGCAATCCTCTCACCTCAGCCTCCCGAGTAGCTGAGGCTAACAGGTGTGCACTACCATGCCTGGCTAACTTTTTTGTTTTGTAGGGACAGGTTTTTACCATGTTGCCAAGGCTGATCTCAAACTTCTTCTCCTTTTCTTTTTTCTTTTTTTTTGAGACAGAGTCTTGCTCTGTCACTCAGGCTGAAGTGTAGTGGTGCAATCTCAGCTCACTGCAACCTCCACTTCCTGGGTTCAAGTGATTCTTCCGCCTCAGCCTCCCAAGTAGCTGGGATTATAGGTGCCTGCAACCACACCCAGCTAATTTTCATATTTTTAGTAGAGATGGAGTTTCACCATGTTGGCCAGGCTGGTCTCGAACTCCTGGCCTCAGGTGGTCCGCCCATCTCAGTCTCCCAAAGTGCTGGGGTTACAAGCCTGAGCTACTGCGCCCAGCTGGTCTTGAACTTCTGAGCTCAAGGGATCTGCCCACCTCGGCCTCCCAAAGTGCTGGAATTACAGGCGTGAGCCACCGCGCCTGGCTTCCTTCCCCTTCTGTTCTTTGGGTTTAGGCTGGTGGTAAAGGGCACATGCAGTGGGCTGGTGAAGGGCAGGCACTAACAGCAATCACAGCTAATGCTCACTGATGTGTTTCCTAAGAGCTTTATATGGGTAGTGCATTTATACAACAGCCCAGTGAGCTGGTGACTACTATGATTCCATTTCACAGAGGACGCAACCAGGGCACAGAGGTCATGCTGCTCCAAGTCAAACAACCAGCCTGTGGTAGAACCAGGATTCAAGTCAGAACATGTGATTTTTGAGCCCTTCCCTGTGTGTTGGGCCCTGACCAGGATGTTGAGGAAAGACTGAGTTTGCACACCAAGTCTCAATCCATTGGCCAGTCCCTCTTCCCTCTCTCCTGTTCATGATACCCCTTCTGCAGGCTTTTGTTTTTTTTTTTTTTCTGAGATGGAGCTCTGTTGTCCAGTCTGGAGTGCACTGGCACTATCTTGCTTCTCTGCATCCTCTGCCTGCTGGGTTCAAGCTATTCTCCTGCCTCAGTCTCGAGTAGCTGGGACTACAGGCATGCTCCATCATGCCCGTCAGCCAGCTTCTTGCTGCCATCTCTTCTTGCACGATCTTGTTCCCCTCTCTCTTGCTTTCTCTCTCCCTCTCTCATGTCCTCTCTTCCCCCACAGAGGACCCAATCACCATTGATCAGCTCAACCATTACAGGAGGATCCAAAGGGGACTGAGTTCTGAAGTAAAAGGAGATTGATAAGGATTGAGAGTGCTCAGACTCTGAAGCCCTTGAGAAGTTCCAGAAGGTCCCCTTTAGTACCGCTGCCCCAGGCCCTGGGGGCTCCTCGACCTCCTCAAGCACCGACTACTTTCCTCTAGGCGTGGTCATCCAGCCTGAATCACATCCCACACTCACTTCATGGTGGACGTGATTGTTTTTCTGTAGAGTTTAAACATTAGGGTTGAGGCAATATCAATATCTATTAGTCTGCAGGGCAGAGAGTGAGAGAAGCAGAGGGTATCAGAGCTCTGTGATGGACTAAACAGGCTTTTGTGGGCTAGCCTGGGAACCAGCTTCTTTTACACACATTGTTTCTGTGGAAGATGCTTTCTGGGTCCCAGAAACCTTATTACCCACTGACTAGGTGGTCATGGCTTATACATTTAGCTTCTTGTAATTTCAAAATAGCTTTGGCATTGGAGAGCTGGGCTGCTTGGAGGAAAAGAAAGGCTCTACCTGCCCTCAGTGTTTCTCACCTCAGCTCTAAATATATTAAAAGGCCCACCCCACCCCAACCTCTCAATCCCATAATGCACTTTTTTTTGAGACAGAGTCTTCCTCTGTCACCCAGGCTGCAGTGCAGTGGTGTGATCACAGCTCACTGAAGCCTCGACCTCCTGGCTCATGCAATCCTCCCACCTCATCCTCTTGAGGCAGGACTATAGGCATGTGACACCATGCCCAGCTAATTTTTTGTAGAGCCAGGGTCTCACTATGTAGTCCAGGGTGGTCTCGAACTCCCAAAGTGCTAGGATTACAGGTGCGAGCCACTGTGCCTGGGTCCATAATATGCTTTTTAATGCCAGTAAATTATCCAGGGTCTGGAGGGGTGGGAGTGAAGGAAGGAGGTAGTGGGATATATTGGAGAGAAGAAAAGTGAGAGAACCCCTGCTATGATCTGCTGAGGCTGCCATAATGAAATCCTGCAGACTGGGTGGCTTATACAACAGTCCAAGATCAAGGTGTTGGCCAGATTGGTTTCTTCTGAGGTCTCTCTCCTTGGCTTGTAGATGTCTGTCTTCTCCCTGTGTCCCCACATGGACTTTCTTCTATAGGTCTGTGTCTAAATTTCCTTTGCTTATGAGGAGAGCAGTCATATGGGATTAGGGCCAACCCGAATGACCTCATATTCCATTAATTACTACTTTAAACACCCTATCTCCAAATACAGTCACATTCTGAGGTACTGGGCATTGAGATCTCAACATATGAATTTTGAAGGACAGATTTCAGCCTGTAACAGGAGCCATTTCCTGTTTGGAATTTCTGTGTGCCTGGCAGGGGATGCTTTAGCTGGAAGTGAGGTGGCCCTCACACAGCATCAAGCACAATGGAAAGTGTAATGACCACCTGCTGCTCCCCACTTTTGTAGCCAATTCTTTGAGATCCCAGAGCAATGAAGTATAGACAGAGCCAGGTTCAGCACATGAAATCTGTAGAAATTTGATTGACACAAAGATGCTGCCGGCTTCTTGGGATCAGGCCAGAGGTGTTGCAAATCGAAAGCAGAGGAATTTCCTAAGCATCTCTAAAGTTATGGCTGAGGCTTCTGTAAATCAGAAAACCCTTCTCCCACTGCAGTGTTTCTCAATCCCTTATCACTGCAACAGCCAGGATGAGTGGCAGGTGCTTTAGAAAGAGGGGCAGCGGGAGCAAGCCCTCCAGGGCTATTTCTATCACTGAGTTGAAGATGTTGGTCCTTTTGAGTCTCGCCTAATAGTTTCATCTCTCTCTGATGACCGACCCGTATGTCCTGAAACATTTTGAGGTGTATCTGGGGTAAGGATATTGCTGGCATCATTTTATATATGTAGATCATAAGGAAACCAAAATGACAGAATGTGTACATGTCACCTGTGGGAAAGGTGAGACTCCTAAGCCAATAAGAAGTAAGTTGTGTCCAGAAAGCAGTTATGCCCCTTTTATTTGATAATAAAGGGCAACCAAGCACTTGATCCTGGGAAATAAGTGAGGAAGCGTAGGAAACAAAGTGGATTTGACTCCAGACCTCTGCTGCTTAAGAGGGGAGCCCACTGTAGCTCCCCTCAACAGGAAAAGCCCAACCTCTGGGGCCTGGCACACCTGATTCCATATCTTGGTGATGTGACCCTGGGTAAGTTACTTAATCTCTTGTAAGCCTCAGTTTTTACATCTGTAAAATGGGGATGACACCCAAATGATGTAATTTATAGAAGTGTTGAGCCCAGTGCCTGGCACGTAACAGGTGCCTAGTGCATATCAGCTTCTTCCTTGTTCTTCCTCTCCCAATCTGTGTCTCTGGGTCTTTCTACTTTGCCTGGGGAAGGTGACTGCCACTCTTGCCCCTTCTCTGCAGCATTGATCATGTAATAAGAAACCTGGCATATGCATTATAATTAGAGAGTTTCTCAGTTTTCCTGTCTTTAAATGGTTGGGTTAGATACGGTGATATCTGAGTTGCTTTCCATCTCTGACATTTGTGAATGCTATATTCTACTGGGGCTGTGGGACCTTGGCCTTGGAAATTCATGAGTTAGTCAGGACCCCTTTCATCCTGATGGTCAAAGGCTGGTCTGGATCCCTTAGAAACAGCTATGGGACACACAGACCTCTCCCTACCCCCGACCATGAGAGGAGGGAGGGTGGTGCTGGGGCTGGTGACAGAGCTAAAGGGTGTTGCTATAATTAAACACCATGTCTTACATCAATTCAACAGTGACACTTCTCTACAGAGTCAGGCTGACATTCATTTCTTATAAGAACACTTTGTCAAAATAATTTTTTTATTAAAAAAAGAAAGATTCTTGCCAAGGCAGGAGAACCATATTTTCCAGGACTCTCCAAGGGAGAACTGACTCAGAGCAAGCTCTGAGCAGGGGTATCTGCTTATTGGCATCTCAGAGATCTGAGCCTGGGGTAGGCGTGAGCTCTGAGCGGTTACTGGCTCCACATCTTGTGCTCCTAGGTCAAAATCCCAGACCCCTCTGTAGGATGGAAGAGAAGATGCTTGGAGCTTGGAGCTCTGGTTCAACCCGGAGGGGGAAGTGACTGCCTCAAGGTCTCAGTGCCTTCTGTCAGGGTAAGGCTGGAGCTGTCTCATTCATGAGTGAGCACAGTGAAATGGAAAGGACAATAGGCCCATCGGTGTCCTTCTCTCATACTCAGCTGCTTGTTTGAAAAGTAAGAATAATTATGCCTAAGCTAGTGGTTATCATGGGAACTAGATTAGAGGGTTTATGGAAAGGTGCCTGGCTCAATGAATACAGGGATGTAATTCTGGAAGGCATAGGAAATCCAGAGGTCTATACATGAGGAAGGAGAATTCACTGGGCTCTTCTACCCAAACAGCTCCCCGGAAGTTCCACTACACTGCTTCCTAGGGCAGGACTGGGGAAGGAGGAGCAACCTACCAAGTACTCATGGGCTCCAGCGCCTTCTTTGTGAGTAGGATGTGTTCCTGACCACTGCACCACACTGCCTCCCTAGAAGAGTTGTGAACTTTTATAATGAGAACCCAACCTTTCCTGGGCCTTCTGAGCAGTGAGAAGACACCATCTTGAAATAATACTCTAAGTTTGAGGCAAGGTCAGAACTCGAACCCAGGTCTCTGCTAACTCAGCTCAGTGTTGGTCTCCCAGGCTCATGGGAACTGTCCCTGGTGCTGACTCCAGGTCCACACACTCTAGCTTGATTTGGCCTCGCATCTGACTTGGGTTCCTGCCATAAAAGGCCCTTAAGAACCTCTTTTGGCAGAGGAAGACAAAGCCCCCAGAGGACAAGTGACTTGCCCAAGGCTACATAGCAGTTCCCTGTGACACTAGAGTACTTCATCACTTACTTCATTGTCCATGGATTCTGCATTTCTAGATTGACATTTGAGACCAGGTTTTAAGCTTATCTTTGTCACTGACTGCCAAAGTCATAGAAAGAGATACCTTACAAGTGTGTAGTACTTACTAACTTTTGAAGTGCTCTCACTTTGAATTTTCAAAATAACCTTTTTGAACAAGACAGATAGGATGGAAAATAAGGTAACACAGAGGAGATTCAAAGAGAGGCTAAGTGATTTTCTTAAGGCTGCCCAGCTAGTGAGTGGGAGAATCAGGACTAGAATCTGGTTCTTCCAGCGTCTTATGCTGATGTCTTCTGCATGATCCCCATGGGACTTGTTTGGCCAAGCTTAGCCCTGGAAGAAATCTTACTGGGTCCATCTGAGCCTGTGCTCCCATCCCGGTCCTCGGCCTGCTTCCTTGAACCTCTTGGGGGTTCTGGTACACCTGGTCTGGGGCAGATGCCTTCTTCACAGTCATGCCAGGAGGGGAAGGGAGGCAGGCCATTCACGGTCTATTTTCACCTTACACTTCTCCTGGATGGTGTCTGCCTCAGGGATATTGGCAAGGAATTCTATGTAAACTGGATAGGGGCCCACAATCTGGAACAAAAAAACCCTTCAAAAACTGGAGAATAGGCATAAAGGAATGTAGTTGGGGGCTGAGAGGAAGGAGGCTGTGAAGGCAAGCAGGAATCAGAGTGAAAGAAGAGCACCCCATCCCCCATACCTCATTACAGTATGGTGTCCAGCCTCATTAGAGGGCATCATGACCACAACACCCCTTCACAGTGTATGTGAACCCTCTTTGGGCTGGTAGATTATGGAGATATCTATAAGGTGGTTGTAACGTAGACTGACTCAATAATGGGCTGCAGCCAGGGTACACAGATGTCTCCGCTTTTATCTTATTATTATTATTTTTTTGAGATGGAGTTTCACTCTGTCACCCAGGCTGGAGTGCAGTGGTGTGATCTCAGCTCACTGCAACCTCTGCCTCCTGGGTTCAAGTGATTCTCCTGCTTCAGCCTCCCAAGTACCTGGGATTACAGGCATGCACCTCCACACTTGGCTAATTTCTGTATTTTTAGTAGAGACTGGATTTCACCATGTTGGCCAGGCTAGTTTGAACTCCTGACCTCAAGTGGCACTCCTGCCTTGGCCTCCCAAAGTGCTAAGATTACAGGCATGAGCCACGACGCCCAGCATCTCGGCTTCTAATACTCAGTTTTTCTCCTCCGTTAATGATCATCACTTCCCAAGAAGAGACCAGTGGAAATTTCCTGCAGTCACTGTGTTTATGAGTGGTGCATGCATGATTGGGCACACACTGGCCCACTTTTTCTCTCTTTCTTTTCTCTTTCCTCTCTTTTCTCTTTTACTCATACCCATCCCATCTCTTCATCCAAGCAGAGGTAGGTGAAGACCAAAGGAGAGAGTGGGGACTGGAGAGGGAGCTGGGTGTGGGGAATTTTAGCGTGACCTTCTTCAGTCATGCGATGAAAGAAAGAGCTTTTTCTCTCCTCCTGGCCCCTCACCCTATCCTTTATCTGTAATAAGCTCCCTTTCCCAGGATTGCCACGGAGGAGGAGAAGGTGGAAAATTATTCCTGTTCTACTCCTAGAAAACTTTAAAATGCTATCGCCATGGAAACTGCTCTCGAGCAGTCTTGGAGCACGCTTGTGGGAGAGGGTGAGGCAAGGTGGGGGAGGATGAGGATGATGGTGGATGAGACGCTCACAGGGGTCTCCCCACCACCTCAGCACTGTTGGTTCTTCCTGTTTATGTGATGCATGATAGAACCAGGCTATTTCCTTCTGCGGTGAGTGGACACAGAAACTATTCCTGGACCGGAGGGATGTGGGGTCACTGGGATCTGTTTGTCCCCCACAGCAAGCCCGCTCTGACTGAGTTCCGATTGTGTGCATGTGTGCAGGCTCTTTGTGTACGTGTGGCAGGGGAGGAAGGGCATAGAGGTGAAACCACCTTTGCCATCACAAGAATTTGCAAGCTAGAGGGTGGAGAAAGAACTGCCACCTCTTTGGAACTTACTATGTGCCACCTACTTTATATATAGTTCCTTTTAAAATCCTTACCTCAGCTGTTAAAAAGACAATTAAACACCCATTTTACAGAGGAGGAAACTAAGGTTCGGGGAAGCCAAGTGACTTGCCCAGGAACACATTGCCAGTCAATGGCAGAGCTGGAATTTGAGAACTGGACACTCTGACTCCAAATGATGCCCAGTTATCATTTCTTCAGTGCCTAGCGTGTGTCAGGTGCTGTGCTAGACTCTATATTTATCATTCTTGCAGCTGTGTGAACAAGAGCTTTTATCCCCAGGTCACAAAGGAGGAAACTGAGACTCATTGTGGTTAAAGAATTTTCCCAGGGTCACATGGATAAGAGGTGATGGAGCCAGGACATATATACATATGTATTTTTTGAAGATGGGGTCTTGCTCTATTGCCCAGGCTGGAGTGCAGTGGTGCAATCATGGCTCACTGAAGCCTCCACCTCCCAGGCTTCAGCAATCCTCCTGCCTCAGCCTCCCGTGTAGCTGGGACCTCTTTTTTTTTTGTCTTAGAGATGGGGTCTCCCTATGTTGCCCAGGCTGATCTCGAACTCCTGGACTCAAACGATTCTTCTGCCTTGGCCTCCCAAAGTGCTGGGATTACAAGTGTGAGCCACCACACCTGGCCCAGGATTGAAAGCTAAACAGCAGAACTGGGATTTGAATCCAGGTGCATCTGATGCTGAAGCCAGTGTCTTTATCTGCCATACCATGCAGCCAAAGAGTATGGAAGAGAGTGCAGTGGGGCGGGGAATGCAGAATGTGGGCTGAGGCCAGCTGGTCTCACCTCAGGGCTCAGAGCAAACACTGAGTCACAATATGGGAACCTCTTATAGGTTGCCTCTAAGGCTCACACAGCCCTGGCGAGTTTGGCCCAGAAGTGGGGGGTGAGCAGAAGGCTCCATGATGTGCCTAGTTGGTAACCCATCCTTGGGGTGTGGGGGATAACAGGAGATCCTACCTAGACCACGAGGCAGGAGAGTGGTTGAGTGGAAGGCAATGGTGAACAGGAGGAGAACTGTAGAGGATAAAACTCTAAATTTAAGTGGGATATACTTCCTTTCCCACAGGGAAATGGGAAGGTAATACCATATTAATCAGAATAATGGGCAAGGCTATGCTGCAGTAATATACATCCCCAAAGATCAGTGGCTCAATACTCTGAGGTTTATTTCCCATTCATGCTATGTCCTGTCAGTTAGTCTTTGCCTAGTAGCAAACCATTTGAAACTTAGTGGCTCAAAACAAAAAAACATTTAATATTTTTTTCTGATTCTGTGGGTTGACTGGGTGTTTATTTTGATCTATGCCAGTTCAGATGGGGCTAGATGGTTTAGGGCAGCCTCATTCACATGTCTGGGATTTCAGGTAGAACAGTTGGGGCCTTGCCTCACTCCATGTGGTCTTCTCCAGGAGGCTAGCTGAAGCTTTTTCACATAGTGGCAAAAGGGTTCCTTCCCAGCCATGAAACAGGGCAAGCTCCAATACTCAGGCACTTCACAAGCCTCTGCTTGTATCATATTTAAAAATATGCCATTGGCCAAAGCAAATCACATGGCCGAGCTGGTACAAGCTTTGTAGGAATGGACTTTGTCTCTGGATGGGAGGAATAGCAAAGCCATCTTGCAAAGGGGAAGGCACACAGGGAGGGGAGGAATAAGTCCGGCCATCTTTACAATCTACCTCATGGCTTGCCATCCGGGGCCACTGGATAGATCTGCCCCACGTCTTCCTCATTCCAGGACCCAGGCTGGTCGTGATTCCACCTTATTGCTGCTGATTGCTGAAGCAGGAAGAAGAGAATGTGGTGAATTACACATGACCTCCTAAAGCCTCCATCAAGGAGAGGCACATCACTTCTGGTCTCGCTGCTTTGGCCAAAGCAAATCATGGCCATGTCTAATTTCATGAAGGTGGGGAAGTAGGATTCCACCATGTGCTTGGAAAGAGAACCACAAACATTTGGAGAATGGTACTAATGACTACCACCAGCATCATTTATGGAGTGCTGACTAGATGCTGGGCAATTTAAAAATGTTATCTCAGAATGTTCTCATGGCATCTTTATGGGGTAGGGATTATTATCTCTGTTTTGCAGCTAATGAAGCAGAGCGGCTGAGGAACTCACCCAAGGTTATGCACCCAATAAGAGGCAAAGCCAGCACTGGGACCCAGTTAGTCTGACCCCAGAGGTGATATCCTTTCTAGAGCATGTTTGTCGCCTACCTCCTCAGAGAGAGGACAGAGGGCATGCTTCACAGGTGACTCAGGCTTCCTGCAAGGAGGTGATGTGGTGACATTTACATCGTTTGTTCACCCAGTCATTCGTTCATTTGGCTCACAGTTATTTAAATGCTACCGTGGACAAGAGGAGCAGTGACTAAGACAGACTTGGTCCCTGTCCTCATGGTTTAAGATTGGGAACACTCACCTGTGATCCCAAAGGTCAAGGATTTCCTGTTTTCAGCTTTAGAAAATGGGGAGTTTCCAAGGTTGAGGAGGCTCACAGGTTTCCTACTCTAACAAGGGTTCCCCACAGATCAGAGGAGCTGGGGAACATTGCCCCAGCATCTGGGCTTCTCAGAAAGCCTGGGGAGCTGGCAGCCTCACTGGTGTATTTTGTAGGAGCTGCATAAATGCTCAGTGATGAGCAGTTAATGAGTAATGCATCCCACATGCTGGACAGAACCTCTCCTGGCGTTCTTGAATCCAGAGAAATTGCTGGGCTCATGCATGGAGCAGAGGGTTCCAGGAACCCACACAGGTGAGTTTCCTGGGCATCTTAAAGCTTGGGAGGGAGGTCACAGTCTTGTTAAGTCACCCATGGCCCTGACAGTCCCCACCTATGCCACCCTAGATGTACAGTGGGACCCTTTGGGATCATGTGGCCCAGCCTTTTCCCTCTTCCCTCACCATCCTTCAGAGCCCAAAGCTCGTTTATTGCATGTCTGTTACATAGACCTCCAGCTCCCCTGGAACCCTTCCAGGGATGAAGAGCTCACTACCTCCAGAATCCGTCTGTTCTAAAGTCCCTTCTGATTACTTGGCTATTTTGCCCAAGAGCCCACACAACCCACCAGCCACGTGGAGCCAGCACATGCCAAGATGCCGTGCGTCCTGGGTGCAATGACACCCTCGTGGCGGTTGGGCTGCGGGCTGGGGAGGGGGTGTTATGTGAGCACGCATAGCTCCAGGCAGACGGGCCTGGCTCTGCCTGGCTGTCAGAGATGCTGAAGCCTCAACTCTCTCTGGCTCCCAGCAACTACAACTATTTATAAAAGATGAGATTTGCCAGGGAACAGGGAGAGGCTGAGACATCTGCTCCCTCTGCTGGGGTGGCCGGTACTCACCTCCCAGCCCCAACTCCCTGATTGGAGGAGCCTGCGAAGGCCCCAGCCCCAAAGCCCGAGTGAGCGCCACCGGCAGCACCTCTCTGCCCTGTCCCTACACCAAATGGACATCTCAGGGATGGAATAGGCAGGATGTTCTTCTCAGAATGGCGGCTCCCTAGTCCTACTCCCATCTCAATCCAGCTCTGGGGAGGAGAGGGCAGCTCCTCTCAGAGGGAGAGGAAACTGTGCTGCCCTCCGACTCTGTTTGCCTCCTGGAGAGCTGGCCCGTGGCCACCTAGACTTACCTCCCCTCCGAGACTGGGAGTGTCGTGAGGGCAGAGACCATGATCGGTTTTCAGGGTTCAGGTGGAACAGGTTCTTGCAGCAGCCAGTGCAGCACAGTGGGTATGGAGCTGGTTTGGGAGCGTTTGGGAGCAGACACAGAGACCTAAGTTCAAATCCTGACACTGTGCTCTTCTCTGAGCCTCAACTTTCTCATTTCTTGAATGGGGATGAAAGGAATCTCTGCCTCTCAGCATTGTAAAAATATTACATGTTTGTTGTTATTATGTCTTCACTGTTTAATGAATGACTGAGTTCTGAACTGTGTTGTGACATGGATGGAACGCTAATTACGAGTCAGAAGACCTGAGTCCTGCCACTGCCAGTACAAATGGCTGTGATCTTAGGAGCTAGATTCCTCCTCTCTAAGCCTCAGTTTCATCATCTGCAAGATGGGAGTAACAATGACAATGACATCTGCCCTGCCCGACCCCCACCCCTGGATATGTCATGAGGCCAGGATGGGGGAATGTAGGGGAAAGACAAACTGCTTTGAGTGTTTGTTCTAATGACAGCCACACCATGGGTGACCGAACGGTGGGAGAGTGGAGAGAGTCAAAATAAACAGACCTCAAAAAATGAGTATCTTCGTGCATGGGGAGCGCCATTCAGTGTTCCCCTAACGATGGGTGACTGTCATTGGAGCAAACAGTGCCACCCATATTAATGTGTTTTCTTATCTGTAAAATGGGAGTAACAATATATCCTTCAGAAGACAAACAACAAGTTCCCTGAGCACCTTGGAGACAGAGAGGAAGGCTGAGGGCCCTGCAGGGGATGGCTGGGGAGATGCTTCCTGGGAATAAATGAATGGTGGGGGTACAATGATAGTAACTGGTTGGGGACACCAACTGCTTGCCCTGCTGGGGCATTCACTATGTTCTTTCTAAAACAAAAAACCACCAATGAGGCTTTATTTAATCTACAAATTAACACCTTTATTTTGTAGATGGAGAAACTGAGGCACAGGGAGTTTTGTAAAGTCACAGGTTTGACAAGTGGTAGAGCCAGGAATGGAACTCCATCTCCCTGGCACTACGGCCTGGCTTCTAAGGTCACATCGTGCTTCACCCGTGGAAAATTCCCAGGGCCCCTCTAATAAAGGTTATCAGGGAGGCTCCAAGAGAGATTGGGCCATTTTCTGCAGAGTCAGAGGTCTGGGACGGGCGAGCAGCTTCCCAGGCTGAGGTTGCCAAAGCCCCTTTGGGCAAACCCAAAGAGGTCTGTTTCAGAGGCAGTGAGGCCCAGGGTGTGGTTGGCAGGGCTCCTGTGGTGTAATGGGTTGAACTGTGTTTCCCAAAAGATCCGCCCAAGTCCTGACCCCCAGGACCTGTGAATGAGACCCTATTTGGAAGCAGGGTCTTTGCAGATGTAAGGGAGTTCAGGATCTTGAGACAAGAGCATCCTAACAGGTGCCCTTATAAGAGAAAGAAGAGGGAAATATGGGAGAGACCCAGAGGAAAAGGCCACGTGAAAACAGGGGCAGAGACTGGGGTGATGAAGGGCAGAGACGGGGGTGCCACAAGCAAAGGAATACCAAGCACCCCTGGGAGCTGCAGGAGGCCAGGAAGGACCCTCCCCTCGAGCCTCCAGAGACGGTCAGCCCTACCGACACTGATTTTGGACTTTTGGCCTCCAGAACTGTGGGAGATGACATTTCTGTTGCTTTAAGCCCGTTTTTGGTTATTTGCTATGGAGGCCCTGTGGGGAGAGGAGATGCCTGGCCAGGCCCCTAAATGTTATAGTGGGCCTGTCATTGATCACGCTGATCCTTCCTGCAACCCTGGACGACCTCTGCTTTAGGTCTCCCCCTAGGGAAGGTGAATTACCAATATCTTCTATTCCGTTTCCTGGTGCACCAACTCTCTCTTTCACTTTGGACACACAAATTTTCTTTTTCCTTTAGGGACCCACTTTTCTCACCAGTAATTGGGAGGGTTGCTCCCTTATGCAGGAGCTGGAGTGGAAAGGGGTGTAGGGGAGTGGGAGGGGGTCCCTCCAAGCATCTTGATCCTTCTGCAGTTCCTGGGATTGGGCTGAGGTGGAATATTCTTGGCAGGAAAAGCTGGCTCCTGAGATTTCAGGAAAATAAGAGCTTTTCTGGGAGAAAAGAAGGGTGTGATGTGCTTTAATGCCTAAAAAGGCTTTGCTAAGCAGCAGATTGTTTCAGGGAGAATGGAAAGTGAAGAGACACTCCTGGAGGGGGTGGGCGGGACCCTGATAGGTGTCATGGAGTACTGGATGGGGCAAGGGTTTCAGCCAGAATCTGGTGTTCAGAGATCCTGGCTGATGGAGAATTCCTTGACCCTATCCCTGGAGAGGGAGATTGGGCTCCGCCTCTTGGGATAGCTTTATACCAAATCCTCCTTGGAGTAATGAGAGACAGTGCATTACTCCCAGTCCCCAAATGAATCATGAATTAGGGGTGTGTCCATTTGAGTTGAACCTTGAAGGATGCGGTAGAAATTTTTTTTTATAAAAGTTATTCCTGGAGAAGTGAAGACCCCATCCTGGGTAGAGCTGAGAATGTGTGCGGCAGCCCAGCGGGAGGTAAGGTTAGAGAAGCAGGAGATGTGGCTGGAATGAGCACTCACATTTTCTGCAGGCTACGGAGATGCCAGGCACTGTGTTGGGTTTCATAGGTTTCTTTTCATTGTATCCTCAGCACAGTCTTACAAGGTAGGGATTACAATGTCCACTTTACAGAGGAGAAAATGAAGGTTCAAAAAAGTTCAGTAAATTTTCCAGGGACATAGAGTATGTTAGGGGAGCTGCCTGAACTTTGTGGAGCCAAGTTTTGGAGGCTCTTAATAGCCTGAAGAGGTGTTTAAACTTGAGGCAACAGGTAATAGGGAGCCATGGTAGGTGTTTGAGCAGGAGCATGGCACAATGAAAAGGATGCCAACAGAGACCTGGCAGCTGAGGGGAAGACTAATAGTAATACAAATAATAACCATGATAATAAGAATGAAAGACTCAGAAGTACCTTGGCTGCCTTAGCATTGTTCTAACACAGGGCACTTGGAGGTCAGGCTGGAACAAGGTATGCCCAGGATGGAGAGAGATCTGGGAGGCAAGGGTGGGTGGAGTCAGAAGAGGGAGAGGATATTAGGGAGCAGGGAGAAAGGACTGATGGGATCTGCTGGCTCAGGGTGGAGAGAAAACAGCAAGATAGGACTTTAAGAGGGACTTTGGGCTTTTTCTTCTGATACCCAGCCAGGGCTAGAAAGGCAGCTCTGTCAGGCCTAGGGTCAGGTGTGGCTTGACCACTTCCCAGCTGTGTGATCTTGGGTAAATCACTTCACTTCTCTGAGCCTCTCTCTGCTCATCTTTCGTATCCAGAGAATATATTCTTCCCACCTCGACCCCTGTCAAAAAAAAAAAAGTTGGTTGTGTTCCATTTTCCCTCTTACTGGCCCAGAGCTACCACTTGGAGGGCAACTGCTGACCAGGGAAACCACTTCTGTCTCTCCAACTCCTTTCTGGGGTGGGGGAGGAGGAGCAGCTTTCCTTTGAAAGGGACATTTGAACTGGCCATCTGAACTGAAAGCAGGGATGCAACAGCTGGAAAAGGGTAAAGAAAGGCATTCCTGGAAGGGAGCACAGCACAGGGAAAGGCCCAGAGGCAAGGATGTGCCTTGCTCCTGAGAGCTTCGCTGCTGTCTGATCAATGTGTGCCTCTCTCTGGTCTGTTACTGTACACTCTCCAAGCAGCTCCTGTGCTCCAGTACTTACAGGACACTTGCAAGTAGGGCCTGTACCCATTTCTCAGCTGAGATAAGTTGAGGCAGGAAGATCATTGCTGCTAAGGAGGGTGAAAGAAGAGGGTGCGGAGGCCCTGTCAGCGCTGCAGGCAGTAACGAAGCTGTCAGGGAGCAGGCTGTGAAGGGAGGGCTTGACGGGAGTCACATTATTTTTGTTCCCAAATTGAAATTAAAGATCATTTCAACTCCAGATGCTGGAAATGCCTGGGTTCATTACTTCTTGGGATTTTGTCCACGCTCTCGTTCTAGATTCAATTAAAGCAATTTAAAGTAATTAATTAAATTTGTTATTTGATTAATAAAGATAGAAATTCAGCTAAGTTGCTGTGAAGGAGGAAGCCATGTTGGAATTTGCTAGCAGAGGACTTGGAAAGACTCATTTCTGCCTCCTACTCAGCCTCCTCCCCTTGCTGTTTACCCACTGTGTCACCTCTGGACCCCCGTACCCTTTCAACTAGGACTCATGAATCAGAGCTTCAAGGTCAGGGTTCAAAGTGTGTGGATGTGTTCTGGGAGCAGCAGGGAGGCTGGGGTGCTAGAGCAGTGTGATCCACAGTTGGAGAGACAGGGGATGAATAAGGAGTGGTGACAGCACTGCTCATCTGGAGGGGCAGGGTCCTGAGTAGGGGCCAGAGGGCTTTGGGCAGGCTAGGAACACGCTGTACATGCACAGAAGCAGAGGAGCTGGAGAAGTGGTAAGATGCCAAAGACCAAACTGCAGGGGCAGGGGATGGAGGAAACAGCAGTGAGAAGGGGAGAGTGGTGTCTAGCCAAGGCCAAGTTGAGCTGTCCAGAAGAGGCTGGGTAGAGGTAGCAGGTGCTGGAATTGACAGTGGGTCAAACTAGAGTGGGGAGGTCAAGCCAGACACCAGCATGAAGAGTCAGTGTGGGTCAAGGTTTAAAACTCAGAGTGTTTCTAAGTATGACCCAAACCCCAGATACTCCAGAAAATTTACATCAGTAAACATAATGACATTTGAAAAATATGCATGGAAATAAACACCTTAAGCAGAATCAAAAGATAAGTGAAGTATTGAGAAAAATACTTAAAGCTCATATCACAGACAAAAGCTAAATTCCTTAATATATAAAGAGCTCTTCCAAATCAATAAGAAAAAGAAAAAGAACCCAGAAAAGAGGTCAGGAACAGACAGTTTGTAGGAAAGGAAGTACAAATGCCTCTTAAGCATGTGCAAAGTTCCTCATTCTCTTCCATAATCAGAGACGAAAATGAAGAGCAGCCAATCATTTCATTGTTATCCATCAGATTGAGCAAGTTTCAAACATACAATAATATACTGGGTTGAAATTCCTGTGGAAAAATAGGCATCTCAAATAATGCTGTTACTACTTCTATGGAGGCTAGTTTGACATTATCTATCAAAATGATAAATTCTTGTATTCTTTGACCTAGAGATTCAGCTTCTTGGAATTTATCCTACAGATAACATGGTGGTTTATTGTGTCACTCTTTATAATAGTCTGATAGGGAACAACAGAAGAGCCCAGGCATAGGCAGTTGGCAAAGAAATGATGGTGTGGCTGGGCGTGGTGGCTCAGCCTGTAATCCCAGCACTCTGGGAGGCCGAGGTGGGCGGATCCCCTGAGGTCAGAGGTTCGAGACCAGCCTGGCCAACCTGGTAAAACCCTGTGTCTACTAAAAATACAAAAATTAGCTGGGCATGGTGGTGGGCACTGTAATCCCAGCTACTCAGGAGGCTGAGGCAGGAGAATCACTTGAACCCGGGAGGCAGAGGTTGCAGTGAGCCGAGATCGCGCCACTGCACTCCAGCCTGGGTGACAGAGTGAGACACCATCTCAAAAAAGAAAAAAAAAAGATGGTGTATCCAGGCAATGGAATGTTATATAGCCATTAAAAGAAAGAAGCTCGCAACGTCCTATGGGAGGACTGCCAAAACAGGCTCTTGGGTAGACAAAGAGCAAGGTGCAGAGCAGTGTGCATGATAGAAAAGTCACATAAATGCGTGAGCATTATTTTTCTTATGGAGGTGTAGAGAATCCTTAGCTTGCTAGGCTCTGGGAGCAATGGTTACCTCTGGGGAGGGGAACTCAGTGACTGGGAGACAGGAGAGAGGGAGCC
The DNA here is from genome assembly GCF_002776525.5 of Piliocolobus tephrosceles. NCBI lineage: Eukaryota > Metazoa > Chordata > Mammalia > Primates > Cercopithecidae > Piliocolobus > Piliocolobus tephrosceles. The sequence continues at coordinate 19,179,182 of NC_045446.1, forward strand.
TTGCTTTTCCCTGTATACACCTTTCTGCCTTTTGAGTTTGGAACCAAGTGTTTCCTATTCAAAAGAATAGGAATAAAATCACAGTGAAAGAAAACCACCCCAGGCAGGCCCCAACACATAAGGATGTAACAAAGCCAGGGTCAGACTTTGCTGGGACTTTGTTGCTCAGCCTTTCTCTCTGGGTCTTAATTTCCCAATCTGTAAAATCACACCATTTGGACCAGATGGTTTCTAATGGGCCCTTTGAGCTGTAAGAAGTGGAGTTTATGTGGCTTCATCCAGGGCTGTAGGATCACTGGGTCTGGGGGAGCCACACGGGCAATGGGGTCATGGTGTCCCTGCATCACCTCCATGTACGCAGCATTTGTGATTTACAAGAAGCTCGCCTGTATTTTCTCACTTAGGCCTCACAACAACCCATGAGATCGGTGATGACCGCCCCCATTCACCAGCTTTGCAGGGAGAGATCAAAACCAAGGCGATCTTCAGGCCCAAGGGAGGTAGGGAGGAGGCTCGCCGAGCCCACCCCTGCGAAGAGGTGAGGACCAGATCCTTTTGGAAGCCTCCTCAGGCAAGGTGTCTATGTGTGCTGTCTCACTTCATCCTTGAGCAGCTCTGGGAGGAAGGTACAGTTATCCTTGCTTTACAGAGAAGGAAACTGAGGCTTGAGGTGGGGCTCAGAAATGGGGCTGGAGATAACCTCATCATTATCTCAACTGCCCTTGCCTGCTGGCCTGGAGGATGAGGCTGGGACTGAATTCTGGGCTTGGCCTGTCTCCACTGAGCCTGGCTGGCTGCCCTGCCTGTTGGCAGCTTGGAGCTTGGGTGCCGAGTTGGGCATCTGGTGGGCTGGCTGGAGCTGGAAGACCCTGAGAAAGATGAGGTGAGCAAGGAGCTTGGTTCTTAATTTGGAGAGAGTTTGGAGAGAGGGTGGCAGACACCTCAGGGGAGGGTAAGATCGGAGGACAGTTCCAAGGAGGGGCTTTGAGCCAGACTCTCCTCCATTGGTAAGCAGAGGGCTGAGTGGGCTTTGGAAGGAGGGGGCACTATGACTAAAGTAGGGAATACCTGCAACACCCCGCAAGGGGGAAACACACTTTTCAGCATTCTGAGAGTTAAAAGGGATAACTCAGCTTTGGTAACCATTGTGAACCTTGGATTATGTCTAGGATGTGAAACAATTCAGTCTTTCTCTGATGGCTGGGATGGGGTGAGGGAGTTCCTTCCAGGGCTGTGGTGAAGCCATTGGTGACCCCAGTGAGGACAAGGGCAGATGCTGATATGATTGGCGGGACCCCCAAAGGCTTTAAAATCTCAGCTGTCTCTCGGAGGACTACACCCAGGGCTTTTAATTATTTGGAGCACAGATACTGTGCAGGAGCCTCCTGGGGGAGGCCCAGCCTCTTAATGTGGTTCACCAGCATGGCTTCACTCAAAACAGGGGATGTGTTAGCCAATAAGGGAGCAGAGAGAAGCTTCCCTGATTCAGTTCCACCCAGGGGCAGACCACAGTGGAGAGAGATGGGGTGCAGGGGGTAGGAGTGAGCTTTGATAGCGTGAAGGAGGAGAAAGAACTCAAGTTACAAGACCCGCTTCTAGGGCCAACACCATGTTCACTGGCTGTTACACTCTGGGCAAAGCCTTTCACTCCGGGTCTTAATTTCCCTGTCTGTAAAATCAGACCGTTTGGACCAGATGGTTTCTAATGGGCCCTTTGAGCTCTAAGAAGTGAAGTTGATGGGGTTTCATCCAGGGCTGGAAGATCACTGGGTCTGGAGGAGCCAGATGGGCAATGGGGTCATGGCGTCCCTGCATCACCTCCATGTACGCAGCATTTGTGGTTTACAAGAAGCTCTCACTGTATTTTCTCACATAGGCCTCACAACAACCCATGAGATCGGTGATGACTGCCCCCATTTGCCAGATGAGAAGCTGAGGCTCGGAGATATTGAGGAACGTGTCGAGAGTGATAGGGAAGGGATGTGGGAGTGAAATCCGGGTCAGAACGGCTTTAAGACATTTTCTTTGCCTTGGGCCACAGCTGCCTCTTCCTTGTCTATGTTGTGGTTTTGGGGGAGGTAGAGGGACCCCATCACTTCAAGTCCCTCCTCTGGGAAGGAGACCTTGTTCTTAGGTCCTTACTCTGGAGCTACTCAATCAGGCCAGGGCCTCAGCTGGACCCTCGAGTGGCTGTTTTCACCTCATGGTACTCCACGTGGGCGTATGACATTCCCTCTTCACTGCCTTGAATTAGATGTGGGAGGCCTGGGTGGTTGACTCACCTACCCCTACTCTCAGCCCGTCCCGGGAATCTCATGGGGACCTCAGGTCTCCTACGCTAGCTAGTGTGGGCATGGCCACGCCAACCATGCCCTCCTCTCTCACTCCAGGCTGGGCGAAAGGGCGCAAGTGTGTCTGGGAAGCTATTTCTCCCTGCCCACAGCCGTCCAGGTTCACGCTGTGACCTCAGCTGCCATCCTTTCCATTACCTGCTGTATCCAGGACAACCGACAGCTCCTACTATGCAGGGAGGGGAGGGTGAGGGGAGGGAAGGGGTAGGTCCACTGTCCTGACTCCCCGGTGAGGGTACCATCTGTTCTGTCTGAGAAACTCATGGTGGGAGGGAGAACCTCGGGCCCTTCATGAGACGTAAGAAAGATTGCGGAGGACCTCGGAGGTTGAGGAAGAGGCTGATTTGTAAACCGGAGCCCTGGGCTCTGTCTGTTCCAGGCTTTGTGGAGTGGCGGGAACAGCAGGGAAGTGGAATTAAAGGAATCGGTTGGATGTCCTCCACCATCTCTCAGCAGCCGTGTGACCTAAGGTAGGTCCCTTGACATCTCTGAGTTTCCGCACAGAGATGATGGATTCATAGACTCACTAGGGACCTGCAATGAAAATAAATGGACTTTGTAAACACTAAGGCTTTAGTGTTAAGAGCACATGCTCTTAAGTGCACAGAAAGGTTGGGTTTGAATTCCAGCCTGTTGTGTGACCTTGGACAAATGACTTCACCGCTGTGTCAGGTGCTTTTGCTATGCAGCAAACACCTCACAGCTCAGTAGCTTAATGCAACAAACATTCACGTAGCTTATGATTTGGGAATCTGCAATTTCCACTGGGATCAGTTGAGCTGTCCCGGTCTGGGCAAGGTTTGAATGATCTTGGCTGGCCTCACTCATGTGTCTGCCATTAGCTGATGGATCCCTGGAACTGGCTGATTAATTTGGCTTCCTCTGGGATGATGAACTACGGGGCTCTTTCCATGAGCCTGGGCTTGTTCACAGAGCAGTAAAAGGACTTCAGAGGCAGTAAGAGAGAAGCCCCAGTGTGCAAGCACTTCTCCAGCCTCTGCAGGCATTATGCTTGCTCCTTTCTTATTTTTTAAGACAGGATCTCTGTCTGTCACCCCGGTTGGAGTGTAGTGGTATGATCATGGTTCACTGCAGCCTTGACTTCCTAGGCTCCAGTGACTCTTCCACCTCAGCCTCCTGGGTAGCTGGGACCACAGGCATGCACCACCGTGCCTGGCTAATTTTTGTATTTTTGGCAGAGACGGGGTTTTGCTATGTTTCCCAGGCTGGCCTCAAACTCCTGAGCTCAAGCAATCCATTTGCCTTGGCCTCCCAAAGTGCTGGGATTACAGGTGTGAGCCACTGAACCTGGAATATGCTTGCTTCTTTCTTATTGGCCAAAGTAAGTCCCATGGTCAAGTCCTGAGCCAGGGCGGGAGGGCACTGCCCAGGGTAGTGCATGAACAATTGGGAGCCATTGCTGCAATGATCTATCATAACTCTCTGGGCCTCAGTTTCCTCATCTGTAAAATGAGCATAATCTTATACTTTCTCAAAGCCTTGTTGTGAGAGTTGAAAAGAAATGAGCAAATGTCTGTAAAATGCACTCCATGACTCATAGCCAGAGAAGAGTAAGTTTGTTAAGAGTGAGCTGTTGTTAATATTGTTATAGCAAGGAGTTTGAGAGAGACAATTAAAAATCTCATGTAGCAGGCTCTGGGCTGTGGGCCCTAGGAGCCAGCCCTGGGCCTGCTTTCCCACTCAGGGGAAGTGGGAGATGCCAGGGAAAGCGGGTCCTATGGAGGGGTCCAGTGTCTTCCCTATTACAGCCCCTGATGGAAATCTGGGCTTTGTATCTCTTCAGAACTGCTCCTAGTCTTCCCCAGGATCCAAAGGAATGACTTTGCTCCTTCCACTTCCCTTCTCTCCCTCCTTCTGGGCTCAGGGGACTTTATTATTATTATCTTGTTAAGAGACAGGGTCCTGCTTTATCGCCCCGGCTGGAGTGGAGTGCCGTGATCCTAGCTCACAGCAAGCTTGAACTCCTGGGCTCAAGCCATCCTCTCATCTCAGCCTCTTAAGTACCTGGAACTACAGATGCATGCCACTAAGCTAATTAAAACAATTCTTTTTTTTTTTTTTAGAGATGGGGTCTCACTATTTCACCAGGTTGGTTTCGAACTCCTGGGCTCAGGCAATCTTCCCGTGCGGGCTTCCCAAATTGTTGGGATTTCAGGTGTGAGGCTCTGCACCTGGGTTCAGGGTATTTTTGATGAGGAAGAAAGTGGTCTGGGAAAGAAAGTGCCCACCTGAGATGCTTGGTTCTGAGAGGAACTCCAAGTATCTGTTAAGTTGGGGTTCCAAAACTTCTCCCCATCAAAGCTCACTTGGATCTTCAGGGGACAATTTGCATTGTGTTCCCTGCCACATTTTTTTCTACCACAACCTACATGCACGGGGAAGCCAATGGCCGTCACAAGCTCATTTAATGCCATGTAGACACTGGCAGTACTGGTCACATAAGCTGGAATTGGGTTGGGGTCTGTGATGTCATCAATAGCTAACCAGAGTCCCTGGACAGCTGGGAAAAATCAATGAGGCTGCCATCTTGGCGAGCTTGTGTAAGCTGTCCCAGGGAGGAGAGGATTGATTTTGTTATACTTTTAAAAATCTTGAAAACAGGATTCACACAACTGCCTTCATAGAGCCCGGCTTAGCAACCACAGATCTGGTTCAATCTCTTCATCATGTGCTTTTAGGGATCCTCTCTGAGCTCACCTAGGGAGCCCAAGAAAGGAGGGTGGCTGGCTCTTCATTCTTCGGGTCTTCATTCTTCCTTGTGTGTTAGGTCCCCTGTCTTAGACACTGGAGATAGGACAGTGAGCCAATCAGATGCAGGTCCTGCCCTCATGGAATTTATTGTCTAAGGGAGATACAGCTTAACTGATCATAAGAATAAATGTAAAATTATATGGCCAGATGGTTTTCTTTTTTGAAATATTAATCTTTCTTCCTTCTCTGGCATTTCTTCTTTCTTTATAGGGCAGTTGGACTCAGAAAATTCACTGCTGCAGGGTAGGGATGACTCAGTGGAAGTCAGTAGTCAGTTCTTGCCTTTTGAGTGTTAAAACTGAAGCTTGAATGTGTGTGTAGGGGTACGGGGTGGAGGTAGTGGTGGGTGGTGGAGGATGGAAAAAATTAGGTGAAAACCCAAAGATCTGGGAGGTGCAGGTTGTTTCCTGGGCTAGAGGAAGGCAGGGTGATGGGGAGGGGTTGGGCTATTTCTGGTTGGGCTTTGAAGATGGGCCATGTGCCTGCCTGGATCCTTCTCTGCCCCTCATTCAAGGAAGTCTGGGGGGCCTGGGAACAGAGAAGACCTGTGTCACCATCCCCAGGGTAAAGCTCAGGGAGGTGGAAGGGCCCCAGCATTCCCTGAGCCAGTGGAGCACAGACTCCATGGTGTTTTGGAGCAGAGTCTTAAGGCAGCCTTGAGTCTCCTGGGGCCAGGACAGCTCTGCTACCCACCAGCTGAGGCTCACCCAAAGGCATCATGGTGGGGCAGGTGGGTCCGTGCCTGGACCTACCAGGTGGGCTGCACACCTTTTCTTCTGGGGAGGAAAATGTTCCTCTGAGTTCCACTTTTTAAAAAATATTGATAAAAGCATATTGGCCACTCTGGCTCTTCCAGCTCAGCAGCACCTGGCATTGTTTTCTGACCACCTGATATGCCATGTGCTCCCACCCACTTCTCTTAGCTGTCCATGTTTGCCCAGTGAAAAAGGCGCCTCTGTGCAGAGCCTGAAGGTCAAGTATGGGGAGGCGGAATGAAAGAACCACAGGCTCGACCCTTAGCCACTAGGTCTCCCACGGTCCCTGGAACTACTGAGGGGCTGGGCCACTGTCTGGGGGTCAGGCTTCCAGATGCAGAGAGCACTGGAGTGGGAGTCAGAGCATGGATAAGCCTGGCTATGCTCCTGAACTGGCCATGTGACCTGAGACAAGTCCCACCATCTCCGAGCCTGTTTCTTCATTGACAAAACAAGGACAAAATCAGTGTGGTCAATGAGATAAAGAATTGGAAAGATCAAGTCTTGTCATAATAAAAGTAGATTTGCTGAGCACTGTGCCCTGAGCCAGGCACTGTGTCAAGACGTGGCTCAGGTGAATCTCACTGATTCTTCCCCACACGCCTGTGAGGTGGGACGTGGACGTTATTGTTACCCCATTACATAGAAGGGGAAACTGAGGCACAGAGAGCTCAAGGAAGCTGCTGAAGATCACATAGTATTTCACAAGCTGGTATTCAAAGCCAGGCTGGCAGAGCCCACACCCAGATCCCTTCTATAGCATGCAGCACTTTTGGAGATTCCCTGGTAGGAAGGGGCAGGAAGGGACTCTGAGGCCATATCATCCACTAATCATACAGAGAAGGAAACTGAGCCTCAGAGAAGGGAATGGACTTAAGATCTCAAGCAGCCTAGATACCACATTGATATATGTATGAATAAAATGTGAAACACTACAAATTCCTTTTGGACAAATGCATGTGAATCCACAAAAAGGACTTTCTGAAGATGTCCAAACTTGCCCACTTGGGATACTCTAATTTTTTTTTTTTTTTTTTTTGAGATGGAGTCTCGCTCTGTCCCCCAGGCTGGAGTGCAGTGGCCAGATCTCAGCTCACTGCAAGCTCCGCCTCCTGGGTTCACGCCATTCTCCTGCCTCAGCCTCCCGAGTAGCTGGGACTACAGGCGCCCGCCACCTTGCCCAGCTAGCTTTTTGTATTTTTAGTAGAGACGGGGTTTCACCATGTTAGCCAGCATGGTCTCGATCTCCTGACCTCGTGATCCACCCGTCTCAGCCTCCCAAAGTGCTGGGATTACAGGCTTGAGCCACCGCGCCTGGCTTGGGATACTCTAAGTTTAAAAAGTGCAGGTCTTGGGCAAGGCTGTGATGAGGACAGTGGAATGTGCAGGGGACCTTTGAGGACCACTCAGCACTGCTCAGAGCAGAAGGAACAAAACAGGACCGCTGCCTCCTTCACCAGCCTGGACTTGACTCCCAGCTTTGTCCAGAGAGGGAAGTGGTCCTGAAGAAACAGCCAGAGGTGGGCACTGGGATGTATGATGCAGGGTGCTCACTGTAACACTGTTTCCAAGAATGAAATGTCCGAAGAAACCTAAATGTCCAACAATAAGGGATTGGTCAAAAACGCCATTGTAGTTTTGTTGGGTTCTAGAATATAAGACAACCGTTAAGAATGGCATTATAGAATAAGTGGCTAAAGGCATATGGAATGTGTTCCCAGTTGTATTTGTCTGTTCTCACACTGCTCATAAAGGCATACCTGAGACTGGGTAATTTATAAAGAAAAAGAGGTGCAATGGACTCACAGTTCCACATGGATGGGGAGGTCTCACAATCATGGCAGAAGGTGAAGGAGGAGCAAAGCCACCTCTTACACGGCGGCGGGCAAGAGAGCATGTGCAGGCGAACTCCCCTTTGAAAAACCATCAGATCTCATGAGACTTATTCACTATCATGAGATAGTAAGAACAGCATGAGAACAGCATGGGAAAACCTACCCCCATGATTCAGTTACCTCCCACTGGGTCCCTCCTGCAATACATGGGGATTATTACAATTCAAGGTGAGATTTGGGTGGGGACACAGAGCCACACCATAATGCCAGTAAAAGTTAAGAATAAAGTTGGTTACAACATAAAGTGGGCCATTGGATTTCAGTTTTGCAAAAAGAAAAAAAAGTGGTATGTACATGGGTTGTGGTTTGTTTCTGCATTGTGTTTTCTGGAGTTTCCAAGTTTCTGAAACATATGGCTCTTGTCATCAGATCACCCTCCCATTCTGTTATTAGTGCTTTTCAGTAAGACAGGGAGGGGGCTCTCTGTCCCTGCAGGGCTTGGAGAGCCTGGCTGGCCACCTGCCAGGGAGGTAGGGAGGCTACTCTCACAATATGTGGAGGAAGGGTATGTTCATTCCCCTTCCTGGGAACTCTGAACCCTCAGCCTGTCTCAGTCAGGAATATTTGCCCAGACTAGGGGTTGAGCCTCAGCCCAGCCCAGCTTCTATGTGCCAGGACCAGGAAACAGAATCATTGCCCACATTCCCTAGGGAACTTGTCTCCTGGAGGCGCCCACTGACAGCCTGGCTTATTTGTTCGTTCATTCGACAAAAATCTCCTGAGCACCTACTATGTGCTTGCCACTGTTTCAGGTGCTGAGAATACAGTAGTCAATAAAGTAGCAGCAGTGTTGTCCTTGTGGTGCCTGTATTCTTATGATACAGATAATGAGCAATTGAATAAATATATAATATAATGTCAAGTGGTAAAAAGAACCGTAAGTAAAAAGGAAAGCCAAAAAAGATAGAGAAGGATAAGGGGGTGACAATTTGGGGTGGGCTGGTCAGGGAAGACTTCTGTGAGGAGTGGCGGTACTGAGCAGCTAGTTGAACATTGACAGGGTGCCAGCCATGTGGACACCAGGACAGAGAGTTCCAGGTCGAGGGAGTAGAAAGTGCAAAGGTCCTGGGGCAGGAGTGTGATGGATGTCTAAGGACCAGCCAGGGGAGACAGTGAAGCTAGGAGACATGGCTCAGAATGTGATTACAGGAGTGTGGAGGGAGAGGGGAGAAGATCAAAGACACTGGTTTTTGTTCTGAGTGAGGTGGGAGCCTCCAGAGGTCTTTCAGCAGAGGAGTGATGAGGCCTGATGTCTGTTTAGCAAGATGGCCCTGGCTGGGCGGAGAGGGAGAAAGCTGCTGTACCAGGGGATCAGTGATGGCAGCTGGGCACTGACCTGCCCTATGGGCCTGCAGCTCTCAGGTCATCTCCCAGCTGTCCATCTCCTGAAGGCTGGGAGGCCTGTGAGACTTGGGTTCACCCTCTGATGAGTTTGGCTCTGTGTCCTCACCCAAATCGCCTGTTGAATTGTAATGCCTAATGTTGGGGGAGGGACCTGGTGGGAGGTGAATGGGTCATGGTGAGGATTTCCCCCTTACTCTTCTCGTGATAGTGAGTGAGTTCTCATGAGATCTGGTTGTTTGAACATGTGTAGCACATCCTCCTTCACTCTCTCTCCTGCTCTGCTATGGTAAGTTGTGCTTGCTTCCTCTTTGCCCTCCACCAGGATTGTAAGTTTCCTGGGGCCTCCCAGCCATACTTCCTGTACAGCCTGCAGAAAAGCAAGTCAATTCTTCATAAATTACCCAGTCTCAGGTAGTTCTTTATAGTAGTGTGGGAATGGACTAGTATACTCTCCCTGGGAGAAGAGGCTGAGTGAGATCTGGGGTGATGGGGGGAAGCTGGGCCATAAGGTCAAGGCTGCATCCAGAACCTTCACTGGTCAAGGCTGCAGCCAGGGCGCTCCACTGCTCTTTCCCATCAGCTGCTAAGATAAACTCTCTCCCTGGAGAGGGAAAAGGATGTCAGGAGGGATGCCAGACACACAGATTGCTTCATTTGTCCAACAAATACTTATTGAGGATTTACTACATGTGAACAGCTGTGAACAAGAGAGATCGAACTCCCTGTCCCCACAGAGCTCCCCCTGGAGTGGAAGGAGAAACACTAAACAAATGAATGAGTGAAAGATACAGTTGGTCAGGTGATGGTGAGTGTTACGGAGAAAACTAAGGCACAAGGTTAGGACTGTAAGCACCCCTGCCCCAGATACTCATCTTCTTTTCCTGTTTCATTTTTCTTGTTTTTCTTGCCCTTCTATTATTCTATATCGATTTGCTCGTTATGTTTAGAGTTTACTTTCTGTCCCTGCCCCCACTGCTAGTTCACTGCTGTCTCCCCAGATTCCACAACAGCACATGGTAATGGTAATTGCTCAAGACGTAGTTTTTGAATGAGTCATGCATAGGGAGGGTGGGAGTTGGGGAGCATCTCCCCTCATGGAGCCCTCCTGCTCTAAGATCAGCAGCTTCAGTCCAGCAAGGGGACAAGAGAGGATCCTTTTCATGCTCTATACAGTAGCTGAGATTGGATGTTGGCAGTTGGGTGGAATGGCACAGCCTGAAAAATACCGTGTAGGTTGGCCATGGAGCCTACCAGGTGAGTCCTCCTGCAGTGCTCAAGCTAGAGGGACACAGCCTGCCCCCAGGATCAAGGACAAAGGCTTTTAATGAAGCACAGAGTCTGAGCCAGCATTATAGGCCATAGACCTTCTAGGCCAACAGTTCTTATACTGCTTCAGAGAGTGAGGGGGTGTCTTAGTCCATTTTATGTTGCCATAATGGAATATCTGAGACGGGGTGATTTATAACAAATGGAAATTTATTTGGCTTATGGTTCTAGTGGCTGGGAAGTCTAAGTTCAAGGTGACTACATCTGGTGAGGACCTTCTCTTGCTGTATCATCCCAAGGCAGAAGGTGGAAGGGCAAGAGGGCATGCTTGTATGAGAGAGGAAGGGGACCAAAACCATCCTTTGTATCAGGAGCCCACTCCCGTAATAACTAACCCACATCTGTGACAGTGGTATGTGATATGGTTTGTATCTGTGTCCCTGTCCAAATCTCATGTCAGATTGTAATCCCCAATGTTGAAGGTGGGGCCTGGTGGGAGGTGATTGGATCATGGAGGTGGTTTCTCGTAAATGGTTTAACATTATACCTTTGGTACTGTCCTTGTGATAATGAGTGAGTTCTTGTGAGATCTGGTTGTTTAAAAGTGTGTAGCACCCCCACCTGCTCCTACTCCTACCATGTGAGACACTTTGCTCCCCTTTTGCCTTCCACCATGATTGTAAGTTTCCTGAAGCCTCACCAGAAGCTGAGGAGATGCCAGAATCATGCTTGCTGTATAGCCTGCAGAACTGTGAGCCAATTAAGTCAATTTTCTTTATAAATTACACATTCTGAGGTATTTTTTCTAGCAATGCAAGGACAGGCTAGTACAGCATTCATCTGTTCACCTGTTAAAGGTCCCACCTATCAACACCATTGCATTGGGGATTAAGTTTCCAACACATGAACTTTGGGGGAAACATTGAAACCACAGCATAGGGGAAGGTGTCTTGATACTCACTCCCCCATATTTCCCCCCATGTAATATGACTACTTCATTCATATTTAAAAATCCGTGATTGGGAACTCATGATGACAGGCTGAGCGAGACCCTAAGTCTTTTCTGGATCTTGCTCTGGAAACTCCTCAGTGCTCTACAGAGATTCTGGCCCCAGCTGTGGGACTAAAATTCAGGTGGGGGTGTGGGCTGGGGGCCTCAGGGGTAAGTAAGGAGTTAGGATCACAGATCAACAAATAGGTCTAGAATCATAAGGTATGGAGGCTTTGTACAACTGTGTCTTATGATCTAAGGCAGGGTTTCCCCAAAACAGAGAAGTAGAGGTGTTTTGTGGTTAAACTCTAAGTAAAACACAATTAAAATGTTTTATTTCCTATGGGACTTCTCAGGACCTTTATATGTTAATGAAAATTGTGACTCTAAGAGGATCCAATGCACTATTTCCCAAACTCTTGTCCATAGAGTTTGGGGTCCTCCTTTATCATGGAGGATCTTGAAGGATTGGGATTCTTCTGAATACTCTGAGAAATTCTGGTCTGTGTTGTTACCTGTGTAAGAGGCTCCCTTTTCTTCCTGAGCCTTCCTTTGCTTCATCTTCTTTCTCTGCTAATTCATCTTGTATAATACAAACACCTCATTAAATCACAGAAACACACTTGGGTTTCTTTTATGAACATTGAGAGCTATTGAGCTGTACAGTGTCACAAGGAAACCAGACCTTATCAGACACTCAGGGCTCCAGTACTGAGTGAATCTTCAGTACTCGAGGTTGCCCCAGCACCAAACCTTCCTTGCGTCAGCCAGGCCCGTCTCCTCACTAGTCCATAAAAGCTGTGAGCATGCCTGCCTCTGAGCTTTTGCTTTGGCATATCTCTTTTTTCTCATCTTTGGCCACTTCCTTCAGGTACTTCCCTGACTATCTCAGCATTGCTTCAGAAGCCCCAGAGGGTGGTTTCAGAAAAAGACAGAAGGTGAGTGATATGGTTTGGTTGTGTGCCCACCCAAATCTCATCTTGAACTGTAGCTCTCATAATCTCCACATATCTTGGGAGGGACCCGGTGGAAGGCAAATGGGGACAAGTTTTTCCTGTGTTGTTTTCATGATAGTGAATAAGTCTCATAAGATCTGATGGTTTTATAAAGGGCAGTTCCTCTGCACACAGTCTCTTGCCTGCTGCCATGTAAAACGTGCCTTTGCTCCTCCTTTGCCTTCCACCATGATTGTGAGGCCTCCCCAGCCATGTGGAACTGCGAGTCCATTAAACCTCTTTTTCTTTATAAATTACCCAGTCTTAGGTATTTTTTCATAGCAGTATGAATATGGACTAATACAGTGAGAAACTCTAAGTGTTATATAGAAATGACTGTAAAGTCAACCTTTATGCTATCCTGGAGGCTGTAAGTATGGGCATGCAAAAGGAACAAACTGTCAAGAACTGAAAGGGAGATCCAACTATCTCAGAAAGACTGATACTGGGGCTCTTTTTCCTTATCAAAATAACCCCTATAGCACTTGCATTACACGCAATCTCAGGATGCCTGATGAAGGCTTGTCCCTGACTAATTCAATTGTTCTTTTTAACGTTTTATTGTTGAAAATTTCGAACATATACAAAATAGAGAGTATTAGAATGATACCCCCTACAGCTTTTACCCAGCTTCAACAAGTGTCAATCTTGTTTCGTTTCTATACTCACCCACCACACCATATTGTTTTTGAAGCAAACCCTGTGTATGGTATATTCTATCCATGTTTATCTCAGTACACTTTTATACTATTTTTACGTAACCATAGTACAAGTATCTCACTAAAAATTAACGATAAGTCCTTAATATGATCAAATGTCCAGTGACTGTTCACATTTCCAGTTGCTTTATACCTGTCTTAATTTTATTTATTTTTTAAATTTGTTTGAATTGGGATCCAAATGAGGTTGGTTGATGTGTCTTTTTCAATCTGTAATCCCCATTTCTCTCTTTTAAAAATTTTATTTGTTTAAGAAACCGGATGCTTGACCTGTTTTCCCACAGTGTGGACTTTACTGATTGCATCCCCATGGTGGCTTCACTCCTCTGTCTTCTGTATTTCCTGTAAGTCGACAAGTCGTTATTGAGGCTTGATCACATTCAGGGTTGGCTTTTTCAGTCATATGACCTCACAGTGCTGTGCATTTCCATCAGGAGGCACATCATGCTTGTTGTCTCCAGCTGGGGGATGTCAGCAGATGTGGATGCTCACAGCTTAGATCCATTAATCCATTAGGGGTTGCAAAATGGTGAGGTTCCAATTCTATCATCCGTTCCTCATTTATTACCTGGAATACTTCTAAAAGGAGAAATATCCCCTCATCTGCAATTTTGGTACCCAGTAGTACAGTTTGTATAGGAAAGATGGGAAAAATGCTTGATTCTTTCTCTTTATTTACCAACTAATTACCTTTTAATGGCATGATGCTGACAGTTAATACTTGTAGAGCACTTACAGATCACCAAATGTTCTTATCAACACTATCTCATTTAATTAATTAATACCACACAACAACTCTGTGTGGTAGACACAACAGATGGTGTTATTTTTAAATCCTTTTTTTTCAGAAGAGAGAACTGAGGTCCAGGGAAGGTAAACAACTTGTTCAAGCTAGGAAAGCTACCAGAACAATCATTGCTAACTTACAGGGAGCCTTAACTCTGAGCCAGATGCTGTTCTCTAAATGTGAATTAACTCACTTCTTAAACAACTGTAAGAGAGAGGCAGGGACAGTCTCTGTCCCCACTTTACAGGTAAGAAAGTCTGAGGCCAAGGGAGCCTCAAATTGCTTGAGGTCACATAATAATACTAGAGATTTCCCTTTATTGAGCACTTACTGTGTGCCAAATGCCTTGCTAGGGACCTAAACATAATATAGCACTCTGCTATCTGTTGTGTGTTGGGTTCTTGCCACATGTCAGGCGTATGTCTCTTCATAGCAACCTTATGTTAACCCCGTGTTATGGATAAGGAAGCTGATAGCCAGAGTGGTTGGGTCACAGTCCCAAGGTCACAGGGTTTGTATGGAACTGTGTTGAATTCCAAGCTAGTTTTCTTCTGCATTACACATCTCCAGCCCATGGGCCAGGACTTGAGCCTAGACTTTCTGACCGGAGTCTGTGCCCCCTTCCTGTTCCCCTCCCCAGAACCCCCAGAGTGTCTGATCTAGAGGAGGAAACTTTTCCTGTGGGTGATCAGCTGCCTCCAGGCTCGTTCACCCTCCTGTAACCAACCTCTGCTGTGCTTGGCCTTAATTGACAAGGGGAGACCAGGGTGACAAGAAAAGGGAAGAAACCTCATTATGTGGCAACGGAATTAGTGGTTTTAGTGACTCCACACATCCCCAGATGTAGCTGGGTCGGCCTTTAATTGCTGTTCTCCACCACTTTTCTCCCAGAATTGGATTATTAAGCCTATTCAGCAGCACAACGTATTGAAAGGACTGGGGACCTCTTGGCCTAGCAGGGAGGGGCAGGAAGGGCCCTGCCAGCTTAGGAGGGAGGGCCCTGCCTGGGCCAAGAGGCCCACCTTTGTCTGGGGTCACGCTTGGTGCCCATCAGACATCATGACAAGGTCCTAAATCACGATGGCCTCAATAATTCTAGTGACCTGGGGCCGAGGATGCGGCTGCAGGCTGGCATGAACAGTCATAAATGCGAGTCTGACAAGGGATGCTCTCCCTCCTAATGAGATGCTGTGGCCTGCTTCCTGCACGGAGAGAGGCCCACGCAGATGGGGGAGAGGGCAGGAGGAGGGAAAACAAGAATCCAATTAAACCCTCAATTCGAGCAGAGTAAATGAATTTGACTTTAGGTGATCAAGAGGGAGAAAACTTCTAATTAGACACATGGCAATCCTGGGGCTGAGCACGCTTGTGACCCGCCCTCATGCCCGCCCCCGTCACTTTTTAGATAAATGTTAAGGATTAGAATGAGATGTAATTAAAATCCGTCAATCCCATACACTTGCTGTTGATGGGGGTGGATGACTGCTCCTCACCTGCCCTTTGCTGGGTCATAAGCTCCCGCCCCCTCCTAGCTCCTGTGTTCTGATTGGCCCTCGCCGCCAGCCAATCCCCTTTGAGCAGGAGGAAGATTCGGGCAGGAGGGGCAGCCCTGGGGCACACCCTTTTTCAAAGGCCGAGAGAGGGGTTGGAGAGCAGGGCTTCAATCTGGCCGAGGCACGTCGGCCACAGATTGCACACTGGAGGCCCTTGGACAAAGGCTGGCCCATGGATGAGTTAAAAACAATTGAAATGCATTTATGGCACTGCAAGATCTGGATATTTCATGTAAATATTTGGATTTTCTAGTTTCTTTTGAAAAATCAAAAATCACATATTGGGCCTGCATTCTCACAGAGTAACAGCTGGCTCTGGTCGAATAGTGGCTGACCATTTAGACAAGATGCGGGTACCCCAGGTCATTACATCTCCTATCTGGCCTGATTCACTCATCTGTTGGCCTTTCAGAGGGCAGGTCACACGTGTGCTCAAGCCACAGGGTTGCCCCGTGAATAATTAGAAGTTGTTTCCCTGTTGGCATTTCAATTTTGCAAGCTCTGATCTAGGTCTTCAATCTCTAGGCAAAGGGAGGTACCCAAAAGTCCACTTCGAACTCCCCTTCCCACCCCAACTCACACACCTTTGCTCGTGCAGAACCCTCTTCCTGGAAAGCCCTTCCTCCTGTAGAGTTGTAAGTATCCTCCAAGGCTTCGTGCAGTGCCACCTCATCCGGGAAGAATTTCCCATCTCCCTGGCAGGAATTTTGCCCTCCCTGCTCTGGCTTCTTGGATACTCAGTGTCCCTGCTATACAGCACCTCTCTGGTGTGTGATGGTGAAGACACCTGCCCTGGTGGGCTGTGAGCTAAGAGCAGGGGCCAGGTCTGATTTGCTCTGCCTCCCTTCACATGCTCAGCACAGGGCCTGGCCCAGGGTGGACACCTCGTGAATGTGAATTGAAGAGCACTGAACACACGCCAGGGTAGGACCAGCCTGGGCACATGTGGCAGCGACCAGGGCCATCTTTGCCTCTTTCCCAGGCCCTCTTCCCACCTGTTTGCCTCCCCTTTGCCCTCCCTTCTCAGGCCCCAGGCTTGCTGGCTGGAGATTATTTACAGAAAGGTGTTTGGGAATGAACATGTCACCACAGCCAGAGGATTCATCCTGCAGTGGACAAAGAGAAGCAATACGTAACTCAACAGAAAGATGTTCTCATGCTGGAATATCAAGCACGTAACAGCAGATAGATCCACAGGAAGATGCCTTGTGAAAGCATGGCCTACCAAGGGACTCGTGGGCTATTCAGTGACTTATACAACCCATGATTTGTGTTATGGTCAATTGACTTCCCTCACTTGGCTGTGATCCAATGTCACAGGGCAAATCACCTGACCTATCTGAGCTTCAGTGTTCTTGTATGGAAAATGGTGATAATACCTTTAGCACATTTCTTAAAAAGTTAAACATAAACTTTCCTCATGATCCAGCATTCTGCTCCTAGATGTCTATCAAAAAGAAAGGAAAACATGCACCCACACAAAAATTTGCACACACAAGTCTTTGTAGCAGCTTTATTCATTTTATTAGGCCATTCTTGTATTGCTATAAAGAAATACCTGAGACTGGGTAATTTATAAAGAAAAGAGGTTTCATTGGATGACGGTTCTGTAGGCTGTACAGGAAGCACGGCAGCATCTGTTTCTGGGGAGGCCTCAGGGAGCTTTCACTCATGGAGGAAAGTGAAACAGGAGCAGGCACTTTATCTGGTGAAATCAGGCACAAGAGAGTGGTGGGGGATGCCACACACTTTTAAATGACTAGGTCTCACTCATTATCACAAAGAGCACCAAATCATGAGGGATCCACCACCATCACCCAAAACCTCCCACCAGGCTCACCTCCGGCACTGGGGATTACAATTCAACATGAGATTTGGGTGGGGACAAATATCCAAACTATATCATTCATAACAACCCCAAATTGAAAACAGCATAAATGTACATTTACTTGTGAATAGATAAACAAAATGTGATATAACCATGTGATGGGATACTATTCAGCCATAAAAAGAAATGAATGACTGATGCGCACTAGAACGCAGATGGGCCTCAAAAGCATTAAGAAGCCAGACACAAAAGACCACATATTATAGACTCAATTTCTATATGACAGAGGCAAAAATTAGATTAGTGGCTTCCTGGGGACAGGCATGGGGTGGGAACAGGAATTGACATAAATGGGCAAGAAGGAATCTTATTGGGGTGTTGAAATGTTCTAAAACTGATTAATGATGATAATTGAACAACTTGGTAAATTTACTAAAAATAATTGCATTATAAACTGAAAGTGGATAGATTTTTATGAAATTGAAATATTGCCCTATAAAGTTGTAAAGAAGTACCTTATTGGCCAGGCACAGTGGCACATGCCTGTAATCCCAGCACTTTGGGGATTGGGAGGCTGAGGAGGGTGGATCACTTGAGGCCAGGAGTTCGAGACCAGCCTGGCCAATGTGGTGAAATCCCTGTCTCTACTAAAATACAAAAATTAGCCAGGCATGGTGGCTCATGCCTGTAATCCCAACTACTCAGGAGGCTGAGGCAGGAGAATTGCTTGAAGCCGGGAGGCAGAGGTTTCAGTGAGCCGAGATCATGCCACTGCACTCCAGCCTGAGCGACAGAGTGAGACCCTGTCTCAAATAAATAAATAAATAAACAAGCAAACAAACATTAAAAATAAATAAATAAAGCACCTTCTTCACAGGGCGATGGCCAGCCTCAAAGGAGATGACACCCAGGCCATCTGGTTCAGTCCTTAGTGGATCCCGGGTGCTTCACAAATGTCAGTCTCAATCCCATTGTCCTTGGCCCAGCACAGTTTCAATGACTGGGGCAAAACACTTTGTGATTTCTGCTTTTGTCTGAGGCATTGCCTTAGGGACACCATTTGAAGCCATAGGCCTCACCCTTCCAGGCTCCATTTGCCACCCGTCCCCTCACTCTTGCCTCTCCAATGCCTCTGCACCTGCCTCTTCTTGTAGCCTTCTCCATCCCACGCTTACTACTTGTTTTCCCAAAGCCAAACTGTATCCAGCTTGATTAAAGATACTTTCCATAAACAATTGTCATATTTCAGGCAAGACTTGGGCAGACAAGCATTAATGGTATAAGACAATGTTCAAACTCCCTTCTTCAGTGGGCTGCCCAAATCAGAAAGCCACTATAAGACTGGATGAGGTCTTCATTTGACACTGTGAACAGGGAAAATTTAGAGTGAGGGCTAACATTTCACATTTAACATGTTGTTTAACAATATTTCACAAGCCAACTCCGACTTTCAGTAAGTGAAAGAAAATGGCAGAATTTATCTGAAGATCCTCAATGTAGAAATGAAACCACTGCTTCTTTAAGGGGTGCCATCTTGGTGGCATCCCTGGAAAGTCCAGGTTGCCTAAACCACTGGTAACCAGTGACTGGGGGTCAGATCCCAACAGGAGTCTGGGTTTATGGGAGTTAAGTCTATGCTAAAGGTGGAAATGGAGAAGATGACATAAAAATGAATTTTAGTTTTTCCACACAACAAGGCTTTTGTGCAAAGGTGGCTATGTGTGTCAAAGTCAGGGAATCCCCCCTCCTGGGAGCCAAGAGGAAGTCTCCTAAAACTAGAAGGGAAAGATGCTTTCTCATTGATCCAGCTTCGAGACATTCTATAAGTGACATAGGCTCTGTTCCCCCACAGAACAACAAGGAAGTGTTCTGAGTGCTGACAACATAGCTTAAAAAAAAGGTAAAACAAAATTCTGCATTTTTATAAAGCTTGATAAAAAATAATATTTCAAACTGTGCAGTCACCAGAGGTACACAGTTACCCCAAATGCACGTACTCCACTTGGCAGCCCCAGCGCCTTCAGCTTTCTGTGCCTGCTCTGTTTTGGCAGCTGCATTTTCTCCAGGACAATTCCCCTCCTTGCCAGCATCAGCTTCTCCCATCTTCTCTTTGGGTCCCTTCTCTCCCTTCTTGGCAGGGTCCTTTTTAGGCCTGGGCTCTGGCTTGGAGGAGCAGGTTTAGCAGACAACCTTGCAGATCTTCTCTGTGGTTTGTCCTCCCCTTGGTTTCATCTCCCTCAGCGTCTCCTTCAGCCTCTCATTGGGCTTGGTGGTGACGGAGGCGGGGATGCAGGGATGTGCGGGCTTTGGTGGGCCCGAGAGTCATTCCCACCTCTTCTTCACACTGCTCCCTACCTCTTTCCTAAACCATATGATGACCTGGGGCCAGGTCTCCTCCTTCTACCCACAGGGTTCTGCTTCTTCCTTATTTCCCACACAAGCCTCAGGCTGCTCCTTGAGGCTTCCTGCACTCACAAACATTTGCTGGCGGAGAAAGCTGGAGCCATCACCTGCAGGCTCTGCCGTTGGTCTCCTTCCTCCCTCTGCCTTCACTTCCTTCTGCTGCATCTTAAGATGACTTTCCATGTTCTACCTTGGTACCTTGGCCTGCGCCATCTCCCTGATGCAGACCTCACCCTCCTCTGAGCACCCACACCAGGGACTTTCATGTAAGGGAGGAGGGGGGACCTTAGGAGTTTAGACCCAGCTGGTTCTAGACCTGGCTCTACTGCTTAGCAGTCAAGACACCTCAGTTTCCTTGTATGTGAGATGGGAGTGTTATCAATGTGTAACACACAGAGCTGGGCAGTGTCCCTCTTGCTCACAAGATCTGAAGTCCATGAGGGCAGGGATGACGAGCCAGACCCCACCCCTCCATGCTCCAGCGTGTAACATCCTTGGGACCTAAAACAGGGCCTGGCACAGGGGTATGTCCCAGCGCGAGTCTGTTTTTGAATGAATGAATGGATGGATGGATGAATGAGTAAAGTCTGGATTGGATTTTTTTCTAGTGCCTGGTCTGTTTGGTAAATGCTGCTCCCTCCTCCTGCTGGCCTGTTTTTGACAAGCATTTCTTGGGTGCTCAGCATGTGCTGGACATTGGATATGGGGTTTCACTTGTAGGAGTGGATGTATAGAGTTGCTCATTCATGCATTTCTTCAGCTCGTGCTTCCTGGGGTCCTACTTTGTGCCAGGCAATATTCCAGTGCTGGGGTCATAGCAGAGAGTAGGACAGACATCCCTGCCTTCATGGGCTGTTTCCTAGTGAGAGGAGAAAATGACAAACCATCTCTATAATATTAATTAAGCAGACTATCCAGTGTGTTTGCTGGCAATGAGTGTTAGAAAATCAAGCAGGGAAGCGGGTGATGGTGACAATTTTGAAGACGGTGTCAGAGTAGGTCTCAGGGAGATGAAATTGGAAAAGGTGCTGGGGATTGGAGCCATGTTAACATCTGGGGAAGGAGCCTTTCAGGCAGAGAGAAAAGCAGGTGCAAAGGCCCTGTGACAGGAGCCTGCCTGGCTTGTCTTGGCTGTAGGTAGTCAGGAAGGTTACACTAGGGAGGTGACAGAGGCCAGGTTAGGACTTGAGCCTTTGTTCTGGTGGAGGGGAAGCCATTGGGGGATTTGAAACAGTGGAGTGAAGTGACCAGACCTGTGTTTTCAAAGGATTCCCCTGGCTGTTGTGCTGAAAACAGATGGTAGTCATAACAGCAGCCAACATTTACCAAGGGCTTACCCTGTTCCGGGCACAGCTCCAAGCCCTTTAGACAATTCAACTCACTGAATCTTCACAACAGCACCACGGGTTGGGTAGTACAATCCCCATTTTCAAAAAGTGGATAAGGAAGACTCAGAAAAACAATTTTCCCAAGTTCATACAGCCTGTACATGACAGAGCTGGGGTTTGAACTCAGACAGCAGTCCAGGCCAGGCGCCCATGTGCTTACCATTACTCTGCACTGCCTCTTGCATGGGGAAAAATGGGGCTGTGAATTCAGACAGACATGAGTGCAAAGCCTCACTCCATTTGATAGCTGTGTGGCCTTGGGCAAGTTACTTAACTTCTCTGTGTTCTAGTCTCCTTATCTCTACACTGAGATAATAATAACATCTGTAGAGGTTGCCAAGGTGAGACAAGGTCAGGGTAAAATTCTGTGTGTGGCCGGATGGAAGTCAACACATGGTAGCTTTTCCTTATGAGCTGAGGGCTTGGCTGCTCAGCCTGCCCACTACCGTCTATCCCTCCTGTCCCCAGCAAGGGATGACATCGACCTTTAAATACAGTGTGTTTACAAGGACTGTAGGACCTTGGCCCAGTCCCTTCCTTTTTCTGGGCCTCAGTTGTCCCTTCTGGAAAGAGGAAGGGCCCACGTGGTGCTGGCATGGTTCTCTCCCAATTCTGCAGTGCCACAGTTGTGCCTAGTAACCTTTGCCTACCCCTCCCCACTCCACGTGCCCCAATCTGTGCAGCTCTACCCCAGGGCTCCAAGAAGTAGAGCAGCCTGACAAGGAAATAAAGACCTGACTGAGCCCTAGCTCCTCACCTAAGGCCCTGCTGCTGGGGAGGCAGCCAGGCCTCCTTATGGCCAGAGACATTGAAACCCTTTGCACGTAGGGGCTCCGTGGTGAGAGCTGACTGCGTGGTCAGGAGCCGTGCTGTCCCAGCCTACCCAAGACCCAAGGGGCCCAAAGCAGATGGCTTCTCTCAGAGTCTAATTATCCACCTGCCCAGAGCCCCAGACAGGCCCTTACTGCGACAGTCATAGTCTGTCTTCCTTGGCCTGGAAAGGGAGCAGAGGAGAGAAGGAGGGCAGCTGGCAAGCTGGCCCACTGAGAGGGAGGCCAGTGTGGGCTGGGGGATGTTCCAGAAACCCGCCCCAAGGAATGTGCTTGTATTTGGGAGAATGTGCCCTGTTCTGGAGTCAGGGGCTGCTCTGGAGTCCTGGCTCTGCAACTTCCCAAACAGGTAACTCAAATGCTTTGGGCCTCTCTTTTGCTATCTCTTTTGGTGTCATGTCGATCTGTTACTTTTGAGGTGGGGGTGGCTCTCAGAAAAAAGCCTGGGGGGTGGGGTGTGGCTGATGGGAGAGGTCAACCACTGCTTGAGCAGATCCTTCTGTCATGGCACTGGTCACGCTGGCTTATGATCATGGTTTCCAAGCCCGTCTTCCACTAGCCTGGGTACCCCAGAGGGCCAGACTTATGTCTGGTTGCATCTAGTGTCCCCAGTGCCCTGCACATAATATGGCATATAGCTGAAGCCTAATAGTTGGGTGCTAAAATGAATAAATAATGACAAAAGTTTGCCACTGAGTATTTTTTTTTTCTCTCCTTTCAGTTGCAATCAGGGATACTCCTTGGCAAAATTGAGATGAATGAAGTTTGTTTCTGAGCCCTTGCCACTTTACTTTCCATGTCCTTCTCTCTCCTCATATGGTATTGTCTGTCCTCCTCTATCATCAGGCGGCTGTCAGGGAGAAAATGATCTGTGTGTCTAATTTATACTAAAGTGAAAATGACTGATATGACTATCAGTCATTCTTTACATTTCTGTAATGGACATTTCTGTAATGGACAATTCCTAATCCAAAGGGATGAAACTTACTGACCCAACTGCAGGCAGTCCTGTACCTATTTCTAAGGCCTCATCTCCTCATGTGTTTTTGCTCCTCCCCCTCTGCCCGTCTTGTGAATTTCTGATTCTACCACATCACATACCTCAGCCAGTCATCAGGGTAAGATAGATTGAAACCCCCAATGACAGGAATTACAAGTGATGGGGAGTTCACCACCTTTAAGGCAGCCCATTCTATTGCTCTGACTGGTGCTGAAACTTCTGTCCATTAGCCCGTTTCACCCTTCTCTGCCTTCTGGAGCCAGAGTCAAATGCAGTAACCTTGTCCCCTTTCATATCATAACCCTTAAATAAAGGACTTTATGTTCCCTAAATAAAGACCTCTAGACTTGCTACTTCCTATGTACAGAATGTACCTCTGAGCCTTTGCTCTTTCTCACTTCTCTGTGCCCTTTCCCTTCAAGGTCGCTTTCCAGTCTGAGGTTATACCTTGCTGCTGGTTTATTTGTAGAACAAATATGATGGACAGCACCCCAAGCCCAGTGGATTTGTGGTGGTTCTCAAAAATTCCCTGGGGATGGGTTTGGAGAGTGGTGTCTGTATTAACTAAATTATAACAGCCAATGTTCATTGAGAGCTCTCTATGTGCCTACCATGCACTGTTAGAAGGAGCTTTTCAGATATTACCTAATAGAGTCCTCCCAGTGATGCCAGGAAGTGGGCCTTTTCATCATCCCCACTTATAGATGGAAAAACTGAGGGACAGGGACATTTTGTAATGTTCCCAAGGTTCAATAGCTTAATGTAATCGAGGATTTAAATCCAGGTCTTCAAATTTTATAGACCATACTCTGACTACCAGGATCTGCTAAATGTATGATGCTGCCACCACTGCCTGCCTACACGCACACACACACACACACACTCATGTACATACGTAGGGGTCATTCTCCTCCTTGTTACAGTGGATCAAGCAGTGGCAGGAGACCTGGCTTCAAAGTGTCTATTCTGTAAGAACCAACTACCTGTGACTTTTGCACACACGACCTGGACCCATACTCTGTGCTTAGCCCCAGCCTTGTCTCTTAGCTCCAAATGTCTGTCTCACCTTTACTTAACTGGTCAATTCCTATTCATCCTTTAAGACTCAGCTCAGATGTCAGCTTTTCCAAGAAGCCTCCCTAATACCTGCTTCTCTGTGAGCTGCCTCAGAGCCCTGCTATCACCTGTCCTGAAGGCATCTATCACATTGTCTCAAAAATTAGCTCCTCAAGAGCTGGGAGCCATTTCTTATTCTCTTTAGTTCCGCAGGACCTAGGACAGGGGTTGACATACAGTAGGTGCTCAATAAATGCTTGTTGAATTTAACTGAACCCGTTAGCCATGGAACAACGTGAATATCTCTGATCTTCCAAGCCTTTGTTTTCCCATCTGTAAATCACAAATAATAATAGCTGCCTTATTTTATTCTGCAGGGGTTTTGTGATGCTCCCTTAGGAAACTGGATGTGGAGATGCTTTGTAAATTACAAAGACTGTGCACGTGTTACAGGTCATAGAATTGATGGTGATTCTTTACAACAGATTTTCTGGCCAAGCACAAGTGCTCTTGGCCCTCTGAGCCTCAGTTTCTGCATCTGTGGAACAGGCCAAGCTCTGCCTGCTGTACAGATTATCGAGGATCAACTGGGATGGCATCTATTACACCCTTGTGTGTTCCCCAGATGGAAGGACTAGCTGTTTCCCGTTAACAAATAATTGGGAGGTAACCTGATTCAGCTTGGACAGAAAAAGCTACCCCTGAGCTGAGGCATTTTGCTCCTTCCCTTTCGAGATAGAGAAGAACAAAGAAGAAAACAGAAGGTGAGACAGAGAGAAAATCTATTGCTCTGTAGTCCCAGCATCTCCAAGCAAAGGCACAGACACAGGTGACAAAAGTACTGGGCACTTCTGGGAGATCAAGAAACTTGTTCCAGGCAGAAGGATCTCAACAGGAAACTCATGATCACATAGGAGGAGTCCTGATGGTTTTTGATGCCAAACCCGCCTGAAGTCATAGAACTGGAGTGTAGGCTGTGTTCAAGCTAGAAGAGACATCCCTGCCCTCAAATCCAGAGAGGCCAGACAAGCAGCTTCCGTTGCTGTCTGCTACCAGATGGGTCACCCTCTATCTCTTAGACTTGAGACGACCCCTCCCTGGCATATCACCTCTCCACCCAGAGCTGTTCCTGATATTTATTAGGCCGGATGGAATTTCATTTTATACATAACAAAGAAATAAGGTGTTCTTCTAAGTTCCTTATAACTGTCAACTCATTTAATCCACAACAGTCCAATCAATCCCATTTTACAGGTGAGAAAACTGAGGCCCAGGGATTTTACACAGCTGGTGAATGGTGGAGCTGGGATTCTAGCCCTGGCAATCTGGCTCCTGAATGAAGGCAAGGCAATGATCCTCCAAACATTGGAGGAATGTCCAGGTCAGGCTGCAGATCTGACCCGTGGTAGAAGGGACAGAAGCTGTCCTCTGGAGGCCCTCAGCAAGCCTGGGGTAGGTTCAGGGTTCAGGGGAGTGTGGAGCCTGTGTTGACCTTGATTCCCTGGCTAGCATGGAGGAGCCCTGAGAAGGCGATGGGGGCCTCGTGGTCTGATAAGCCTGGGCCCACCTGGAGCAGTGAAGAGGTAGAGGGCC
>NC_045446.1:19209707-19422979 GCF_002776525.5 Piliocolobus tephrosceles
AAAATACTACTCATAAAATTTTAAAATATTCTATAATATTTAGTTGTATAAATTAGTTGTATAATAATTTAGTTGAGTGAAAGAAGCCACTTTTTGGCTTCTTTCACTCAATGTAATTATTTTGAGATTCATTCATACTGTTATGTGTGTCAGTAGTTCCTTTTCATTGCAGAGTAGTATTTTGTCCTCTGGATATAGCACAATTTTTGTATCTATTCACTGTTGATGGATATCTGGGTTGAGTCCAGGTTTGATGATTACAGATAAAGCTGCAATAATTATCTGTGTATAAATCTTTGTATGGTTATATGTTCTGATTTTTCTTGAGTAAATAACCTAGGAGTAAAACGGCTGGGTCATATGTGGTTTGGTGTTTGTTGATGTTTTAAAAAACTGATAAACTGTTTTCCAAAGTGGTTGTACCATTTTACAGTCCCTCCAGCAATGTAGGAGAGTCCCACTTCAGCCACTTCCTTGCCAACACTTGGGATGGCCAGTCTTTTTAACTGCAGCCGTTACAATGGATGTGCTGCATTAACTCACTGTGGTTTGAATGCGCATTTCTCTGATGATTACTGATGGTGAGTACCTTTGCATTTTCCTATTTGCCATTCATGTTTTCTTGATGAAGTGTGGGTTCAAATGCTTTACCCATTATTATTATTTTCAATTGGGGCTGGGCCCAGTGGCTCATGCCTGTAATACCAGCACATTGGGATGCCAAGAAGGGAGGATAGCTTAAGCCCATGAGGTCAAGGCTGCAGTGAACCATGATCATGCCACTGCACTCCAGCCTGGGCAGCAGAATGAGATACTCTCTAAATAAATAAATAAATAAATAAATAAATAAATAAATAAATAAAAATAAATAAATTGGGTTGTTTATGATTGTAAGGTCTTTATCATTAGACCAAAAGCTCTGTAAGGATAGAGACGTATTCTCTGTTCGTTGTTACAGATGAGGCTCCGGGGCCCAGCACAGTGCTGGGTATACAGTTGGCATTCAATAAATGTTTGTTAAATGAATGAATGAATGAAGGGCATGTCTCTTTGCGGCTCAAGTTGACCAGATATGCCTGTGGTAGGGTCAGGAGAGTCAGCAGATATGCCCGTGGTAGGGTCAGGAGAGACGAGAGCAGTTAGACTCGATGATAGAGGGAGAAGTGGAAGGCGAAAGAAGAAAGCAGGGCTGGCCGGGCGCGGTGGCTCAAGCCTGTAATCCCAGCACTTTGGGAGGCTGAGACGGGCGGATCACGAGGTCAGGAGATCGAGACCATCCTGGCTAACACGGTGAAACCCCATCTCTACTAAAAAATACAAAAACTAGCCAGGCGAGGTGGCGGGCACCTGTAGTCCCAGCTACTCGGGAGGCTGAGGCAGGAGAATGGTGTAAACCCGGGAGGCGGAGCTTGCAGTGAGCTGAGATCCGGCCACTGCACTCCAGCCTGGGCGACGGAGCGAGACTCCGTCTCAAAGAAAAAAAAGAAAGCAGGGCCTACAGAGGCTATATCCAGGTCCCTGGGAGGATCCCTCACCCTGGCTCAGGACCCAAAGCTTTTTTGGTGAGCAAATTCTACCTAAAATTTCAAGGACTTCTGGGGCCCATTGTGGATCCCAGCTTATTCCTCTCTGTTATCAGGTCCCCCAGAGACCTTATACCAAAGGCTTGCTGATGGGGAAATGGCAAGCCTGGGAAGAGGCTAGTGGGGAGATTTTAGGGCTTCAGTCATAGCTGCATGCCCTGCCCAGAGTGAACAATCTCAGACTTTGAACACAAAATGGCACTGCCTTGAAGGCTGAACTGACCCTATAACCACAAGACTTGAGCTGCTGATCCCTGCAAGACAAGGCTGGAGCTCACGGAGAACCCTTCCAAAAAGTCTGAAAGCCTGGGCTCCCTTTTCCTCCTCCTCATTCTCCCTTTGTCCCAGAGACGGCTCTCATGCTCATGGTGGACATGGCATTTACACTTTCAGAGTTATTTCCAAATGAGGTTTCATATCAGCCACTGGATTGTGCGTAGGCGGTGGTGAAAGCATCAAGTAGTTACAAGGAAACACTTAATGTAGGCCACAAGGTTCTGTAACACAGCTTTGCTATCGTCTTCATTTTCAATATCTGGTGAGCCTCGGAACCTGGAGGACTTAAAGTTTCCAGCTCAACCTCTGTGGGGCTGAAAGCGGGAAAATGAAGTTTCACCACTTCCCTGCCCCTGCCAGGGACCTCACTGTTCTGTCTCCAAGCCCTGCAGCCTCAGCTCTGCAGAGGTCTAGGAAGTTTTAGAAGAGCAGATTTGACTTCAGAGCCCTGGGAGAGTTCAACCTGTGCAGTCTGCATGGACTCAGTAATCATCCCCAACTTCCAGTTAAGTACAGGGCAGAAGCAGTGATGCCCATCCTGCTGATAAAGAAACCAAGACAAATGAATAACTTTGGTGATCATGAGCATAGTCACCAATTATTTCTGACTCTCTATTTTGGGGGCACGTGGTAGAATTGTGGTTCCTGGCCAGGCGCGGTGGCTCAAGCCTGTAATCCCAGCACTTTGGGAGGCCGAGACGGGCGGATCATGAGGTCAGGAGATCGAGACCATCCTGGCTAACATGGTGAAACCCCGTCTCTACTAAAACATACAAAAAACTAGCCGGCCGTGGTGGTGGGTGCCTGTAGTCCCAGCTACTCAGGAGGCTGAGGCAGGAGAATGGTGTGAACCCGGGAGGCGGAGCTTGCAGTGAGCTGAGATCCGGCCACTGCACTCCAGCCTGGGCGACAGAGCAAGACTCCGTCTCAAAAAAAAAAAAAAAAAAGAATTGTGGTTCCTGGCCCACTTATTGTTAGAAGCGGTCATGTGGCTATTCTGACCAATGAGTTGGGAGCTGAAGTAATGTATATCAGCATGTAGTTGCAGAAACAAGGCCTTCTAAAACATTCTTTCCCTCTGCCATTGCAACCAGCCATATGGGAAATGATGGCCGCTCCATCAGCCTGGGTTACTAAGTGAGAATGACACAGGGAGAGCTCTCACCTAACCTGTGATGGACATGGAGTGTGAGTGAGAAATTAGCCTGTGTGCTGTTAAGCCACTGAGATTTGGGGGTTGTTTATTACTGTAGCATCATCAGGCCTATCTGTACAGATACAGAAAAGAAAAAAAAAGAACCTCATTTGCATCTTCTATGCTTCAAGCTGATTACATGAAATACTTCACTCAATCCTGACAAATTTCCATGAAGAAGAGAGTGTAGCCATCATTGTTATTGTCATCACTGTCATTTTGTGGATGAAGAGACAGATTGGAGAGGAAATTGGTCCACCCAAAGTCACCTGGCTGAGCTAGGACTTGAATACAGATCTCTGACTGCAAAGTCCATGCTTTTTCCAATAAACTACTGTACACTACCTGAATTGTCCCATAGCCAGTGTGGTGGTTTCCCCTACCTGCTATTGCCTGGGCCCTGAGTGTCTAGGGTTCTGCTCTCTGGAGCTGGAGCCAGGGAGTGCAGAGATCCTAAGACCCTGGACACAAACCAGGTTGTCCTTGGGAGCTATTCATGGGCTTCCTTCATTCATTCATCCAGACGGCCAATGTTTACTGAGCTCTTACTATCATTCCTCTTCTTCATGGCGGAAGTACCTGGCCACACATGGACATCAAAAGAGGGATGAACCATCAAGCAGGAAGGGTAAGATCAGAGGATCAGGGAGGCGGGGTTGTTAAGAACAATGAGGGCACCGCCATGGAGGGTCTCAGTGTGGAGTGGGGTGAAGACATGCCAGGGTTCATGTATTTCTGACATGAATTTCAAACAACAGCAATATTACACCTAATAAGCACCATGTATTAATCACCTACTATGTGACAGGCATGATGCTAAGAGAACTTTGATATAACATCATTTCCTTCTCACAACTGCACCCCAGGCTTGCCAATATTAGCCACATGTTGCAAACAAGGACCGATACGCAGAGGTTTGAAGTAACATGCCAAAGATCACACAACCAGCAAGTAGCAAGGTTAGTACTTGCATGGATGATCTTAGCATACACACCTTGTTTCTCCTTTCAAATGAATGGGTGCCTATCCAACAATTAAAGAAGGGAGTCCTTCCTGCAGGTGGAGACAACCCAGGTTGACGAGTGGAGGCACCATTGTGCAGACTGGAGAAAGGCACTGCTTGGAAAGTGTTGGGTAGAACAAAGTTTGATCCACAACCCTTCACCTTGGCTGGCCCCTTGCACAGGGAACCACCTGCACATCTGTCCTTGGTGTCCCTAACGGCAGGATCTTATTGGTGATGGTAAGGATGTAGATTATACCTTGGGGTCAGTGGTGAGTCTGTGGAGGCTCAAGGCATGGCAGTGGCTATAGCTGACTCTGGCTCCCTGGAGGATGGATTGAGGGATGGCAGGAGGAGCTAAAGAGAGAGATTTAAATGGTGCAGGGAGATAGAGAGAAAGTGCCCCAAACAAGAGCAGAAGCAGTAGTGGAGGGAGAAGTGCAAGACAGTCAATGATTTAGGAGAAGTGGATAGGACTTGGTGACTAAGAGAGGAATCAAGGAAGTGTCCATGTTTCTGGTTTGAGCAACTAGGTGGGGAATTTGGGGGCAGTGGTAGCACAGAGAAGGGGATACACAGAAGGCAGAAACCACATCTTGGGGTAGGGGTGGGAGACGGGACCAGTTTTGTGAGGATGATTTAGAAGTGTCCTTCAAACTTTGAAAAGATAACCCTCTAAACTTACGTCTTTCCTTTTCTTGGTGAACAGCCCCAGTTCCCTCTATTGTCTCCTATGTGTGTCTGTTTATGTGTTTGAACACTGTCCATATTGTCTACATCCCACCTGTAGTCCTGTAGCAAGCACTGAACACAGGATTGCAAGGATGGCGTGATTGCTAGGTGGAGACCATTCCCTCTTTCATTCTGTGGGCTGTGCTGAGTTTGTGCTTTGTTGACAAATGCATTACATCTCGAATGAAGTAACGAGGCTCAGTTTTTTCCCTTGTGTGGCTCCTGCTGAGATACATCCTCCCTCCAACCCCTTCTCTGTATTGGTCACTTCTTGGACGTGACTTAAAAATCCTCCTGTCCACACTTCTCACTGCAGCCATGGCTGCATGGCC
The DNA here is from genome assembly GCF_002776525.5 of Piliocolobus tephrosceles. Classification (NCBI taxonomy): domain Eukaryota; kingdom Metazoa; phylum Chordata; class Mammalia; order Primates; family Cercopithecidae; genus Piliocolobus; species Piliocolobus tephrosceles. The sequence continues at coordinate 19,214,829 of NC_045446.1, forward strand.
AGCTGCATGCAGGCTTTGAGCAGCTTTCTGCAGGTATAATCACACAGTACTTCCCTCAAGCCATAGTACATGCCTCTTGCCTCCTGCCCAAGACTTCTCTGACGCTCCTTTCAGAGATGCTTGTGGGAGTCCTCTGACTAACGATCAACTGCGAGTGTCGGGGAGTTAATGCCAGTGGAGCCACCCTGGATCAATGAGGGTCACAGGCTGGTGAGTAAATGCTCTGCCTGGACAAGGCCTGTCAGGTGATCAACTCCATGACACATCCTTGTACTGGATTTCTCTTCCTCCCCATTTCAGTTTCCCTGTCCTCTCTTCCACTTTCAGCAGCCACTTCTCAAGTAAACTACCTGCCTTGAGCTCTGCTGTGGGTAAACCCAGGCTAAGACACCTCAGTCTTTTCTAACACTTTGAGAGCTGGCTCTTTGGATGAAAGAACAAGGCATTACATGTATCCAGATTACATGAAATGTGAATTGCAAATGATGTGGTACCTGAACTAAGAGAGGTCAGATTGGAGGATCTGAGGACTGATCTTGCCGTGGGTTTTATTTCCTAAATAGGGGAGAAGGGATCTGCTTCCTTTGGTCACTCAAAGAGTCTCCTAGAGGGTCCGACAATTTTCATTCAATTCTGGTAGCTTTTGGAACCTTCTGGGTGCTTTCTTTTCAGGCTTGATCTGAAAAAAAAGGAGTGAGCAACTTCAATTACACTTGTTCCTTCCCCAGTCTCTGAGCTTGAAGAAAGAATAATCTAGAGGTTTTGTTTTTCGGCAGAATTTTAGAAAGGACAATGGGATGGCAGCCAGGCAGGAGGCTGGGTGGAATGAGGGAAGAAGGTGCTCTCCACTGGGAAAGAAATAAAGAGAGACAGCACATCAGAGTCTGAGGAGGAGCTCTGGTCACCTGCAGCAGGAGTGGAGAGACTCCTGCTCTCTTTGTGACTGGGAGAGAGGAGGCAGGTGCAGTGAGGAACACTTGGCAATGCAGGTCTGGTGGGCCTGAGGAGGGAAGAAGCTAGCTAGGTATGAAGCCAAGTGGACCACAGGCTGGGCACGTTTGCTCACGTCTGTAATTCTAGTACTTTTGGGGGCCAAGGTGGGCAGATTACATAAGGTCGGGAGTTCGAGACCAGCCTGACCAACATGGTGAAACACTGTTTCTACTAAAAATACCAAAATTAGCTAGTTGTGCTGGTGTGCTCTTGTAGTCCCAGCTACTCAGAAGGCTGAGGCAGGAGAATCGCTTCAGCCTGGGAGGTGGAGGTTGCAGTGAGCTGAGATTGTGCCACTGCACTCCAGCCTGGACGACAGAGAGAGACTCCATCTCAAACAAACAAACAAACAACAAGTGGACCAGGTGGTGGGGGCTGTGGGGCTGAGGGGCACTGGGCCATGTAACCTCCTCCCTTGTGTCCCATGACAAGGGAAGGAGAAAGCCCAGGATGTGAACCCCAGGAGAGTCTTGAGATCTAACAAGGTATGGTCATAGATGGACATCATAAATCCTTCTTGGTCTACTAATGGATGATAACCAGGGAGAGGTAACCATGAAGATAGGGAAACAGCACTGGTTTCAGTCTCAACTCTGCCACTTATGAGTACAGGACCCATCACTTACCCTCTCTGAGCCTCAGTTTCCTCATCTGCCACATAGGAATAATAATGCTCACCTCATGGGGCTGATGAGAGGTGTGATGGTTAATTTTACATTTCAACTTGGCTAGGCCGTGGTACCCAGATATTTGGTCAAACACTAGCCTGGATGCTGATGTAAAGGTATTTTTAAAGGTGAGATTAACACTTAAATCAGTAGGCTTTTAGGAAAGCTCCTTTATAATGTGAGTGGGCCGCATCCAATAAATTGAAGTCCTTAATAGAAAAATGACTGATCTCCCCCAAGGAAGAAGGAATTTGGCTAGCAGACTGCCTTTGAACTTGAGCTATAACATCAAGTCTTCCCTGTCTAGCCTGCCAGCCCACCCTGCAGATTTTGGACTGGTGTGAGCCCATTTCTTAGAATAAATCTCCTTCAGACACACACACACACACACACACACACACACACACACACACACACACACACACCCTGTTGGTTCTGGCTCTGTTTCTTTAGAGAACTCTAATACAGGAGGATTACATGATAAAAAAAATATAATGACAGATGCCAGACAGAGTACAAACTATGTGATTCCATTTATATGAACTTCCAGAAAAGGCAAATCTAATCTATGGTGAACAAAAGTAGGTCTGTGGTAGCCCAGGGCTGGGGTTGGAGGATGGACTGCAAATTGGCACAGGAGACTTTTTGGGATGAGGAAATGAGATGTGGTTTTGTGGGTATAGACATTTGTTAAAACTTATCAAATTGCAATCTTCAAAATTGGCCAGGTGTGGTGACTCACACCTGTAATCCCAGCACTTTGGGAGGCCGAGGCAGGCAGATCACTTGAGGTTAGGAGTTTGAGACCAGCCTCATCAACATGATGTAACTCCGTCTCTACTAAAAATACAAAAAAATTAGCCAGGCATGGTAGCGTGTGCCTGTAGTCCCAGCTACTTGGGAGGCTGGGGCACAAGAATCGCTTGAACCCGGGTGGCAGAGGTTGCAGTGAGCTGAGATTGTGCCACCTTGGCAACAAAGTGAGACTCCATCTCAAAAAAAAAAAAGTGTTGGGACAACTAGATAACCCCATTTGAAAGAATGAAGTTGGATTTCTATCTTACATTTTATATAAAAATATTAACTCAAAATGAATCATGTAAGAGCTAAAACTGTAAAGCTCTTATTAGAAAATATAGGAGTAAAATATAGGCTTTGCCTACTCCAGTATCTTAGGTATGAAACCAAGAACACAAATGACAAAAAAAATAGATAAATTGGATTTTATGAAAACTAAAAGCTTCAAAGAATGTCATCAAGAAAGTGAAAGGTCAACTGACAAAATGGGGAAAAATATCTGCAAATCATGTACCTGACAAAGGACTTGTACCTAGAATATATAAAGAACCATTAAACTTAATAATGATAAAACAAATAACCCAATTTTAAAATGAGCAAAGTATCTCAATAGACATTTCTCCAAAGAAGATATGTAAATGGCCAATAAGCACATGGCAAGATGTTCAACATCATCCATCAGCCATTAGGGAAACACAAATCAAAACCACAATGAAATATCACTTCACGTCTATTAGGGTGATAATAATTAAAAAGACTGATAATAACAAGTGTTGGTGAGGATGTGGAGAAATTGGAACTCTCATACATTTTTGGTGGGAATGGAAAATGATACAGCTGCTTTGGAAAACTGTCTGACAGTTCCTCAAAAGGTCCCACATGCACATGACCCAGCAATTCTACTCCTAGGTATTGTAACCAAGATAAAAGAAAATGTATGTTCATACAAAAACTTGCATGTGTATGTTTGTAGTAGCATTGTTTATGGTAGCAAAAACGTGGAAACAACTCAAAGAATGAATGGCTAACAAAATGTGCTATATTCATACAATGGAATATTATCTAGCAGTAAAAAGGAATGAAGTACTGATGTGAGCTAGAAAACCAATGAACTTTGAAAGTGTTAGTTATGTTAAGTGAAAGAAGCCAGACACAAAAAATCATATTGCCCATAATTAGCAAATCTTATAGGGCTAGAAAGTAGATTAGTGGCTGACTAGGGCTGGGGATGGGGTGATGGCTGGAAGACATAGGGAGAGACTGCTAATAGATTTGAATTTTTGGTGGGGAGGGATAATGATATAGATTGGGTGATAGTTGCACAACTATGTCAGTATACTAAAAACCACAGAGTTATACATGTTATGTGGGTGAATTGTATGGCATATAAATTGTATCTCAATAAAGCTATTAAAAATTGGTGCATTTGGTTGTGTACAAATTATGTCTCAATGAAGTTGAACAAAGATTTTGTGTGTGTGTGTGTGTCTGTGTGTGCATGCGCACATGCTCATATAGATGTATATAGCAGGCTCTGTTGCTATTCTCATTTTCAATGGAAGAAATTGAGACCCTGAGGCACAGAGAGGTCAAGTGACTTGCCCTAAGGGAGGGAGTCAGGGCCCCACATCTGTTGCTGGGTTCGGGGGAGACTCAGGAGTCACTCGGCTGGCCAGGAAAGGTATAAAGAAAGCAGCTGTCTGGGTGCTTCTAGGAGCTCCACGAGCCACAGAGTTTCCATATGAACCGGTGCCCACAGGGATGCAGGACTTATGAGCAGGGGGCTGTGTGTTTATGCAATGTATCGAGGCTGTGCCAGGTGCCAGGACCCAGTTAGAAATTTTTCATTAATTACCTTGTTGAGTACTGTGTTCACAGCCACCCCAAAAGTGGGGTGCCAGCCCTTCTCCATATCACAGAAAAGGCAACCAAGCCACTGGGTGACTCATTCAGTAGCTTTCCTGCCAGCCCTTCCTGCCCATGGCAGGAGCCGGGGCCTAGATAGTCCCGGTGTCCAGAGGCCTCCAATCCCCCTGGGCCTCCATCTGGGTTGGGCCACTCTTGTCAGATCCCATGGGCCCTTTTCCAGGCCCTGGGGTGGCAGTCCACCCTCACCCCCAGATTTGCTGCAGAGAGGCCATGCCCCTGGAGTCTCCAGGGCACCAAGGAGTTGAGGTGCTTCTCTTAGTAAGATGACCTGTGTCTTAGACTGAGGTGGTGGTCATCCCACAGGCCAGGGACCCAGATCTGTTGCTCAGATCTAGCTTGAGTCCTGGCTCCGTTCTGAGATGCTGTGTGGTCACTGGTCATCGCTGTCCCCCTCCCAGCCTTGTGTTCCTGTTTATAAAAGAGGGAAGTTGGGCCTCATGAACCTATGACACTCTGTGGTCCCAGAGGTTGTTCAGCCTGGGGGAAGGGGCTTAGGGAGGGGAGGTCAGTGTCTGCAGCCTGTCGGGAGGGCAAAGTCTGGGCATAGGCAGTGCTCTGTGTCATTCCGCCTCAGCTGGCCTTGTTAGCCCCCTGGCCTTGTTGACAGTGCAGTGTTAGCTTTACAAGCTTGAGTTTCCCTTCACTGAGCCCTTTTGGGAGCAGCCTGTGAAACCATTGGGTAGAGCTGGGGCCGGTCGAAGGGGTGGCTCATGCTGGCTCTCTTTCAGCCCAGGGAAGACTAGCCCAGCAGAACCCTCCTGCTATGAGAGCTATTTTTAAAGAGCTTCTTTCTCCCTGAGGGTCTCCCAGTTTTCTGATGTCAGCTGTTTCCTCCCGCTGTCTGGACAAAGCGAGGGGGATTTCAGAGACTTAAGCAGGGATGTGGCTGTGTGACCCTTCATTAATGTCGTCAGCACAGCATGGGGCTCGGAGGCCACACTGGGATTTGTTCCTATGTTTAATTCATGTTTCAGGGGCTTTAGTTCAATAATACATTTATTTCAAGAATGAGAGGCAAGACAGGGCCACAGAGGGATGGTAAGGGATCCAGGCAGGGGAGAAAGAGAGAGACAGAAAGACTTTCTGAGAGTTCTTTAAACTCTGAGGCACCTAGACAAAAGAGATTTAGAGGAAAGAGACAGAATGACTGAGTGGGATAGGGTTGTATGCGTCAGTAGAGGCTGAGGCAGATACAGACCTGAATGTGAATCTTGGCTTTCCCTTTGACCAGTTATGTGACCTTGGATAAGCTATGGGTAAAGCTCCATGATGCAAATAGTACAAATAACTAAATCACGGGTTTTTTGTGTGTACGTGAAAACTAAAATTTAAGGTATATAGTTGCTAGAATAGTGCCTGGATTATAGTCAGCACTTAATAAATGTTCCTTCTAGACTCTTTTTACCATTATTTCTCTAGGCAGACTGCTTGCCATTTGTGGGTAGGGACTGAGTCTTATTCATCTCTGGGTCTTGCACCTGCACAGAGACTGGGGTATATTCCAGGGGCTTTGTAAATGTCAACGATGGAAGGAGCTCAATGGTGGGCAAGTCCTTCCAGGAGTACCAGCCGGTGGATGCACCAGGCAGCCACCTAGGGGTGCAAAGCTGGCAGGGGAAGTCCTGGCTGGTGGAGGGACCCTTGTGGTTACTCCCATATCCCTTTCCTATCTGTGGCCCAGGCTTCTGTTGGTCCCCAGAGGTGCACTAAAGACCTCCGTCCCTTCATTTGGCTCCCTCATCTGACAGTCTGGTTGCCATGGAAACCAATGGTTTCATAGGACAAAGCACAGGGAGACTGAGAGATGGACGGAAACTTGCAAACACATTATGTAGTATAAAAAACGGTGTGGGAGGCTGTGGGGTGCAATAAAGGTTTCACTGCCACTTGCTTAGGAAAAAAAACCACCATAAAACCTCTATAAGCCCCAGCTGAAAAAGGGTTTTGTTACCATGTTTATATATTTTCTTTTATTCTTTTCTTCCTGTCTTGTTGATGGCTTTTTTTTTTTCTTGGCGACAGATCATAGCAAATCACAGCCCAGGAGTGCTGTTGAATACATTGTTAACCCTGTGGTCCTGCTGTCTTGTTCAAAGGTCCTGACGTTCAAACCTCCTTCTGCTTAGAGTCCCTGAAACTTTCTGGGCACCCCTAATTTCACGTGTCTAACCCGCTCTGTTTTTGCTTCCCAGTATCAGGCCCAGAAAGGGCCAGAAGGAAGCAGGAGACACCGTCTTCTCTACATCCCCAACAACTATAGCCTTCAGGCTGACGACAGCCTCCTCTTAGGTTGACTTGGTTTCTTACGTGAAAATCCTAGTGTGTAGGGAAACTCTCTCTAACCATGTTTCTCCTCTACTCTCACATCACAATGACAGTCATCAGCACAGAAGACTTCTGTGACCAAATGCATGGAGGTTTTTCCCCATGTACCAAGCAGCAGACACTAACTGGGTATGCTCTAATCCAGTTCTGGAGATAGTGTCAGATTGTCTGAACTTCGGAACTTCTGACTGACCTGTTTCACACTGGGGTTCCCATGATGGCCTCTTTGGGTTCAGTTCATTTGCTGGCGTGGCTCACAGAACTTAGGGAAACACGTATGCTCACTGGTTTATTTATTTATTTATTTTTATTTTTTTTTTTATTTTTTAGTTTTTTGAGACGGAGTCTTGCTCTGTCGCCCAGGCTGGGGTGCAGTGGCCGGATCTCAGCTCACTGCAAGCTCCACCTCCCGGGTTTACGCTATTCTCCCGCCTCAGCCTCCTGAGTAGCTGGGACTACAGGCGCCCGCCACCTCGCCCGGCTAGTGTTTTGCATTTTTTAGTAGAGACGGGGTTTCACCGTGTTTGCCAGGATGGTCTCGATCTCCTGACCTCGTGATCCGCCCGTCTCGGCCTCCCAAAGTGCTGGGATTACAGGCTTGAGCCACCGCGCCCGGCCTCACTGGTTTATTATAAAGGATATTGCAAAGGATACAGGTGAAGAGATGTGTAGGGTGAGGTATGGGGGAAGGAGGGCAGAACTTCTATGCCCTCCCTGGGCACCCCACCCTCCAGGAACCTCCAGGGGTCAGCTATCCTGAAACTCCCCAAACCCTGTCTTCTTGGGTTTTTATGAAGGCTTCATGATGTCAGCATTCCTTCCCTGAGTGTATAGGATGGGACCCTCTCTGGGGAGGGTCTTCAGACCCACCATCAGAAAGGTGTGGGAAGATTAGAGTCTTGCCTTGGGCCAGGCAAATGGAGGGCAGGAGAGACATTCTGTTTTCTGAGGCCTAACATACCCAACATGATAACAAAAGATCATCGCAAGGGATATGGGAGTTACGAACAAGGAACTATGAACAAAAATCAATAGATAACAGAACACCATACCTGGGATGGTGGGGGAACTTCCACTTCTAGCCGAGAGAGTAAGAGAGTCCAGAATTATGCTCAGGCTAAAAACATCAAAAAGCCACAATTTGGTTACCAGGCAATGCAGGACTGTGAGCCCGAGAAGGGAAAAAATGAGGTAAGCCCTGTGATACTTGGCAAAAAGGGGAAATCTAACAGAGCCCAGCAGTTTCATTGACTTGAGGAGGTGGAGGCTGGAATTTGTGGAAGCTGAGGGCAGCTGGAACTTGTAGGACATAACAGAGAGGAGAGAGATCTGTGTGTGTGTGTGTGTGTGTGTGTGAGAGAGAGAGAGAGAGAGAGAGAGAGAGAGAGAGAGAGATTGAGAGCAAGAACTAGAGCCAGCTTTTTGCAGAGGGAGACTTTCAAATATTTGGCTGAATACTGGTTTAGGAATGCGTGGGGTGAAACTTCATGAGGCTGGGATAAGTACCTAAGTACTACTGGAAACCAGTAGGCTGAGCAATTCCCAGAGCTCAGAGAGGTCTAGGAATGGTTTATATTCCTCTATCCAGATTGGCTAGACCTCAAAATATATGAGGCATCAGGAAGAGTCCTTCAGAGTCCTTAGTAATAGAGCTAAGAGCTTCAGACTAAATGCTGCTTTGGATTTGCCCTAATAAAGCTTAAATAGCAACATTCAGAGAGTCAAATTGATCTCAAATGACTTAACTGCATGCCAATACATTCTGTAAAAGAATACAACAAAATTCAGCAACTAGAACATAAAATTGACTGTGTTCAACATCCAATATGATCCATAGCCTGAGAGAAAAACCAATCCATTGAAGCAAGACCCCCAAAAGACAGACATAATGAAACTAGTAGATGACAGTGTTAAAACAGTTATCACAAATATGCTTCATATGTTCAAGGAGGTAGAGAAAAATACAGTTATGATAAGGAGATAAATGAAAAAGACAAAAAGACTGAAATCAAAATTTCAAAAATGTATATAATTTGAAAAATATGTTGGGGGTATTAAAAGGAGATTAGTGACTGCAGAAGAAAAGATTAGTGAACTTGAAGACAAGCCAATACAAACCATCCAAAATATAGCACAGATATTTAAAGGACAGCGAGAGAAAAAGAGAGAGAGGGAGGATAAGTAAATTGACCGATGGGACAATATCAAGTGGTCTAGCAAGATGGTAGATTTAAATCCAAACATATTGGTAATTGCATTAAATGTAAATGAGCTAAATACCCCAATTAAGTGAACAGATGATCATTTTGACTAAAAAAATTCAAGACTTAGTTGTATGCTGTCTACAAAAATCTCACTTTGAACATAAACACTCAGATTAAAAGTAAAATAATGAAAAAAGATATACTATGCAAATACTTATCAAAAAAAGCTGGGGCAAATGTATTAATATTAGACAAAATAGGCTTCAGAACAAGGAACATTAACAGATCAATTCATTAAGACGACATAATGATCCTGTATATGTATGTAATGAGAAAGCCTCAAAATACATGAAGCAAAAACTTGTAGAATTGAAAGAGGAAAAAATAAAATCTTTACTTACACCTGGAAATGTCAATATTTGTCTCTCAGTAATTGATAGAACAAGTAAATAGTAAGGATATAGAAGACGTGAATCACAAACTGGAATTAATTGACATTCCTAGAATACTCTACCCAACAATGGCAGAATACACATTTCTTTCAAGTGTCCATGGAAAATTCACCAAAACTGACTTTATTTTGAGGCATAAAACAAGTCTCAATAAAATTAAGAGTATTTAGATTGTACAAAGTACTACAACAGATTTAAATTAGAAATCAATAACAGAAAGATATAAGAAAAAATCCTCAAATGTTTAGGAATTTATAAAGCATACTTCTAAATACTTCATGGATCAAAGAATAAATCAGAAGCAAAGGTTAAAAATATTTAAAATTGAAAGAAAATGAAAACATTATGGCAATAATTGTGGAATCTGGCTAAAGCAGTGCTTAGATTAAAATTTATAGTAATAAATGCTTCTATTACAAAATAAGGAAGGTCTTAAACTAAAGATATAAGCTTCCAATTGAAAAAATAGAAAAAGAAGAGCAAACTAAGCCCAAGTAGGTAGATGCTACAAAGTAATGAAGATATGAGCAGAAATCAATGAGATTGAAGAAGACAACAGAGAAAATCATTGAGGCTGGATGATCAATAAAATTAACAAACTTTTAGCTAGCCAGACCAAGAAAAAAATGTACCAATATTAGGAATTTTTAAAAAGGTATTACTATAGGTCATATGAACATTAGAAAGATAATAAAGGATATTATGAATAGTATTTGACAACCTAGATGAAATGGACAAATTCCTTGAAAGGTATAAACAACCAAAGTTCACTCAAGAATAAGGAAATAACTGGAATATCCTAAATCTGTTAGAGAAACTGAATTTGTGGTTAAAGACTTTCTCACAAAGAAATCCAGGCTTAGATGCCTTCATTGGTAAATTGTACCATACATTTAAGGAAGAGATAATATCAGTTTTATACAAACTCTCCCAGAAAATTAAGTAAGAGAGAAGCCTTGCCAGTCATTTTATGAAGCCAACATTATCCTGATGCCAAAATCAAATGAAGATGTTACAAAAAATGAAAAGTACAAACTAATATGTATCATGAAATTAGATGCAAAAATACATAATATGTAATTCTATCATACTGTGGCCAGAAATACATTAAAAAGATAATATATCATTAAGAAACCACAACGATCCCCAAACATTGCATATTGCATGATTCCATTTATATAACATTCTTGAAATAAAAAAATCATATAATTGGAAAATAGCTTATTGGTTTCCAGGGATTAAGGAGAGGGTGAGAATGGAAGGGATATAGATATGGCTATAAATGGGCAACATGAGAGATCTCCATGGTGATAAAAATGTTGTGTATCTTGAATGTATCAATGCTAATATCCTGGTTGTGAAATTGTACTATAGATGTTATCACTGGGAGAAACTAGGTAGAGGGTACATAGGGTCTCCTGTATTATGTCTTACAACTGCATGTACATCTATAATTATCACAAAATAAAAAATTTAATTTAAAAAAAGTTTTGAAAAAAATAATGATGATACCTAATGTTGGCAAGATGCAGAACAATGAGAGTACCCATTCATTCCCGGTGGGAATAAAAAATGGTACAGCCACTTTAGAATAGGCTGGCAGTATTTTTCATAAAGTTAAATAGATACTTACCATACGATCCAGCTATCTCACTCCTAGGTGTTTACCAGAGAAAAATGAAAACATATATTCTTAAAAATACTTGTATGCAAATATTAACAGCATTTGCATATTGTCCCTAAACTGGGAACAATCCAGATATCCATCAATAGTTGTTAATTAATAAATAAATTGTGATGTATTCATAAAATGAGATACTACTCAGCAATATAGAGGAATGAATTATTGATACACACAGCATAAACAGATCTCAAAAGCATTATGCTAAATGAAATAAGCCGTCACAAAAGGGTATAAACTGTGTGATTCCATTTATGTGATATTCAGAAAAAGGCAAAACCGGTGAGCTAGATCAGCGATTGCCATGGTTGGAGTGGGGATAGGGAATGACCTGCAGAGGAGTAAGAGGTGACATTGGAGGGATAGAAATGTTCTCTGTCACCACTGTGGTGCTAAAAGTTATGTGACTCTCTACATTTGTGAAAATTCATTGAATTGGACACAATATTGATGAATTTCATTATTTTCTCACGATATCTCAACAAAACTGATTTTGAAAAATCCCATAATGATGACTCTGGCAGAGATCTTGGAAGTGATATAGTCTGACACCCTCATTTTGGAGGAAGTGAAAGTAGCCAGGGATATGAATAGGGCAGGAAGAGTGTCAGGGATGCCAGCATGTAGGGAGGACAACAAGGGGGTCTGTGTAGCTGTGGCACAGGGGGGTGAGATGTGAAGGGAACTGGGAGACCAGGTAGGTCCCATGGGGAGGAGAGAGAGGTCCGAGACACTGGATGCTGTAAGCACTCCAGGCACCTTCGTGTAGATTAGAAAAAGTCATCTCCTCTCGGTTGACCAACTAGAAAAGAGGTCCCCTGTGTGTAAGCCAATCAGTAAAAGGTGCCAGAATGCACAGCTTGGGGAGCAGATTTTGCCCCCATTCACAACCTCTCTGCCAAATGTCCCCCTGCAGTGCACAGCTATGAGGCATGCCTGCCTGAACCCCAGGTGGCATTATCTGGGCAAGCATCATTCATTGGTGAAAGTGGGTTTCCATTGACCTCCATCTACATATACCCAGCTGCTATTCATCCCCTGGGGTGTGGGTTAGTTGAGCCCTTGGGTTGCTCTTCAGCTGTTCCCATCGCAAGCGGTCTTCCCTAGTGCACATGAAGGTAAGGTTACAGTATTTCTGGCAAATATACAGCATTGTATGAACTCTACAGAGCCCTCCCCTGCAAGTGTCTCTTATAGGGTCCTCCAGCACAGCACTTAGCTACAATCCATCCCTCTGTGTACACAGCAACATTCCTAGACATGTACCCTAGCCCCCTTTCCCGACATGTTCACCAGAGCGTTCATCCTATTATATACACCCACCTCCCCATGAATATACATAGGCTATAGTTTTCCCTACAGATTCCCTTCATGGCAGACATTGTCTTTTGAAAAGCCAGTGTGTACAATCAATTAGTTTCCCATTTCAATCAGAGGCTATTTATTCTTTTGAAAAAGGAAACGGCGCCTTGGCTTGCACTTGAACAAACGTCCTAGGAGTCCTTTTCTCTCCCCTTTTCTCATATCTGCCCACAGATGTCAGTTTCTGTTCCTGGAACTTAATCTTGGGGCTGTGGGAGGGCCCAGGAGCCCTCACTGTCACCCTGATCCTGAATTCAAGATCCCGGGGTTTGGGAGGGATGGAAGCCCAGCCCCTGGAATTCCCACACTGTATGAGCTGCAGTGAAGAGATAAAGCACAGGACTGCAAGCCTCTGGGCAGATGCTCATTGGAGCCACGTAAACCGATTTTCCAGAATTTCTCCAGGTGGGCATTCTAATGACTCACAACAGACAAGCCAGCCTCACCACAGTCCCAGGCATCAAACAGCCCCTTACCCCTCCCTGTGTGTTAGCTGCCTGGAGAGAGGGTGGCCTTCTTAATGACAGGTGGGCCAGGTTTCTGAGGACTAAAAACCAGATCAAGGATGAATTGTCTTCCGGAGTTGTCATACGCCTGCCCAATGGGGCTGTCCTGTGGGAATCCATTTATTAATTCAACACAGATTTACTGAGTGCCTACTATGTGCCAGGCAGCATTCAAGATGCTGTGTAGACAGCAGTGAGTAGAACAGGCAAAAATCCCTGCATGCATGGAGCTTCCATTGCAGTGGGAGAAAGCAGTTCATAAGCAAATCTGCATCTGTCAGTTGGCAATAAAAGTTATGGAAAAAATAGATCAGAATAAGCGGGATTATTCTTGCTGTTAATAGGACAATCCAACATGGTCTCACTTAGGAACTGACATTTGAGCAGGGCCTGAATTTATTAAGGAAGTGGACCAAGCCAGTGTCTAAGGGAACAGTATTCTGACAGAGGGAACAGCAATTGCAAAGACCCTGAAATCACAGCATGCCTCAAATGTTTGAGGAGTAGCAAGGCTAGTGTGGCTGGAATGAAGTGAGTAAAGGGAATGTAATAGTAATTATGCCCTGTCTAATACACCATCAGTTCCTCTGGGTGTGCCTCTAAAATACACCTAGAATCTGTCCATTTCACTCTACCTGTAGTGCTATCAACTGAATTCAAGTCACCATCCTTTCTGACCTGAACCAGTCTCTTCTCCACTCTCACCTCTTCCCTCCCATTCATCCTCCACACAATAGCCAGAGTGATCGTACTATGGTAAATTGGATTATCATTCCTAATCTTTTATTTCCTCCTTGTAATAATTGTATGCCCTTTGCAATATGAATTTTCAGTGCCTCTCATTAGTGTAGACAGTGTATTCACTAGTCTTGTTGATCAGGGACTTGGCCATGTGTCTTGCTTTGGTCAAGGGCATGTTAATGGACTCGATGCAAGCAGTGGCATTAAATGAACTTGCATGGTTTAGCTTGGTCTTTTACATCTCTATCATATTCCATGGGGAGAGCATGCCTTGGTAAACACTGGTTCCAGGATGAGAAACATATGGAGAAGATCTAAGATCAACTATTAGTGTGATTCATAGCCACCCCAGCTGGCCTGCAACTGGCAAGACAGAAAATTAACTGCTATTGGGAGCCACTGAGATTTGGGAGTTGGTTGTTATGGAGCGTTATCACAGCAATAGCTGACTAATACACTTGCTATGGTATTTAAAATAAAATCTCTATACTGTGGACTATAAGACCCTACCTATCTGGCTCTACCCTGCTCATCTCTCCTTTGATCTCAACTCGTGCCACTGTCTCCTTCTTACACATGATGTTTCAGCCACTGCAGTGTTCTGTTTTGCTCTTGACACACTATTGGACACTACTCCCACCTCATGCCTTTGTACATGCTATTCTCTCTGCCTAGAGATCTCTTTCGCATGATTTCTGTGTGGTTAACTCTTGCCTTACAAGTCTCTGCTTAAATATTACCACTTTAGAGGAAGCAGACAATTCAAAGTGGTTCCCACTCACTCTGTCTATTTTCTTCATGGAACTTATTGCTTGCTGAAATTACTTATCAAGCATTATATTGGCTGGTTTATTGCCTCTCTTCCTCCTCTAAAATGTAAAATCCCTGGAAACAGTGACACCAAATGTTATATTCAACTTTCATCCCCAGTAACTAATACAATGTCCAACAAAGGTTAGTTCTTTGAAAAGGTTATTGAAATTGATAAACCCCTAGCAACACTGAATAACAGTAAGAAAGAAGGCACAAATGAGCACTATCTAAAATGAAAAAGGGACAGTACTACGCATCTCACACACTTAAAAATAAACAATAAGAGGATATTATGAGCAATTTTATGTCAATAAATGTAAGAGCTTCAAATAAATGAACAATTCCATAAAAATATAACTTAACAAAATGGGCACAAGAAGAAACAGAAATTCTGAATAGTAACACATCTATTAAAAATTGAATCCATAATTTTAAATCTGTTCATCAAGAAAACTACAGGCCCAGATGGCTTCGCTGGTAAATTCTTCCAAACATTGAAGAAAGAAGTGACACCAGTCTTTCATAAACTCTTTCAGGGAATAGAAAAAAACAGAGTACTTCTCAACTTGTGTTATGATGCCAGCATAACTTTGATACCCAAACCCAAAAGAACATGGAAAATTGAATCCAGCGATACATAAAATGGATAATATATCACAACCATGTGGGTTTATTCCAGGAATTCATCTTTAAAATGATCATGTAGTTTTCTTCTTTTCCTATTAATGTTACACATTATAAAGAGCAAATGTTAAACCAAACTTGCATTCCTAGAATCAACCCGAACTTAGAGAAAGGTCAATTCAATTCTACACAGTCCACAGGTTCTCTTATCACATCTCTGACTCCAAGTCCTACCACTCCCCACTGGTTCCCTCTACTCCAGCCACAAGGCCTCCTGCTGGTCTGCAAACACCCCAGGTGAGATCCTGCCTCAGAGCCATCAAACTTGCTGTTCCTCTGCCTGGATCACCTTTCTCCCAGACAACTACATATTTAGCAACTTCACTTCCTTTTCTCAAAAGCCACCTTCTCAAGGCAGCTTTCCTGCTTATTCTGCCTAAAATTCCTCTCCCTCTCCCACTCCTGATAATTTCTAACACCTTTTACTCATTGATTTTTTTATCCTTAGCATTTACTACCATCTAATATACTATACATTTTATGTATTTGTTTTGCTTATTGCATGTCTTCTCTAATGACAGCAAAAGACCCATGAGGGCAGGGTTTTTGTCAGTTTTTGCCCTTTTTGCTCTCTGTAGCTCCAGCATCTGCAACAGTGCCTGGCACTGATACTAAATATTAGCTGAATGAAGGAATGTCTCAATGTCCTTCATAAGAGGAAATATATTCAGCAAACACTAAGAACTTACTATATTCCTAGGGGTGCTGGAAATGCACAAATGAGTCAAGCTCCATCTCTGCCCTGCAGCACATCCGGGGAAGGAGCTGAGGGGGAGACTCAGATACAGAAACAATTCAACTCAGTTGGTCAGACTTAGCTGATTTTTGTTATTCGAGGTAGTTATATTCTGTAAGGTCACTGCAAACACTGAATTAGCCAGTATTGAACCATTGCTCCTAGTGAAAATACAAGGTTAGATTCCTGCAGCCCTTTGGTCATAGCATTTTCATCAGCCAATCAATATGTAACCTTGTTTTATGTGTGTTTCTGTTTAAAGACAATGTATTTGACATATATTGTTGATTTACTAACATTGAACTCACAGCCAACAGCAGTATATTATAATTCATGTCTGAATGAAACTTACCCAACACATATTATTTTTCTCCATAGGGCGCCTCTTCTTATGCTTGGGGATACTAGTCGGCACTTCACTGTGCTTGGGGGTCATTTTAAGCAGCAAAATCAACAAAATGCACAAAAATGTGAAAAACCATGGCACTAAGTGGACCATGGTAGGATATTTGTTTGCAGTATGAGGCAGAAGCAAGAAGACAGAGTGCCTTGTGGAACCTCAGCTGATAAAGTGTGCATGGAATGACTCAAATTTTTTGCACATTTTGGTGAATGATTTGAGTATTGATGTAGGGGTTACAAATAAGTTTTAGTGAGTAGATGAATTGACAAACATGGAATCTGCTAATACAGGTTGAGTATCCCTAATCCAAACATCTGAAATCCAAAATGCTCCAAAATTGGAAACTTCTTGAGTGCCAACATGATGCTTGAAGGAAATGCTGATTGGAGCATTTCTGATTTCAGATTTTTGGATTGGGATGCTCAAACAGTAAATGTAATGCAAATACTCCCAAATCTTAAAAAATCTGAAATCCAAGACATGTCTGGTCCCAAGCATTTTGGATAAGGAACATTCAACCTACTGTAATGAGGATCGACTCTATTTAATGGGGCATCTGCAATTTGCTGGCCATGATCCCAGAGCAACATAGAAGTTGAAAGAGAGATGCGATAGACAGGGTGGAGTGGGGCTGTGGCTGGAAACCTCATCTCTAAAGGAGGCAAGGTCGGACCTCAGGCTTAGAGGAAGACCTGGCTTTCCCAAAGCTCCTTTCTGAGATAATGTCCCCTCCACCATCCCTGCCACCCGCTTTTGACAAACACATTTGCAATCTGCTAACTGTGCCCGGTTTGAATGACTTGAGTTGTCAGGTTTGATTTTGTTCTCTGAAAGTCAATTTTTATTTTTAATTCTTCCAGTTGCTCCACAGAGCTGACAGCTTCCCACAGTGTGTGAGATGCGCCACAGCCAGGGGAGATCTCAGGAAAAAGAGGCCCTCTTCAGGAGCGAAGCTGCTCATGCGGATTTCCTGACAGCCTGGACTAATTGTCTTATCTTCCGCTCTTTACACTAAGAGTATTTACACAGGAATGACACAGAGGCTTTTACCTCTGCAAGCCAATTCCAGGGTTGAAAGCCCACCTGAAATTCCCATCCCCCATCAATGATGCCATGATGGTTTCCAGAGCAACCACAGGGGATGGCGTGGTATGGGGGAGGGAACTGGGGAGATTAGGAGGACAGGAGCCCTTCTCAGTTTGAGTCCTTCCCCAGCTCCCACTTTTTCCTCCCCTTTTCTCAGTATCGGGATTGGGTTTTTTGTGATGCAGTCTGCACAATGGCCAGGCACTTATAACACTCAGAGAACATGCGTGGTTTCTGCATTATTTATTCTTTTCTTTTTTATCTCCAATGTCCCATGCCATTCAAGTATTTGTGCTTCCAGTCTTTTCTGTATGCTAGGCACTGGGGACTCAGAGGAGAAGAGATCAGACGTGGCTCCTGCTCCCGCTGAGTTTACAGTTGGAAGTGGAGATGAAAGAAATACCCTCACATGTGTCATCCTACCTTCACTCAAGACAAGGGCAAGGGAAGACAAACTAGGGAGCAGAAGGAGGATATTATAAGAGAACCTAATTTAGTCTGGGGATTTTAAGAAAACTTCCTGGTGGAGCTGACATTTACATTGAGATTGGAAATATGAGCAGGAACTGGCCAGATGGCATGTGAGATGGGGAGGTGATGGTTCCAGGCTGAAAGGACTGTGCAAAGGCCCAGTGGCAGGAAGGCAGACCTGGGGAGATTTCAAAGATTGTCTGGACCTACCATCTTCCCTACTTTGTAGATGAAAAATCTGAGGACAGTGACTTGTTCAAGGTCACACAGAGAATGAGAAACAGGACTGAGATTGATCCTGGGGGCCATTCCCTGGCTTCCAGCTCTTTCTCTGGTTCCATCAGGCCTACCAATTCCAAGCTTCTCCCAATGTCTTTCTTGGATCACAAGTGATATATCTGACTTCTCTTCCTCAACCCTCAGCACTGAAGGCACTGACTTGGATGTGGCTCACTGGGGAATGTTCTTCAGTGGGGAGGCAAGAGAGGAGAAGCCTTATGTTTGAATGGGTGCTGCCACGGCCAGGCACAGCCCCCAGGCTGATGGTGGTGTGGGAAGCAGAGCAGGATATGGGTGAGTCACCTCCTTACCAGTGTCTGAGCCAATACCTCCCTGTCCATGGCTCTGCTGTGTCCCTGGTGTGGCCCAGGTTCTCCAATGTCCATTTCCTTCAGAGAGGCCAGTGGAACCTCCCAGTTGGAGGCTTTGCCCGAGCAGCCCTGATAGACTTGGGGATCCCAGAGTCTGAAGGGAGCCCTGGCAAACAACAGACCCACCTTGGAGTCACGGAGCCTCTCCAAAGGTTCTGCTGGATCTTAGGCATCTTCTGGTCCTCCCTTCCTGTTCTATTGATGAGGAACTTGAGTCCAGAGAAGGGAAGAGATGTTACTGAAGTCCACACAGGGACTCAGAGGCAGAGCTGTTTTCCTACACCTTACTCCAGGGCTCTCAGCAGCTTTGAAGCAGAGGATTATGGGAGGCCTTGAAGACTCCATTATGCATGGTGCTGACAGCAATGTCATCTTCCCTCAACAACTGCAGTACCAGGCAGGCTAGCAATCGTTCGGTCAGATTCTGATCTGCACTGCAAGTACATAAGATATCACCGAAAATAAGAGTTAGAACCTAGGGGATAGGCCTGTGGGCAGCATCCTCACCCTTTCTCCATGGATGCAAATCTTACCCAGGCACAAGATGGCATGGGGTCACAGCTGTGGGTCCCCCCTGGGTAAATCACTTAGCCTTAGTTTTCTCAACTCTAAAAAGGGGATAGTGATCCCTATTTCATGGTATGACTCTGAAATGAAATGAAATGTGAGCTTCCTTCTCTCCCCGACCACCATTTTGTCTATAGCTAGCAATGCCTTTCTCTTTCTCTTCCTTTCCCTCTGCCTCTCTCTCTCCTCGTGATGGTTAATTTTATGTGTCAACTTGACTGGACCACGAGGTGGCCAGGCATTTGGTCAGACATTATTCTGGGTATGTGTGTGAGGGTAGTTCAGGAGGAGATTAACATTTGAATGGGCAGACTGAATAGAGAAGATTGTCCTCCCCAATGCGAATGGGACTCATCCAATCAATTGAAGACCTGAATAGAACAAAAGGGCTGAGCAAGAGGGAACTCTTGCTGCCTGATGGCCTTGAACGGGGACATCTGTCTTTTCCTGCCTTTGGACTTGAACAGAAACATCAGCTCTTCTTTGGTCTTGAGCCTACTGGCTTTGAACTACACCATCGGCTCTCTTAGGTCTTCAGCTTGCTGACTGCAGTGAATCTTGGGACTTCTCAGCCTCTATAATTGTGTGAGCCGATTCCTTATAATGAAATTTCCTCTCTCTCTCCAAATGTGTGTATATGTGTGTTGGCTCTTGGTTCAGTTTCTCTGGAGAACCCTGACTAATACCTACCCCACCCCCAGTTCATCATTTGGAGGATTTGGGCCTCCAGGTCTGATATCTGCAAGCAGTCTATTCCCAGCTATTCTTCTCAGAACCCCTGGCCCTACCCAGTCCTTTCTGGCCTCAACTTCTGCCTTGGCAAGTATGCTCACATCCCATTCACAAAGGAAGAAAGATCTTGATGAAGCAGAACTAGCCCAGAATTCTGAATTCAAACCCTTGAAGTCCTCATCTGCTAATGGGGCTGAAGGCCACTCCTTGTCCACCTCACAGGATTTAATGAGGATGAAAATGGGATCCTGAATTTGCTCCCTCTCCACTCCCTTCTAGGCTATAAGGTGTGTGCCTTCAGGGACTGCATCTTGGCTACCTTTACATTCCCATCCCAAGCTCCTGGTACAGGACCTTACTACCCTACTGCTCCCTGTGAATTTTTTTTTTTTTTTGAGACAGAGTCTCAGTCTGTTACCCAGGCTAGAGTGCAGTGGCACAATCTTGGCTTACTGCAACCTCTGCCTCCCAGGTTCAAGTGATTCTCCTGCCTCAGCCTCTCAAGTAGCTGAGGTTACAGGCACATGCCACCACACTCAGCCAATTTGTGTATTTTTATTACAGACAGGGTTTCACCATGTTGGCCAAGCTGGTCTCAAACTCCTGACCTCAAGGTATCTGCCCACCTTGGCCTCCCAAAGTGCTGGGATTACAGGCATGAGCCACCACGCCAAGCCTCCCATGAATGTTTGATGACCGACTGAAGGAGTATACAAGGAACGTCTATGTAATTACAGGAGACACCTGTCAGAGGCTCCAGGACGCAGAGATATGCAAAAGACATCCTATAAAATGAGATGGAAATTAAATGACAATCCAGGCCCAGGCTGCTGGAGGCGGAGGAGGGGAAAACTCCAGAATCCAGGGTCATCAGTGGCTCTATTCCAAATGTGTTTTCAAGCAAATGGTGGAGCCCAGTGAACCTTGGACATGAAGCTCTTTCTAAATGAGTCTTTAATAATTTAGTTATACAAATTGAGCCTAATTAAATTGTACCCGTTGAAAACGCACTGCTGTACATCTGAATGATGAAATCGGGATCAAAAGGCAATACAGAATAGATGCTAAGGTAATTTTCCACTTGTGCTAAGCAAGCTGGGATCTTCAAACTGCAATTGCGCTGAGTGCCCACCTGGGATTATTAAAGGGCCAGTCCTCCAAGTTTATGGGAGAACTCAAGGCTGGCACCATCTCTCTCTTCCTTCAGCTGCCTGCCCCTTGGCCTCCAGAGCAGGGGACAGGGGAGGACCGTAAGGGTTCACAGACTCCTAATGTTGCATCAGCTTCTCTCCCGTCCTTGAAAACATTGAGCTTGTCCCTGCTGTTCCCCTGCCTGGAATGATTCCCTTGATAGTCTGTAAGTGGCTGAGTCATCCTCACCATCCACGTAGGGGCTTAAATGTCCCCTCCTGAGCACGCTTCCTATGACTGCCCAATCTAAAGTTACCTGCTCTGCCATGCCCACCTTCCATCACTCCTATACCACCCTGTTTTGTTTGCTTTGAAACACATCACTATCTGGGAAGCATCCCTCATCTTCACATTTCTCTCCTCACCCCTACATCGAGACCCAGAATGTAAACTCCAAGAGCTCAGGGACCTCGTCTGTCTGTTTCCTGTTCTCTCTCTCCAAGGCCTTGATGCAGAAAAAGTGATAAATGAGTATGTGTTGGGTAAGATCCTCAGAGCTGGAGGATTCCAGAGGTGGAACAGCCACTTCCATTTTGAAGCCTGGAGAGGGGAAAGGGCTGTTCAAGGCCACCCAGCAAGTTCCTAGGCAGCCGTGGTTCCTGGTCCAAAGGTCTTCATTTCTCCTCTAGCCTCTCAGTGTATTGGTTGAGGGTGTGGGCCCTGGAGCCAGAGCGCCTGGGTTCAAGTCTCACCTCTGCCTTTACTGACTGTATTGACCCTGAGCAAGTTCTGGAATCCAGCCCCCTCTTGTATAAAGTGGAAATAATGGTAGTACCCAGCCTTAGGTGATTGTGTAACCAGCCATGCGAGGTGGTTTTATTATCCTTGCATTTTGGTGGAAGCAGCAGAGGTTCAGAGGGTTAAGTGACTTACTCAGAGTGACATAGCCAGCAGCGGCCAGAAAAGTGACTATGAGCTCAGGTCTCCGCCCTCGACACTACCTCGGGGCTGCTGAATCCTGCCTCCTGGAATCTTTCTCCTTCCCTCTGCTTCTTCCTGCAGCCCGCACCTGATTGATAAAGGCAGGACTGAAGCCTTCTGCTCCCCATCCTCTCTCCTGACAAGGCTGCCTCTTGTCAGGTCTGAAAGGCAAGTTTACAAGGTATATCTAAAAGCCTCCTGGACAAGGGAGCTGGTTTACATGCCTTCGGGGCTGGTTCAGTGCTCTGCTTCTAATGAAAACAGACTCCCGGTTCCTGAGTGAGCTCAGAAGACACTGTGGGCTGACAGCAGGCAGAGATGGTTTGCTGCAAGGAGGCACCTGCTTGTCCATAATCTTGGGCGCCCACGACTCCCCTGCAAGAGCCCCCTCCTCTTTATCTGCTGTCTCACCTTTCCCGAAACGTTACAACACAGGGTCTCAAACTGGTAGGCTGTGAGTAGCCCCTGGCCAGTAGATGAGTCTGGGATGACCCAAGTGGTGATTTTTTTCTTTGAAAGAATTGAGCTAATGTTTAAAAGTCAGATATGTCTTATGGAAAAAAATGGAATTTTCAGCTTCTCTTTAAAGCTATTTGAAGAATTGTCAGCAACTCTAACACTCATCCTACCCTGCTCCATGGCAATAGCCCCCTCTTTGGAGTTTTCTCCAGGGACCCACACCTCCCACCTTTCCCAATGCCTCTCTTTTCTTAGTTCCATTTCCTGCTGGTTCCCTGGGGGCATCTGAGTTTGAGAGCCCCATGCTGCTGCAGTAACTGGCAGTACGGACTTGGTCCAGTGTGCTCATGATACAGATGAGTGTGTGTGGAGACCCAGGAGGGAAAGTGACTTGCCCAAAGTCACCCAGAAAGGTAACTGCATATTAGGAACTAGCACCAGGATGTCCACTCTCAGGGAAGCATCTGCTCCTCACCAAGGCCTGAACACTAGGGTTTCTGGGTTTCCCTTCTTTGAGGTCCCAAGGCAGCCCCAGCCTGCTTCCCACAGCCCCAGCCTCCTCCCGGCAGCTTCATTCCCGCCCCCAACTCATTTGCCAAAGGGAGCCTTGCAAATTTATATCTGACCTCATTATATCACTCACTTCCCAGCTTTGAGAGGAAAGAACATTTTTCCTAGTCTAAGCGTAAAGTCAGCCTCTTTAGGATGACACTCTGGGCTGGCACTATGTGGCCCCCACCTACCTATCCCAACTCATCCTGTCCCTCTGTCCTACCCTGCCTTCCAGTCTGTCTTGTCCATTCTGTGGGACTATTTGCTCTTCCCCAAACACAAAGCTGTGCCTGTTCCTCTGGCTGGCACATACCACTCCCTTTTGCAAATGAAATTCTGCTCAGCCTTCAAGGCCCACTCCACATTACTTCCTCCAAGAAGCCTTTCTTAACTCCCAGCTCCCACTCTGGGCTCTTCAGGTCAGCTAAGGGCAGCTCCTCTCCCTCATCACTCTGTTCATCCCCCTATCCAGGCACATATTGCTTTGCGTTCTTGCCTGAGTGCCCATAGTTGCCTTATTCACCTGTGGGCCTAATGATAATAGAATTTGCTAAGCCCTTTGCCTGGATTTGCTCATGGATGCAATAGTCCCCTGAAGCAGAGAGATGTCCCTATGTGTTCATATGGAGAAACTGAGGCACGGCATGGTCCAGTGGCATGCTAAGGTCACTCAGCCTGTAGGCAGCCATGGCAGGACCCAGCTTGGATCTGGAGTCCCAGGACCCACCTGTGATGCTGACAGGCTCAGAGCAGGAGTAATCCAGGGCTCTGCACCCCGGTCCAGAGAGCCCCAAGGGTGTTCTTAGGGTCAGGGCCAGGTGGCAGCTCCTGGGGCAATTTCCTCCTCGGTTCTCAGTAGCTTGGGCTCATTGCTCACTCCCTAGCTCCAGCCCCACCACCAACACGTCCCCCTTTCTCCCCACCTTTCTCTCACTCCCCCTCCCTCTGCTGCCACTGTCTTCTAATGGAAAGACCCAGAAAACAGCTTTTCCTTGGTGGCACCACCCCAAAGCAGAATAAGTGACTGGAATTTCTCCTTACAGGCCCCACGCCTGGAGGCCTTCACATGTGCTGTTCCCTCTGTCCGTGCATAAAGCCTCCCACAGACCATCCTCACTCCAGAACTCTGTCCTGTCCTTTTAGAGGAAGCTCAAGAGTCTCACTGGGCAGAAGGTTTCTCTGCTCACCAGGCTAGGTGTGGAGCCCTCACCTGGGCTTTCCAGAGAGAAATCCAGCCTTAGCCAGGACGTGGTTTCCAGTTTCTCAAAGTGCCAGGGTGGGGGCACTCCATAGGGTCTCAGATGATGACACTTGGGAGAAAGGAGAAAGGACAAGAAGGGCAGCACATATGTCATTTGACTTGTTGTGAACTCTGACCTCCTTCTCTGTCTCCTGCCCACTCCTCTGACTTCTGCTCAGGCCACCGGCCACCTTCCCCCTTGCCCACTCTACCTGAGCTGCACTGACCTTCCTCTACTCCTCACGCAAGCCAAGTCCTGTCCTGCCTCAGGTCTCCTGCACTGGCCACTCCTCTGCCTAGAATCCCTCCCACTGCTCTTGAGCCTTTCTATCCTTCAGGTTATGGCTCAAATGTCACTATTTCAGGGGTAACAAATCCCCCGTTGGCACCTTCATGGAGGTGAGGGCTGGTTCACAAGTTTGTTGCCCATCTCTCCTGCATTCCAGTCATAGGAGGGCAGAGGCCTTGCCAGTCTTGCTTGTGGGATCCCCAGCACCTGACACAAGGCCCAGAACAAAGTAGCTGCTCAATAAATATTTGGGTAAATACAAGGAAGTGGGGTAGGAAAAGGGAGTCAGAGAAAGGAAGGAATGAAGGAAGAGAGGAAGAGAGAAAAAGAAGAAGGGAGGAAGGAAGAGAGAGGAGGGGAGGGAGGAATGAAAGGAAGGAGGGAGGAAGGAAGGAAGGGAGGAGAGGGAGGGAAGAAAGGAAAAATAAGAGAGTGCCCAGTTCTTGGCACAGGAAAGGTCTTGATGGTGTCAGACTGCCTTTGAAAATGGGCAAGCATCTTGTCCCTAGCACAAGGTGTGTACGAGAGGAGAGGGGGAGGACAGTGAGGGATAGATGTCTTTCTTTTTTCTCCGAATGCAGCATCTGGGTGAGGCCCATCATTAGCAGTTGTTCTCCAACTGAGAACCTCTCTCCGCTCCCCACTCTGAGAACAAGGGTGACAAATGAGGACAGGTACCCCCTGGAGGTAAAGGGCACTGGGAAGGGCCAGATGATACAAATGAGCATCAGACACTGTCCTGACCAGAGGCGGAATGGAGAACAAGAAAGATTAGAGTCAGGGAAGAGAGGAGGCCTAGTGAGCCAGGGACAGAGCCGCCTCCAGGAAGGACATGCCTGTTGGGGCGGAGAATGGCTGCCTATGATCGTGAAGTCATGTGTGACCAGCCTTTCCGCTGCCTGATAAAATGCGACTGTGACCCGGATCGTAAATTAGAGTCAGGGTTGGAGATTAGCACTAGAATTAAGTACCATGGGAATTTAAGGAGAAAAAAAAAATCAGACAAAATTCAATTTAAGGATTAAAGAGTCATACTTCCTAGTGAAACCATCTTCCTATAATTATTAAATTGCCCTGCACTGGGGCAGGCTGTCTGACCTGCACACCCCCAAGCTGGCAGCTGGCAGCATAGTGGGCCGATACATGATGCCTTTGGACTTAAAGCCCATTTTCTGAGGGCCTTGGGGAAGGAGTGGCTATACCTGTTTCCCCTCCCCCAACCAGTCAAGCCACCCTGCAATCATCCTGTGTTACTGGGTCACAAAGAGAAAGAGCAAGGAGGTGTGGAGGGTGCCAGGTAAGCCCACCACCTCCCCTGGGGACAGCTGTGGGTTTTCAGTGACTAGGTTTCTGATGCTTATGCAGACACCATCATGCCCCACAGGTAGCAGTCGGAGCTGGCAGGCTCTGGGCAGAATGGAAGGTTAGACCCAGAAAAGGTCTTAGAGATACTCAAGTCTACCTGTCCCCACATGAGGAGAGCAAGACCCACAGAGTAAGGAACTCACCCAAGGCCACTCAGTTGTGTCAGGGGTAGACCTGGACCTCAGGGTCTCTGGACATCTGGAGCTTGTTCCTCAGTGCAGTATAAGACACTTAGGTAGGCAGTTAGAGCTAAGTGACATCTGCCCCAGGACTTTAGTTGGAACAACCAGGAACAATGCACTTTCTTTCTCTGGGATTGCCCAGTTGGTTGGATGTAATCCCAGAGCTGCTGGAGCTCATTTTTGTCACCGCTTGAAAGAGCCTGCCTGAGGATTAAGCCAGAGGAACCATAGTTAAGGGATAAAGGGAGATAGACTTCGGATGATATCATTTGAACACCTGGAACCAGCCATGCCTGAATGCAGTTAACATAGATGGTTTTAGTTACATGAGTCAAAACTTTTCAAGACCAAGATCCTTTGAGTTGGATTTCTGTTATTGGTTAACTATGAGTCCTGACTGATACAATATTCCTCCCCTGGGAGACAGAGTCCCAGTGTCTTTAAATGGTCTGCAAAGCTCTGTGGGTTTCAGGACAACTTCTTGGTATACCCCTTCTCCACCCCTGACAATTCATGCTTTGTGCTTCAGCTACACCAAAACCCTTCTGGGCCTACACTCATTCCACCTAGTTCTTGTGCCTCCGTGAATACCTCTGGCTAGGATGCATTTTTCTCTTTGCCTGGAAAATTCCTCTTAGATTTTCCAAAATCCTTCCCAGAAATTACTTTTTTTTCCTCAGACTTCCCTAGACCAATCATTTCCTCCCCATACCATGTCAAACATGGGGTGTATTTCTACTGTGCTTTTTCTCCTTGTTTGGAATGGATCATTCATTTATCTCCCCTACAGGAAAGGCACCAGCTCTCAAATGCCCTTAGTACCTAGGATGGGGCTGATCAAATGTAGAAATGAACAGAAAGGCATTAAGCAAATATGATTGAATGATGTTTTTCAAAGCCAACCAGCTGGAGCCCTTGTCCCCAAATATCTCCTCAAGCCATCTGCCAAATCTGGCCAGAGAAGTCTTTCTCAAAGATGACCCTTCTGATATACTCTATACTGTTATCATCTGAGTTCAAAGCTTGGCTCTGTCACTTCCTACCTGTGTGACTATAGGAAGGACCTTTTACCTCTTTGGGCCCCAGTCTTCATTGTGTGGTTGGGCTGGGTTTAATGACATGATGTCTGTAAGGAGCTTGGAGCAGTGCCTGGCACATGGTAAGCACCCAATAAATGTTAGGTGTTATTATTCACTGCGGAGAAAATGAGGGGAAATTAACAAGAACTTTGATGAGGACCTTTTTGTACTCTGTTTCATATTAAACAGTATTTTATGTGAGTGCTTACTAACGTCGCCCTGTTTAATTGATTTAGAAGCGCTTCTGAAAGCTTGCTGCTGCCCAAAGCACAGGTATGCCATTTAAAGGTGATTAACAAAGATGTTTGTGGTCATTTTATAAAATGTTGAGCATCAAGTCTTTAGTGAGCAGCATCATTACATCGTTTCCATGGGAGAATTAGATTAGATTTAGATCATTTCAACTAATAAGTGCATTTTACAAGCCCAGGCTTTCCCAGGCTGGGTGAAAAAAACAGTTAAGAAATGGAGGAGCTCATTACAAAATCAAGCTTCCAAACCCTGCCACTTCCTGGCCTCCGATCTCCAGAACCAGGTGTGGAAGCTTCATCTCCCACTCTTGTATAGACAGATAACAACCTCAGCTCCCAGAAGAGCAGCATGTTCCTGCAGGACTCCTTCTAATGATTTTAGGGCTCTGGGCTTCCCCTATCACAAAGGGTTCAAGGGCAGGGGAGGGAGGGCAGGGGAGGGACCAGTTACTGATGCCTCATGGGTGCCAGGCATGGTGCCTTAGTACGTTATGTCATGAAAGCTCACAGCATCCCTGAGAAAAGTACTGTGATTGGACCCATTTTACAGATGAGAGGTAGGCTGACTTGCCCAAAAGGTCACACAGCATTGTCACATGAAGTAGAAACCAGGGATGTCTCACCCCAAGTCCTGTGCTCCTCCCATACCAGAGATACTGCGTTCTGAGATGTCTCATCCAGGAACTGTTCCCAGGCTGACTCTGAGCCTTTACTCTCTGCCCCACTGAGCCCCACTGACAGCCCCGGTGGAAAATTCCAGCAAAGGTTCTCTCTTGAGTTATATACGAATGCCCATTTCTTGCTGCTTTTAAGCTACTGGAATCAACTTCCAGCAGGATCTTTTCCATTAATACACGTGTTTTGAAGTAGGAGAACAGCCCATCCTGGGGAAGAACAACTCATAATTCATATCCGACTGTGATTTGTTCCGAGGCTATGATGGATGAAAAGTGATCTGCAAGACTAGTGAAATGCTCCTCCAAGGGTATAATTAGATGAACTTGGGATGTGGGGTTCAGACACTGGAGGAACCCAGAGAGGCCTGGCCACCCTGGGTTGACAGCATGTTTGGGATTTGAGACAGCTCGTGTCAAAGCTCATGTGTTGGAGTCAAGATGTCCGAAGAGCTCCTGGGGACATAGAAGCACAAAGCTGTGGACTGGTTCAGGCTCCTTCTCCACCACCCAACAGCAAGAAAGGAAGTCAGCCTCCTCTTCCCTGACCCCTTAACACTCACATGCAGACCAAGAGTGTTCATAACAGATGTGCCCCCTGGGTTGGCCTGCTGGAACATCAGTGTTCTCGCTTGCCCCACATTTTCTCTAGATGGAGAGGGCCTAAAGGGACCTGGAAGGGAGCAGAACCATGAGATGGAAGGAGCCTGGGTCCCTGAGTGACTGTGTGGAGCAGCACTCCCCTCTGCCACAGACCTGCCTTGGATTTATGACATGAACAAGAAAGACTTTACTTGTGTTCAGTGCCTGAGGTTTGGGGGTTGTTTGTTACAGCACTTATCCTACCCTGACTGATACACTCACCATTCACAGATGCAGTCCTGAGCCTCTTTTTCAATCTGTTCTCACTGAGCCTTGGGTTTTAGCATCTGTTTTCTGGTTTCCAAACTCACCTCATCTTGGGTTAATTATCCTGTTACTCTGATGCCTATCTTGTGGTCGATGCTCCTTCCTGGTTCTTCTGGGCATCTTGAGAAGTGGCCACTCACCTCCAAACAACAAGGTAAGGAGGAAGAAACAGAATCATAGCTCTGGGCTGAGAATTGAGCCTTTGGTTTCAGTCTGGGCTCTACCACTAACATGCTTGTAGCTGTGGATAAGTCATTTCCCCTCTCTGGGTTTTCATTGCTCGCCTATAAAACATGGAAGATAAATGCTTAACCTTAATAGTAGTGGTTAAGCTAGGCTCAATCACTAAAGAAAATTCACTGGACCCAGAATGACAATGCTTACAAATCTGGAGTTAACTACAGGAAAAGGATACAGGTAGCAGCAGTTTTGGGGTAAGGATACGCCTTGCAGTCAGGGGGCTGGAGAGGACAGGTGCAAGCGCTTGTCATTACGTGGAACG
Source organism: Piliocolobus tephrosceles (assembly GCF_002776525.5). NCBI lineage: Eukaryota > Metazoa > Chordata > Mammalia > Primates > Cercopithecidae > Piliocolobus > Piliocolobus tephrosceles. The sequence continues at coordinate 19,244,244 of NC_045446.1, forward strand.
CCTCGGAATGAGGGTAGACTCTCAGCTTGAACATATTCATATTTTGCTGGTCACATGAGCAGATACCTGCTACATAACCAGCTTAAACAATGCCTTTCAAGGATCTCACCAAGACCAAGTGCAAACCATCAATCTGTCATCCAAAAACAATGCTGACAAGCTGGTCCAAGCTGCCCCAAAACTCCTCCGACCCCTGATTACAGAGCAACACTATGATCCAGTATGTTTCTTGACCTGACCAGGGGTCAGTGCTGGGTAGGGAAATGCCTACGTGTCAGTGCCATGTTAGCAAGGCAGCTCACGGCACCATCCACATACCAGGTCCCATGGGCAAGGCCTTTTCATAACAAAACCATCATCCTTACTTGCACAGTACAGATACTCCTCAACTCACGATGAAGCTGCATCCCGATAAACCCTCCCTAAGCTGAAAATGCATTTACGTCGAAAGTGCGTTTAACACACCTAACCTTCCAAATGTCATAGCTTAGCCTAGCCTACGTTAAACATGCTCAGAACACTTGCGGTAGCCTATAGTTGAATAATGTCATCTTACACAAAGCCTGTTGTATAATAAAGTGTTGAATATCTCATGGAATTTATTGAATACTGTACTGAAAGTGAAAAACCACTGCTGCCCAGTGTTGGCAGAGAGTATCATACTGCGTATCTCCAGCCTGGCAAAAGATCAAACTTCAAAATTTGAAGTACAGTTTCCACGGAATGAATATTGCTTTCATACCATCACAGAGTCAAAAAATCATTTAAGTTGAACCATCCTAAGTCAGGGACCGTCTGTAATTAAAATGCTCACACAGATTCCAAGCATTTTATAATAGCTTAGTCCTGATTTAAACAGACAGCTGGACCATCCAATAATACTAGCACAAACTTTCTCATATTTTTGTACTAATTGCACAATTCTTTTGCCACCTTGATCTATAGCTATCTGCACATTTGTTGAGTGATAGAACCATAATCAATCTATGAAGAATCAAATCTAAATCTTCTTCAGGCCAATTCTCCTTCACAGGTAGAACATTCTAAAGGGGTTTTGATTAGCTCCCCCGACACATTTGATCATAAGTATCAGCATCATCATAAATTCTATTAGCTTCTATACTATTAAATTTGCCTCTGAATCCTGGAGTATACCACCAGTGGCATCATATGCAACTCTAGATCTGTGGTTACAGCATAAATGAGACATAATTATACTGTGATTATTTTGTCCCTCTCAACAAAATCTACCTTTTCCCATAAGCCATATATTCTCTCATAGGAGTCTAAGTTACAGACCATGACTCTATTATTCCAGGATTCCAAACCTCTTGAGGATACAGCCAAGTTCCTTCCCAGTTTATATAATTTGACAGGTACTGATTCCCAATGAGAGGAAACCCACAAGAGGACTCATCTATCCCTCGGGATAGGGGTATGAAAAGTCCTTTGATTATGATTCTGGGTTCTATAGCTCTTAGATACTCTGACTTGAAGAGATAAAAGATTTGAGGTTAGAAAGGTGCCCAGTGAGTTAAATCAGTCAGGTTGGGCCTGCTGCTATTTGGACCTGGGAAGAGCAATTCTTCCCTCCTCTTTTTGTGCAAGTGGCCTCGGATCATAAACACATTGATTTCCTATCAGGTAGACAAGCTGGGCTGTGGCAGGAGCAAGCCTCTCAGCATGAAGTGGGGGGCGGCTAAGCCCCCTGGTTTTGCAAGATGCTGAATCATCTTGCAAAATGCTAATGCTGGCCCAGCAAATGCCGTATTGTGCAGGGAGGCTCGATCTCCCTGTCTCTCTGGGGTTGGCTGTGCCACAATTCCAGGACATCCTCGTGTGGGTAACATGACACACTGGTAGTCTTACCTACTGGTGTTCTTTTGGCTTAAATCATGCCTCAAGCAAGCATTTTTTCAGACACCTACTGTATGCCTGGTATTTCGACCTCAGTTTAAGCTTTACGTCTCCCTTCAGCTGAGACAGGATTACTTATCTTCCTATGAAAGACACCGAAGCCACCAGAGGGGAAGTGACTTACCCAAGGCTATTGGCCTTGTGAGTGCTGGAACTGAGACTCAAACTCAGATTTTTTTTTAGGCCTTCCAGGATGGGAATATTCATGAGATTAAGGCCTGACCTGGCACCAGCAGAACCTGAACTGGAGTGAAAGCCCATATAGGTCCTGGGAGACCTTGGAGGTGTCAGCATGAGTTATTCTGATGAGGTTTCTGCACACTTCTGTTGCTAAACAACCCCTTCTGAAATCTGACTTCTGTTTACAAAGCCCTTTCCTGAACCATAGTGCCCTGAACACCACACCCTCCTATTTTACAGAGGAGCAAATGGAGGTTATGACTTTATGATGAACTAAGGTCAGGCCAGGCTCCTGAGGGTGACTTCTCCAGTGTCTGGCCTAGCGTCTTCCATATGAGCAGTTCTTTAATATCTTTTGTCAACTGAATACATGAATGAGGATAGATTTTTCCATTCCTCTATTCAGTTTGGGTCTTCTGAAATGGTCAGGCCAAAGACTGTTAGATGATCAGGGCCAGAAGGGCCTGTCAGAGAGAAACCCAGTCCCTCATTCCACACATGAAGGGGATGGAGGGCCAGTGACCTGCTGGTGATCACACAGCCTAGACTCCTCATTCAGTGCTCAGAGTGACCTAATGGATCTCAAAAGTTTCCCATGTAGGGAACAGAAATGCTGGGTCAGGAGAAATGCACTTTGCAAACAGTTCCTCTGGGTAGGCAGGAGGCTGGTGGAAAGAGATGATGCCTTCTCAGAGCTGCTTGTATTGAAAGGAGGTGGTGTGTGGCAGGGGAGGCAGGCCTAGGATTCAACAAGCTTTTCCATGGCTGAGAGGGAGGGGAAAGAGAAGGCCTCCCAGCGGCTTCACTAGGTACCTTGCAGGATCTCAGAGCTAAAAGGAGCCCAGGGGCAGAAATCAGCCTGCCCCGTTCATTGCTGCAGACACAAAAGGGGAAAAACCTAGAGGCCCCACACTCATGGAGCTTGTGGTCTGGAGCGGGGAGGCAGATGTGCTGCACGATCCCCACTAAAGATGTCAACTTGCAGGAGTGCAGGCCCCTCTGAGGAGAGGGGCGAGTTCCTCTGTACCCCAGTGTGTGCACTTGGCCTGTTGGCTCATCCTTGCCTCTTTGCCATTTCTCTGTTACCTCTTTTCTACTCCCTGCCCCTTTCCTCCACTCCATCTCTGCGTCTTTCTGGTTTCTATCCCCGTTGGCTGCACCTCCTGCCGTCTGTGTGTCTCTCTGCCTTGGTCTCTGTCCCCAGCCCTCTTTCTGTCTCTCTCTCCTCCCTTGCAACAGCAGGTTGTGCTCTGTCTCCCTTGGTTACTGTTTACACTGTCTCCACTTGTTGCTGTTTCTCCCTGACCTCAGGCCTGACTGTCTCTGTCTCTTGTAGTCTCTCCCGCTCTCCTCTCCCTTCTCTCTCAAGAGACTGGAGCCAGAATCCTCCATTCCCAGCGCCCATTTTCCCTCTGTGGGGCCCTCCCCATGACTCGCCAGTGGGCTGTGAAAACACCCGGGCCTCGTAACCTGAAGGGCAGAATTGATGAGAAAATAAATTCCTGATTAGTGTTTTAATTTTAAGGATCTTTAGAGGGGACTAAACAGCAAGCGAGGCTGGTGGAGAAAGACAGCATTATTAAAACCATAAATCCTCCACGGGAGAGGGCAGAAAGGGGCCAAAAGGAACACAGACGGAGCAGACAGAGCTTCCTTTGAAGGGATGGGCTGGGGGGTGAGGCACAGAAGTGGGTGGAGAGGCCAAAGACATGGATTGTCCACTCCCTCCCCTGCGCAAAGAGGCTTGCTTCCCTGGGGGCAACAGACCCCACTGGCCATGCCTTCCTGTTCCCAGAGTGTTAGGCTGGGCCACAGAGGGAGACTGTTGGTGGCTGGCACGGTTTGGGTGGAGGGGTGGAAGCCGTGTTAGTTCAACTGTCTCTCTCCACATTGGCCAGTGTAGTGTCTGGAAAGAGCAAGAGCCCATCAGCCTTGATCAGCGAGAGGCAAGAGTCAGAGGTACGTGTGGAGTAGAGAAAATTATTCCCCCACTACAGGTGTGTGTGACAACGAAATGAGAAATGAGATCATGCATACGCGGCACTTAGAAGGGGTGGTGCTAGGAAGGTGCCCGTTAAATGCAGCTTTTGTTCTTCCTGCCAGCACCAAGCTCTTTCCTCTCCGCAGTTTCTAGTCAGTCTCACCCTCCCCACCTCTTTTTGTTTTTTACAGCTTTATCGAGGGATAATTGATATACCGCTAAACAGCATAGTTCATGTACACAATTTGATGAGTTTAGACATAGGCAGACATGCCAGAAATCACCACGATCAAGGTAACATACGTATCCATCACGTATAGAAGTTTCCTTGTGTCACCTGCTTTTGGTTTGTTTTTGTGGTGAGAACATTTAACATGAGGTCTACCCTCTGAACAGGTTTTTAAGTACACACTATGGCACCGTTAATTCCAGGCACTAGAGCACAGATCTTTAGGAATGGTTCATCTTGCATCACTGACACTCAAGTCATACATTGAATAACACCCCATTTTCCCCTCTCCTAGCTTCTAGCAGCCATCATTCTACACCTCTATGAATCTGACTTCTACATCCTTCTCACAAATGGAACCTGCAGTATTTGCCCTTCTGGGACCGGCTGATTTCATCAAACATAATGTTCCCCGGGCTCATCCATGTGTTGCACATGGCAGGATTCCCTTCTTTTTTAAGACTGAATAATATTCTGTTGTGTATACATGTCACATTATCTTTTTTTTTTTTTCTTGAGATAGAGTCTCACCTTGTTGCCCAGGCTGGAGTACAGTGGCGTGATATCAGCTCACTGCAACCTCCACCTCCCAGGTTCAAGCAATTCTCCTGCCTCAGCCTCCTGAGTAGCTGGGATTATAGGTGCCTGCCACCATGCCTGGCTAATTTTTGTACTTTTAGTAGAAACGGGGTTTCACCATGTTGGCCAGGCTTGTCTTGAACTCCTGACCTCAAGTGATCCACCCACGTCAGCCTCCAAAAGTGCTGGGATTATAGGCGTGAGCCATCGCGCCCGGCCCCAGCACGTTATCTTTATCCATTCATCTGTCATAAGGCATTGAGGCTGTTTCAGTATCTTGTCTACGGTGAATAGTGCTGCCGTGAACATGGGGTACAGGTATCTTTTAGAGATCCTAGTTTCAATTCTTCCGGATATATACCCAGACACGGGATTGCGGGATCATATGGTAGTTCTATTTTTAACGTTTTGAAGAACCTCCATACTGTTTTCCATAGCAGCTGTCACCCCCATTTACAGATAGACAAACTGGAGCCAGAGATCCAATCACCTTGCCTTAGGCCACAAGGCCTGTAAGCGCTGAAGTGGAGATGGGGCCCAGCTCCGAAGCAAAGTCCTCCCCGGGCATCCCTGGGGCTTCCTCTGAGGGATTCAAGCTTGCCACCTGAGGGGCTTGGTCCAACCAAGCAGCCAGGCCAGGCAGACGGGGAAAGGCTTACCAGGAAGCAAGGTTACTTGGTTCCCTTGACAAAGCCCAGGACCCGTGGGCGCCAATGCCTGGTGGGGGGAAGAAGAGAAGGTGGTCTACCCACTGCCCTGCCCCAGCCCAAGAAAATGAAAGGTCTTCATCCAAGGGCTGCCTAAGTGTGTCCGGTGGCACCTGGAGCCATCCCACCTGCCCCTGTTGACCTTTGCATTCTTCCCATGCTCTTTTGGACAACTCAGGCCTCTAGCTCTCAGGAGACAGGACCACTGCCTTGCACAATTGCAGGGGACATCATTCCTATCCTGCAGAATGTGAAACACACAATGTGTGCAGGGCTGGAGAGGGGTAAGGGGCCTGCGTGATGCCACATGGTAGTGAGGAAGCCACTCCCATGAGATTTTCCCACCACGGGTCCTCAGGCATACCTTGGAGGCAGCAGCACTTTTCCTCTTGAGAAGGGAACCTGGAGCTGGGGGCTTAATGAGTTATTCAAAGAGGAAGAGGCTTGGGAGCCACCCTAGGAGGAGGCATGGGCAGCCTCGAGGTCTCTTGTGGGGATGGCAGAGTAAGCAGAATTACCAAGACCAGCGTGGTGTGAGAGGAAGGCCGTGGTCTGTTGTGCAAAGAGGGGGAGGAGAAGGCATCTGGCCAGCCCCCAAGAAGAAGTCTCTGGGTTCTGGAAGGCCTTTTGCTTCCTGTGCCCCCTCCTTTTCCCTTCTATGGCAGGGCTGCTCCCACCAGCCAATGAGGGTCACTGTGTCCAGAGTCACTGTCCTGGGCAGGGCTCTGGGACCTCCTGCGGCACATTCCTGGCTGATGGTGCTGATTTGGCCCCAAATCCCTTTAGAGACCACCCAAGGCCCACCACAGCACAGTCTATTTTCTCACAAGGCAGCTTGAGCGCGGAGGCAGCTGGGGCCGGCAGCCAGCCCCACCTCCGCAAGTTCAAGGGCACACGGCCTCCGCCTGCCCTCATGTAATGGTTTCCTGTCATTTAATTTTTAACTGTTAAAAATTGTCTTTGGGGCCCAGACTCTTTTTCTGGTAGCTTTGGGTCAGGGGAAGAGGGAGGAAGAATTCATCTTCCTGGGGTGAAGGAAGCCTGGCTTGGCACTCGGCCTAGCTTTCCTGCCTCCCTTGGGAATCTGTCCACATTCTGGCTTTGCTGGGGTCCAAGGCAGGGCAAATGATGATGTGGCAGCATTTCAGCTCAAACCCATGGTGAGCTGGCATACAGAATATTTGGTTAACAGGTCAGAATTTGGAGCCAGGCTGTATAGGTTCTAATCGTGGCTTGGCTACCAACTCTCTGGGTGATCTTGGGAAAGTGACTTACCGTTTCTGTGACTTGCTTTCTTCATCTGTAAAGTGAGGACACAGATATGCTCCTCAGAGGGCTGTTCTGAGTCTTTTCCTCGAACTTCAGCTTGATGGCCAGGCCCGGTGTGGTGCCCACTGCCTACCTGCCATGGGCCCCATACACCCAGAGCGGCACCCGGCCACTTCCTCTGGGACTCCTACTACTGGCTGGAATGTTCTGCTGTTTGGTATCACTTAGACGTGGTCCTGGTCACCACAGGAGCCTCTCCCTAGCATCTAAGCCACACCTTCCTAATTCTGTGCTGCTCTCTCCTGTCTTATTAGCAATCAACCCCTGTTCCACCCATGTCACCCAAACCACCTTAACACAGCAGCTTCCATCCCTGGGGCCTACTGCAGGGTAGGCACTAGACTGTTTGTCCTATAAGAGCTCCTCCAATCCTCCACATATCCCCTCAAAACTGGTATTATCACTCCATTTGCAAAGCAGTAAGCATGGGTAACTTGCTCAAAGTCACACAGTCCATAGTGAGTGTGGAGGAATTTGAACCTGTATTTACCTGCAAATGGCAGGGTTCTGACACATGGGAACAGGGTGGTCAGAGACACAGCAAGGGGGTAAAGGGACCAATGTGGCACCCATTAGAAACAGCAAGTCAGGAGAGGGAGAAAATGAGGAAGGGATCTGGGCTTAATGGAGGGTGCCTGTCTCTCAGCATCACTGCCAGCTTGAAATGCTCGCGGATCCTTCTGGAAAAAGACAAGGTGGGGGTGGAGCCTGGGAGAGAACGTCCAGATTGACAGGTTAAAAAGAAAATCCTGGCTGGGCACAGTGGCTTACTCCTATAATCCCAGCACTTTGGGAGGCCAAGGGGGGGTGGATCACCTGAGGTCAGGAGTTCGAGACCAGCCTGGCCAACATGGTGAAACCCCGTCTGTACTAAAAATACAAAAATTAGCCAGGTGTGGTGGTGTGCACCTGTAATCTCAACTACTAGGGAGGCTGAGGCAGGAGAATCGCTTGAACCCTGGAAGTGGAGGTTGCAGTGAGCCGAGATCACGCTACTGTACTCCAGCCTGGGTGACAGAATGAGACTCTGTCTAAAAAAAGAAAAAAAGAAAATCCTGGCCCCTACCTGCCAGCTTTTCTGGGTGATGACAGTGGTGAGAGGAATCCAACCATTTTGGTTGGTAGGCTCTATCTGGGCCCCCAACCTCAATATATGGTTACTAATGGTGTGAGAGTAAGAAAATAACATTGACTTAGTAGTCAAGACAGACCTTGGCTTAAAGTCCCTGACCGTAGTTTTCTATGTGACCTTAAGTTAGCAACTTAACCTCTCTGTGGCTCTGTTTCCTCATCTATAAAATGGAACCATAACACCTACCTTGCGGGACCGGACTGAGTACTGGATAGAAGCCAAACTCTTTGCGTGTCGTAAGGCTCTTCCATGGTAGCTGTCCTGCCCCTGCTTTGAGCTCCTGTGTATTTGAGCAGAGCCCTGCCCCTGTCTGCTGCTCCATTTCTGGGTCGGTGAAAAGGAGGAGGTGGGACAAGCTGATTCCAACCGCCCCTCCAGCCTGACCAGCCTTGATAGATGACTTCAGGCCAGGCCAGCCCTCTTCTGGAGCCACAGGAATGTGAACAAGGGGCCACTTGGGGGCAAAAAAGTTTCCTGCAGCAGCGTGTTTCTGCTTCCGCCTGCAAGCAGAGCGGAGATGGCGATTTGTTCTTAGCTTGAGGAGAGACACAAAACTGGAACAACAGAAAGAAGGTGCTCTGGGGAAAAGGACTTGGCCATGGGGAAATCATGTTCACCTCCACACTGGGAAGAAAGCTGAGGCAGGAGGTGTGAGCAGCCTGGGATGATCATAATGTAAGAAGAGGCAGGGAATGGCCTTGACCACTCTGGAGTGCTCTGGAGCCCCACACCTAGTTAAGGGCCCATCACAAATTGCCAGGGACATCTCAGCTCAGAGCATGAATCATGACACAGCCCATGTTTTCCTGCTTTCAAATCCAGGGAGCTGGAGAGGGACCTCTAGGAGCAATTGACTTTGGCCATGGGCCATGGACTGTGTGGCCCTGCCTGGGCTGACGGTGCTTATCTACCCCTCAGATGCTATGTGACCTCACCCCGCCCCCTTGACCTCAGTGAGCCTTAGTTTCTGCTTCTGTAAAAGGGGACAATGACAGTACCTGCTCCACAGGGATGTTAGGAGGATTAGATGCGTGTGACATGTAGAGAAGAGTGGCTGGCACTTGGCAAGGGCTTTATAAATGTGAGCTAAATGGTCTCATCTGCTCCTCGCCACACCTGTGAAGTGGCAGTGGCTGCCCCTTTGCACAGGTGAGAAAAGTGAGGCTACGGATGGGAGTGATTGCCCAAGGACCTGTAGCTTGTTAAGTAAAGGAGCTGAAGTGGAAGCCAGGGTGGGCGGATTCCCAGGTCTGCATCCTTCATCCTTACTCCTAGGACTGTTCTGTGGGGTTCTGAGTGGGGGTGGGAAGAGAGAGGGCCCCCACTCCAATTACTTTCAGTGCAGTTGAAAGAAGCTCCCAGGTCCCGGCTTCTGTGGGGCTGTCCTGGGTTTAGGACATATGCTCAGTTCCCCTTATTCCTTTTTATAACGTTTCCCATTTCCTGAGCCCCATCATATGCCAGAAACCATGCTGGGCCTGCCACCCACATTATCTCAGGCCTTGTGGGCTAGGTGCTGTTTTCCCCATTTCAAAATTAATGAGAAACAGAGAGGTTAATGCCTTACTCTACACCACACAGCTGCTCAGAGCTAACAGAGCTGGGATTCGAGACCCGGGAAGCTCTGCTTTCCACCTAGCTGTAGCACTAAAATCTGATGCCCACAACCAGCTATGCAACCTCTCTATGTTTCAGTTTTTCCATCTATAAGATGGAAGTGGTAAAGTAATGCTTACATATCTTCTAGGATTATTGTGAGGATTAACTTGGTAAATGTACACATATACCCACAAAACATTTGGAAGAGTGTCTGACATAGCGTGAGTTCTCTACGAATTAAAATTAGCTGTTTTCAGCTCACCTGATTAGCATGGGCCACAAGATCAATGGCATTGGGTTTTCTGAGTCTGATTCCTGAGCCTTGCCTTGGAGGCTTGCGGTGGGTGGGCCTACTTAGCATTTATTCAGCAAACACTACTGGGGCATTGGTTGGACCCAGGCACTTAACAATAACTCATTTAATCCTCACAATCACCCTCTGAGATAGGTAGGGACTATTTTAATCACTCCCAATTTATAGACGAGCAAACTGAGGCATAGAGAGGTGCAGAAACTTGCACAAGGTCAAAGAGACTTTGAACAGGGGCAGCTTGGCTTCAAAGTCTGTGGTCTTAGCCATCTCGTTTCACCAGCTGCCTCTCCTTTCCAGAATGTGAGAACCTGAGTGGAAGAGGTACTGCTTTTCTGTGTGGGCTTGAAGCCAACAATCACCCCCAACTATTCACCATATAATTAATGATGATTATCTTATCTCTTGGGAGTGAAATAGACACACAGTGACTATGAAGCCTGTTATGCTAAGATCTGTGTGCTCTTTTCTCCGGAGATAAGGGCTAAATAGGCAGAAATCAAGGTGGTGATCTCTCAATATTGTTCAGGAAGGAGAATTATGGAGCAAGTGAAAAATTGTTTGGCCTAAGTTTGCTGGTATCCCAAATGATTTTTCTCATTGTTTGTTTTTTAAAAAATCTAAATTGGGGTCTCCTTGGAGAAAGGAAGGCCAGGCCTGGTCATGGTGGCTCCCTGCAGTGGTTCATGACCAGAGTGACCTCTGCAAGGATCTGCTGAATGAATAAGCACATCCTGGGAGTGAACCCATGTGTGAGAGTCAATTCCTGGACTCGCCAAAAGAAGAGGGGCCTCAGGGGTCATCTGGTCCAGTATCCCTCCCTTCACAAAGGAAGAAATCCAGCCCCAGAAAAGGGGAGTGACTTATGCAAGGTTGCACAGCAGACTGATGGCTGTCATGAGTAGCAACTATATGGGGTTGGTGGCACGGGTGGTAATGGAATTTACCAAGACAGTCGTAGGTATAGAAAGGCAGATTTATTAGAGAAGATATGAAAAGATGTTGTAAGAAAGCAATGGGTAGATTAGCATGAGAGGATCTGACTGCAAGGAGACAAAGGCTTGTTGGGGATTTCATAGGATGGTGCTTGTGCTGGAGAGGGCTATGTATAGTATTGATAATGCCAAGGTTGCAGTGAGCTAACTTGCATTTTTTAATCAGCTGAGGGTCTGGTGGTAAGTTGGGTAGAGGAAGACTGTGAGTTATTTGCTCAGGAGGGCTATGTGTCCTGGACTGTGAAGAAAGGCAGACGTGTAGCTTATTTTCTTTTTCTTCTTACTTTTCCCTGGTTTTGCCAGCCTAACTCTGTTTCCCTAACATTGTGACTCCACAATGGTGACCAGAGCTTCAGGCCCCCTAGTCACTCCTCATGACCTTAACATTGACAAGACGCCTCAGCTTTGCCTGGTCTGGACTACAGAGTAACAAGGAGAGAATGTAGGTGATGGCTGAAGCAAACCTGCCTGTTCCTAGGACGGTAAACTCCATAACAACAGGCGACCTCGGTGTCTTCTTTGCTGGATCCCTAGGGCCCAGCACAGAGCCTGGCATATAGTAGGACTCAATAAATATCTTCAAAATGACTTACTGAATGAAAGGCCAGTGTGCAGTGAAAGTGGAAGGGCAGAGTAAGCAGTGGGACCACGAACAGAGTCTCAGAGGGAGGGAGGCAAGGAAGATTCAGAAGATGAGGCATCTTCTTAGGAGACTTCCATCCTCTCCAAAGATCTGTTCCCAAGGGAGGTTCTCTTGGAGAATCATCCTCAAGAAGAAAGTGTATGTGCCTTGCGGGGAGATGGGAGTAGAGCTGGGAAAATTCTCCAGGTTCCAGCAGGGCACTCCACTCCCAGCCACTCAGCCTGCACTACTCCAGTCTATATCTGGCCTCACGGAGGTCTGATCTTACTCAGACCGTGAAGTCTGGCTGTGAACCACCAAGTGACAGCTCAAAGCCCTGCCTTTAAACTGCTCACCATGGTGTTTTCGAAGAAGCCAGCTGGGCTGTTTTCCCGGGACCCTCAAAGCTCTCATCTGGGGGCACAAAGTGAAGGGAATTTCTCTATTGTGACAGGAAAACTCTTCTGACCTACTCCCTTTCCAAGCGTGGCTACTGGAAGAGCCAGCTATCTCCCAGGGGAGACAGATCCTGGCTGCTGCAGACTGAGACCTGCGTTGAAAGCCATCCCGAGTCACCTCATCATAGTAAAATAGCAGCTGCTGCCAGGTATCGGGGGCCAGTTTTGTGCCAGGGTCTCTGTTCTGTGTTCCATGTATCACATTGTCCCCCACAGTGAACTGGGGCAGTGAGCCCCCTTGTGCCAATGATGTAATTAGGGCCCAAAGACATACAGCACCCTGACCAAGGTCACACGGCCAGAAAGGGGCGGAGTGGGTTGCTGAATGCTGTTCTGTCAGACTTCAGAGCCCATGCCTGGAACACTGCCTGACACTGACTGCCAGGAAGAGGGGATGTCACCGACCTGCCCCCATGACCCAAGAGGATCTAGCCAGCTCAGTCAGGCTTTTTGTCCTGAGTGGGGATGAGTGTAAACTTTATTCCAGGTTGGCACAGGGGGCATTGCCTTGGATCCTGCAGATTCCCAGTGTGAACCTCATCTTCTTAGCTGGGTGGAAGCTCCTTGGGAGCAGAGACAGCTCTGATGCCTCCACAGCACTGTGCCTTGTCCCTTCCCTGGCTCCTGTGGCTGGGCCAGGCTATGGTTCCAATTCTCATGGGTCTCATTGGTCAACTGGCTCAGGGTTGGGCTACCTGGCAGATTGGAAACTGGAGCCAAGAGACCCAGTTTTAGTCTCAGCTTTGCCATCTTCTAGCTCAGCAACCTTAGGGAATTCTTGGAGAGCCTCAGTTCCTCACATGGAGACGATGATAACTCCCTTACAGACATGCAGTGAGGCACTGGGCCCTCCCACTTGTGTGGCCTCTTAGAGCTAACTGAGAACACCCACAGCATCTTCTCCATCCATCCTTCTCTTGCAGGGCTGTGGCAGTGGGAGGGACATGGAGAGCCTGCTTCTTCCCAACCCCAGCTCTTGGCCCCTTCCTTGGCTCCAGCTTTGGATCTGTGTATCAATCAGCTATTGCCACAAAAATGAGAAACAACCCATCCAAAATCTCAGTGGCTTATATCAATAAGCACCTGTTTTCCCATCTGTGGGCCTGAAGGTCGATCCAGGTTCTCTTAGTCTCAGCTGGGCTCAGCTGGGCGGCTCTGCTCCAGGCTGCAGGTTGGGCTCACACTGTATAAGTTCATTGTACCACCCAACCGAAGGGCAGCAGACATGCAGGAGACTCTTACTGTTATCACCAGAGCACAAGGGATCAGCGGGTCCATCCACACAAACACAGTTCAATCCTCTGCCTTGTCATGTCAGCTAATATTTCTTGCTCAAAGCAATGCATATGACCAAGTCCAACTTCAACAGTGCAGGGAGTATACCCCGACCAGAGTGGGAACAGGTGGGGAGTAAATATTTGCTAAACCATAATCCAATCTAGCATGGCTGGAAAACCCCAAATTGAATTTATAAATAAGGAAAGGTCATCTTGGCCACTGCTGGCTCAGTCCGCCTTTGCCCTGGGAGGTTCAGATGCTAAGTGAAGGAGCAGTCTGCTCTGGGAAAAGCGGTCACTGAGAGGTCAAAGGATGGGGTGTCGTTTTACTGTGTGGCCCTGGGCAAGCCCCTTCCTCTTGGTACCTCCGTTTACCCCCCTGCACATTCTCCACGGCCCCTTCTGATGGCCCTGAAAGCCCCTGGCCCCTTCCTCCTTGCTTCTCCCTATATGGTTGGAGTTTGGGGAGCACACAGAACCCCGTGCTGCACCCAATTGGCTGGCATTTCGGCTCACAAACACCTTTCCTGGAGAAGCAGATCTAATTTCCTCCCTGTGAAAAAAACAGTTGTCTAGCACTCAGGCAGCCTCCGCCATGGGGCAGCCAGCTGCTTCCACGGTGAGGAAAAAGGTGGGTAAAATCTGTATCAGGATAAGCTGCAGGCACATGGACAGTGATTGGCATGAAATAATCATTCTTTTCCCAGATGAGGGTTGAGGTAAGGGCAGGTGGCTGTGCTGTGTGCTGCTCCAGGATGGTTTGTGAGGCTGAGAGTAACTCGCCCTCCCTGGGTCTCAGTTTCCCCATCTGTGAAATGAGGGATGGGTTTCGGCAAGGTGTTTTCTAGCTCTCAGGTTTGTGGCTCTTAATGGATCTACCTTCGTTCAAGTTTGCAGTATCAAGGTACAAATCAAATTCCCAGCCCCTTCCTTTCTTCCCCTTCTTTATTATTATTATTTTTTCCTTCCAAGATAGAGTCTTGCTGTGTCACCCAGGCTGGAGTGAAGTGGCATGATCTAGGCTCACTGCAACCTCCACCTCCCAGGTTCAAGCAATTCTCCTGCCTCAGCCTTCCAAGTAGCTGGGATTACAGGTACTCGCCACTGTGCCCAGCTAAGTTTTGTATTTTTAGTAGAGATGAGGTTTCACCATGTTGGCCAGGCTGGTCTTGAACTCCTGACCTTGTGATCTGCCTGCCTCGACCTCCCAAAGTACTAGGATTACAGGCGTTAGCCACCGCACCCGGCCATCCCCTTCTTTAACTCTAAACATATGCAATTGGAACCATCACTCCTCTCTCCCCTGCTGCTGAGGTGTGTCCTCTCTGCAGCTAGCTGGCCAATGGGGCCAGACAAGACAAGCCACAGGTGGGGGCAGTTGGGGATCCCCTCCTAGGGGCTGGATCCTGAGTTCTCAGCCATCCAGGGACCTGGGGATGGAAGAGGCTTTTCAAAAAGGTCACTCAGTTCCTAGATGAGGCTTTCCTGATAACCCTTGAGACAGTTCCACATGCCTTCCTATGCCCCCGAGAGCACAAAGCCAGGGCTGCTGCATTCATAGCAGTAGAACCCCCAGGAGGCAGGAGGGAGAACACACAACTGCTGATGAGTTCATCTCCAGAGAGAGCTGAGTGCTGTCTTTGGAGACCGGCAAACCTCATCTTACTGTTCTCCACTCACCTTTTGACAAAGAGGGAGAAGTCAGTGGGTAACAATTTCCAGGTGGGGATATGAGAAATGGAGGTTTCAACCCCATCCAGCCTCAGCCCCTCGTTGGCTCCCCACCTGCTGGTGGCTCCTTTATGTCAGACATTCCCAGAGCCCAGCCCCTGCGTACCATCCTCACCATGCTCCCTGGGCAAGCTCATCCACCCCCGTGACTGTAGGTAGCTGTGGCATAAGCTGGCACCTGCTGCCAAATTGCCATCTCTCAGCTCCAGACCCAGAGATAGTAAAAAATAGGATGCTGTCACCATCCCAGGCTTGAAAGGGCAAGAGAAGGGAGTCACTGCCAGCACCTGCCAGAACTTACAGAGCTAGAGAGAGAGAGCTGCTTTGGAGGGGGCAAATGGAAGATGCTCAGCTCGGGAATGCTGAGGAAGGAAGATGCCATCCAGATCTCTTAATATTGCTGATCCTTCTCTTGTTCCCAGCACCCCTTCTGGGACTTCTCTACCTGTATACATCAGGGGCTGGGAGATTTCAGGGCTTTGAATTCAGACAGTCCAGAATCAGAATCCTAATTGGATTCACTGGCTATGTGACCTTGAGCAAGTTATTTAACCCCTTTGCACCTCAGTTTCCTCACCTGCAAAATGGGAACAAGGGCACCTACCACAGAGATGGAAAATATTTGACACATAATAAGTGCTCCATAGGTCTATCTAATTTTTAATCCAGATTTATCTACACTTTATCTCTTGGCTGGTCTTTAGAACCTCTAAGCCGGTCTCTGCCCCATTCTTAGCCCCTCGAATTCATCCTCCACACTGCCCTTGGAATGCTCTTCCTGAAACCCCAGGTAGATTATGCCACAGCCTTTCTCAAGAACTATGAATGGCCCCCTTATGCCTAGACAACAAAGCTAAATTCTTTAGTGTAACAACCAAAGCCAGTCAGGGTCTGGTCTTAACCCCACCTTATCAGACCCTACCAATCCTTCCTTTGGTCCTTTTGCCCAAGTGACAATGATCTACTCACTGTCCCCAAAGAGTCATTATGTTTCTGTATTATTCTTCCACTGCTGTAAAAAAAAATACTCAAGACTGGGTAATTTATAAAGGAAAAAGATTTAATTGGTTCATGGTTCTGCAGGCTGCACAGGAGCATAGCAGTTTTTGCTTCTGGGGAGGCCTCAGGAAGCTTCCAATCATAGTGGAAGATGAAGGGGGAGCAGCACTTCACATGGCCAGAGGAGCAAGAGAGATAGAGTGGGGAGGTGCTACACACTTTTAAACAACCAGATCTTGCGAGAACTCACTCACTATCACGAGAACAGCACCAAGGGAATGGTACTAAACCATTTATAAGAAACCGCCCCATGATCCAATCACCTCTTACCAGGCCCCACTACCAACACTGGGGGTTACAATTCAACATGAGATCTGGGCCGGGACACAGATCCAAACCATATCAGTCTCCAAGCCTTTGCTATTGTTGTCCTCTTCGCTTGATGTACCTTCTTATATCCTACCAGTGGTGCTCAAAGACCCCATCTTCCAATGAAATTCCTCCTTCACCCCTCCAGTATAATTGACCACAGCTGTTACTATGCTTCTGTGTAGCACCTACTCCATTTTGCCTTGGAGGAGAAGCAGGCTGGTACAGCATGTCTTCTCCCATCAGTCTTTGAATGTACGAAAGGCAGATCTTTGTGGCATCCATGTCTGGCACTCTGCAATCCCTAGGCCAGTGCTGGACAGAGGGGAGGGCCTGTTGTGTACAAGGTGTTCCATATGTATTCATGCCAATCCTAAGAGAAGACTTGGAAGGGATAGGTGTAATCCTTTTTTATTAATAAGGGAACAAAGGCATGGGAATTTGCTCTGGTACACTTAGCTAGGAAGCAGAGGAGCTAGCTGTCTTGGAACCGGGCTATCTGGGCTCTAAAATCTGTGCTGTTCCCACTCCCTGTGGGGCTCAAGAAGTACCTTAAAAATGAATAAACAAATAAATGTAAAGAAGGTGGCAATAGCAACATACCATGGTGGTTAAAAGCAAGAAACACTTGGGTTCAAGTCCACTCCTTACAAACTTGAGGAAGTTGCCTTCTTCTCTGCCCTTCCCACCCTCCCCTAATGCTCTGTGACTCTGGCATTTCTAGGTTCCCCTCCAGAACCCAGATAGGCAGTCACGGCCTTCCCAGCAGGGAGGAAATAACTACGTGGTTGAGGCTGATGCAGTGTGGGGAGGCCCGCCGCCTGTGGGAAGCCCAGGCAGCCACTGAAACAATCCTTCAAGCCAGCATGACAAACATCTCAAGATGTCATCTCCAGCACCCAGCGCTGCAGAGGGGGCCTGTTTAAACTATTTATATTCTGCCTGCTGACTAACGGCTTAATAACACTGCTCCTTTTCTTTGACTTTCATTCGATAATCACATTTGCACACCCCAAAGAGCCTCAAAAAGTGGGTCCTGGTGGCTCAGGCAGGCAACCTGGCTCTCGCAGGAGACCCTGAGGATTCACAAGGAGCCTCAAAGGGACTGGCTGCTGCTGCTTTCTTACAACTCAGCTCCCAGCCCTAGTGGTCAAAGGAGCCTCCAGGAGGGGCTGGGCAACCCGGGGGGTTCTGCAACTGGGGCTCTACCTGCAGCATCTGAGGCCTGGGCTTGGCCTGAGTGGCTAATGTCTGGGCAGCACCTCATGTATTGAGCAAGAATTCCCCTCACCCTCCCATGCAAGAGGCAGTATTGTTGGGGTCATAAATTAACCCTTTGATTCTCATAAGGGACGAGTCTGGCAAGAAGATTGCTGGCTCTGGTGTGAGTGGAAAAAGCAGTCACTGAACAAAGATGGTTAGAATGGCATCTTTCCCTGAGACCCACACGTGCCTGCTCACAGGGCCTGGGTCACCGTGCAGAATGTTCCCGTAAATGAGAAGATATCATGATGGAATGATGTCTAATACATGGAACTCTTGCACTGATATCGTTTAAGCCTCAAAATGCACGATAGCCAAAAGTAAAGAAGCGGGAAATCCAGAATGAAGGATGAATTTGTTCATTCATTCATTCGTTCATTCATTCATTCATTCATATTAATCTGCTAGAATACTCTGCTCCGGAATTTTTGCATGGCGGAAATGTCTCCATATTTGGGTCTTGGCCTGTTTGTCACATCCTCAGAGAGGCTGCCCTGACCACCCTTTCTAGCAGCATCCCATCCCCTCCATCCCACCCTGGTCCTGTGACGTCTTTGTCACATGTTTGGTTTGTTGCTTTCACAGCACTTCCTGGTAATGAAGTTCTCTTGTGTATTTACTTGTCTGCCGGTTTGCTGGCTGATGTGCCCACTGGAAGTAAACTCTACAGTAACAGGGATCTTGTTCTGCCTGTCCACTGCTGTGTCCCCAAGTATCTGGCATCATGCCTGGTCTGCAGTGGACCCTCATCTACCCAACATTTTCCAAGAACCTCCCCATTGTCAGGCCAGTGCTAGGGCTCAGCTGTGGCCTGATTGCTGCATTCAGCTCACCATCTGGCTGGAGAGATTTGCAAATGGGGTAAGGGCCGTGTATGAACCACGTGTTTCTGATGCTTTGACACAGGCTTTGTTGACCCTGTAGAGAGTGCCCATCCCAGGGCTGGCCAATTTCCAGAGATACTAAACAACGTGCCTGTGCATATGCAAACCAACAAACCCAGGGCTCATACCCCAACCACCTCCCTTATCAGACTCTCAATGGGCTCTCACACTGTAGGCCACTATCCATCTGCCTTCGTCACTCCAGGGCCAGGTACTAGACAATCAGGGGCAGCCCCACGCATCAGATTAAGCAGAAATTATTCAAACACAACCAATCCTAAGCCTGCCTGTGCCGCCTTGCCCATTCCTTCTCCCAGAAACCACAGTAAAGACTCTTGCCCACATTCCTCCACTCCCTCTGCCTCCCGACCAACCCTGGTGTTTCCCCATGTGGCCCTGAGTAGTGTGGCATGCCCCACTCCTGTTGGGAACTGTGAGTAACCAACCATCTTTTCCATCAACGGCAGTCATCTCCTGATCTGTTGGCCTCACCATTTCTGACTGATAATAAAGCCAGCATTTAAAAACAGGCCATGAGGGCGAAGCAGGCCTGAGGCTGCGATGACCTGGGGGAGGGGCATGTAACTTACACCCGGGGTGTTGCAACAACACCTTGGTTGTTGCTGGGGCTGCTATTGGAGTTGTGTCAGCAGCATGGGGGAGGTAGTGGGTCTTCTAAGCAAAGTATACAGCCATGGCAAAGTTGGCAGCCAAGGAGATGGAGCTTTCTGGTAACTCAAATGATCCCTATGGCTGGAGCAGAGTTGAGAGGAGCCACAGCATGGGAGACTGGAGGAGGATGGGGATCAAATCCTGGAGGACTTTGGCTGAGGCTGGGTTTTGCTTTGGAGAAGGCAACAGGCACCTAGAGAGCTGTGGATGGAGGCCATTGAATGCATGGTCCCTGGATGTTTTTCCTCTGAGCCAGAGTCCACTTGGTTGCTGCCCCGTGTATGGGATAAGGTGAGTCACCAGTCTCCAACTCCCACTCCATCAGCTCTGATCCCAGCCCACACCAGCCTCAACACCCAACCCCCCCTTGCTGCTGTTTCTCCTGGACCCTAGACTGAGGCACACCTGCCCATCTTCTCCCATCTTGCACTTTCCTCGTTCCCCAGCATCCAAGAGTAGGGGACACTGGGGCTGATGGAATTATTTGATAGCTGGTGGAATCATTGCTGCATGCAGCACCCAGGAGATTAAATCCCTTGGGATTCTAAGTTCAGCTGTAGCACAAACCAGAGTGTTCTTAGATAGGGCAAGCAGGAGCTACAGAGTACAGAGGTGCAAGGGCTCACTACTAACTGCAGAGCTCAGGAAAGGCTGTGTGGACCAGGCAGGCTTATGGTTGGGCAGGACCAATGGGCAGTGATGGAGAGAGGGCATCCCAGCAGGGACACAGCATGAGCAGAAGTGCAGCTGCTGGGAGGATAAGACCTGATGTCTGCAGGGTGGAGTGGGAGACATGCTTGTGGTGGAGATAAGTGTCATTCTGGGGTGATCTTGACTGCAGGATAAACCAGAAAGCTTCAGCCCAGTCCACACTGAAGTGGTTTAAGCAGAGGAGTGACTCAAAGTGAGGGCAGGAGAATAAATTGGCAATGATGGGCAAAATCACGTCAGAGCTGGCAGAACATGTGGTTAAAAGTGTAGCCCCTGGATGCACACTGCTTGGAATTGGTTCAAGCTCTACCCCTAGAGTGGGCACTGTCAGAGACCTGCCCCCTTGGCCCTAACTTTTGATTGAACAATCTGACTCCCAATTCCCAGAACCAACATTTCTTTGCTTGAGGACTTTCTCAGGCTGCAAAAGCCCCTTCTCCCTGCACTGGGAATGCCAGGGACTCATGGTCCTTTGCAACAACTCTCAACTATGTGCTAACAGGAGTTGTTGTATCAATACCCCAGCTCCCTGAGCATTTCTGAGTATCAATACCCCAGGTCCTTGCTTCTGAGTTCCTCAGAGGGATTATGCTCCAGTTCTCACCCTCTTACATGGCAGGAGCAGGACCACGGACAAATTTAAAAAACCAGATCTTGTGAGAACTCCATCACTAAAATAGCACCAAGGGGATGGCATTAAACCATTCATGAAGGATCCACCTCCATGATCCAATCACCTCCCATCAGGCCCCACCTCCAACACTGTGGATTACAATTGAACATGAGATTTGGTTAGGGACAGAGATGCAAACCATATCACCCACTTCCCTGTATTTCCTGAAATCACTTCCCAAATACACTTTTTGCACTTGAATCCTTTCCTTGAGGTTGGTTTCTGGGGAAACTGGAATAAGACAACCAACCACTTTCAGCTAGTTGGTCTTGGTTAAATTGTTTACCTCCCTATGCTTCAGTTTTCTCACCTATGAAATGAGGATGAGGATAGTAATTCCTCTCTCAAAGGGACATTACGATAAGTAATTGAGTTCAGAAACACAAAGAACTTAGTGTCTTGCATGTAGTAAGTTCTCAGCAAATGTCTGCCAAGATGGTTTCAGAACAGTTGAGGCAGACGAGGGGAAGAGGCTGTGAAGAGAGAAGGACAGATGTGAGAGAGTTGGCGCTGAGCGGGGAAAGAATTGAGGACACAGCCAAGTCTGCAGATTGCAGAGCTGTAGAGTGGCATGTCGTTCACAGCAGCCGGCGGCCAGGAGGAGGAGCTGGGCTTGGGGAAAGAAGTTCAATTTTAGAGTCAGAGCATTTTCAGGTGCCAGACTGCCATGTGCAGACACCTAGCAGGCATCTGGGACAGTGGAGTTGAGCAGGGGAGGGGGCAAATGTGGCAGCCATGAGGATTTGGGAGTTACCTGGAGGGAAATGAGTTGCTGCTATGGGATTTGAGTCGGGTAAGGGGATTGAGGAGAGGAGATTAATAAGAGGTGAAGGTGGCAGGGAGGGGCAGATTGGTGGGGCAGGGTCCTCTGGGGAAGCAGGAATCAAGGATGGGGAAGGGGAACTCTTCTTCCCAAGACTCTGAAGCAATAGGCATTTCTAAGACTAGAATCATGGTGGTCTGTTTCTTGGGTATGGGTCTCTGGATGCAGAGCCTGAGGCAGGGATTCAGCACACATGATTGAGAAATGAGAAGGGGAGTAAGGGAGGAGGGCTAGGGCAGGGCAGATCTCAGCTGAAGACTCACTTAAATCTAATCCTATGGGGAACTTGGCAGCCCAAATTGAATTGAACCACAGGGTTGCCCCACCTCGAGGCAAGGGGAGCAGCCTCTTATATTCATATGTCCCTTGGACATTGGCTCCTGGAGGGTGATTCTCCAGATAAGGGGGCATCTGTAAGCCATTAGCAGCCATACTTACTGTAACTGAGGAATGAGGACTGACTTAGAAAGGAGATCTGAGTGGGGTACCAACAACATCCACAGTAGCCTGGTGTGAGTCTAGCTCAACCAGGCCCACCCTGGCCTGACAGGATGACATTTATGAACTAACATATACTTATCTTTCTCAATCAAAGCACTCATGTGATTTGCCTTGGCAGAAGGTGCAAATGAGATCCAGAGAGTGAGTTTCCAGTCTATCTCCAGAGCATCTCCCTTAACCTCTAACAAGGGAGCATAGCTGACATTTGATCTTCACCCAGATAAGTCAGAGGCATGTTACACCCAGGGAAACTATAACTAGTGTCCATAAGCTCTGGCTGCACCTACCAGGCACTGTGTGAAGGGCTTTGCTTGCACTGTCTAGTGATCTGTGACAAAGATGCTTTATTATCCCCTTTTACAAGGGAAAAAGCTGTGGTTTCCTTGGCCAAGATTTAGCATCTAAGAATTATAATGGAATGGAACCTAAGTCTGTGTGACTTCAGAGCTCAAGATCTTCCCTGCTTCCCTGTCTTGCAGCTCAGGATGTTGGGGGTGTGGACACTGTAAATTGCCTTTGGCTTGCCAGGACACAAAGGGGCCAGCTATCCTTGGCCCCCAGAAACCGTCGTTCAATCCCACTCATCCCACCTCACCCCAGTCCTGATAGTTTAAAAAGAAGGAAGCAAGAAAAGGAAGGGGGGGTGGGGAGAAATGTGACCAAGAACCCTTCAAGCTGAGGTTTCATATGCCTAATCCATTTTGAATTGAGATGCCCCCATGGTACTGCACCCTGAGAAAGGGGTGTTTGGGTTTCAGCAGACCCTGGTCTATGTGCAGGCCTCACTCAAGAGCTTCAGGATACCAGGCACAGCCCTTGCCTGACCCGGCTTCCCCCAAACCTGCTGACCCCAGATTTTGTTGAGGGATCCTGGAAATAGACGAGTTTTGACCATAAGACTTTGGTCTGAAGAGGGGCCATCCCCAAGCTCCGAGAACACTTCCAGGTCTCCTGGAAGAGCCAGCAGGCTGACCTGCTAGCAAGGCTTGGAAGCTATCCTTGTTTGAGCTTTATTGGACACCAGTCCACAATCAGTGGGGAGGCTGCTCTGAGCCACAAAGGAGCCCTGCACTGGACACCTGGAGCCCTGGATTCTGGGCCCTGCTCTGCTGCAAACTCACTCTGTGCTTGGCACCAGCCACTTAACCCTTGAGGCCTTAGTGCCCTCATCTGGAAAGGGGGATCCATCTGGGGCCTTCCATCCAGGTGGCATGAGAATGTAGCAAGATCAGATGAGAAAGGATGCAGCATGTGCACACTGGCTTCCCTGCTGCTAATTGAACCCAACACCAAGCAGGAGCCCACCTCTGAGCATCTGTGCTTGCTGTTTCCTCAGCCTAGAATGCTTCTCCTCCAGTAAGCTGCAGCTTCACTCCTGCATATCTCAGGTCCTTGCTCAATGTCCCTTTCTCAGAGAGGCCTTCCCTGACCACTCATCTAAAAACAGCATCCCTAGCTCTTTCCCTGTGCTCCTGTATAATCTCTCGCCTTGGCTCCTATCACCACTGGTATATTTTCTGTGTATATGTTTCTTCTTTTTGTCTCTCTCCCTTCGTTGAATATAAACTCCATGTGGGGAGCAGCTTCATCACCTACTGTTCCCTGCTCTGGCTTACAGTACATTCTCCATCAGTATCCAATGGTGTGTATTTCCCTTGAGCCCACTGCTCCCTTATTCCTGTGAGCATTAGTTTTGTTGTTCCCTTACTACAGATACTACAGAATATCCTTCAAAAGCTTCACCTGGCATATCAGGTGTCTCAGGGAGAAATGCTGCTCTCAGTGCTCAGGTAGCACTCCAGGCCACTTCAATAACTGCACCCTCCTGGCAGCATGGTAACTGGAAGTTTACCTGTGACTCCCATACTCTTGTTTGTCTTTTTTTTTTTAATTTTTAATTTTTATTTATTTATTTGTTTATTTATTTTGAGACGGAGTCTCGCTCTGTCACCCAGGCTGGAGTGCAGTGGCACGATCTCAGCTCACTGCAAGCTCCGCCTCCCGGGTTCACGCCATTCTCTTGCCTCAGCCTCCCAAGTAGCTGGGACTAGAGGCACCCGCCACCACAACCAGCTAATTTTTGCATTTTTAGTAGAGACGGGGTTTCACCATGTTAGCCAGGATGGTCTCGATCTCCTGATCTCGTAATCTGCCCACCTCGGCCTCCCAAAGTGCTGGGATTACAGGCTCTTGTTTGTCTTCTTATCTCTAAGCTGATGTCTGGGCTGGCACCAGAGTGTGGACAGTAACTGAGCAGCACAGACCTGCTCATTGCAGGATGAGCAGTCACATAAAACAACACAAGGTCTCAGCTTGGGCCCACTTGGTGGTAACAGGTAGGACGGCTCCAAGCCCTTGATTCCAGCTGATGGGGTACAGCTGGACCAGAGGATGAGTGGGTTTTTCCTGATGTTTCTTGCATACCATACAAAGATGCTTCTCTTGGAGGTGACCCTGTGCAGGTCGACCCCCGGATGAAGTTCTCCCTGGGAAGAGTCAGGGGTTTCATTAACAGCTTGGGTGAGTGGTGGACATGGAGGAAGGGCAGTTCAGGTATGGATTGGTGAGTGATTGCTGGATCCTGGTCTGGAGAATTAGGTCAAAGATGACAACGAATGAATGGTCAAAGTCTGTGCAGCTGGCCAGGTGCAATGGCTCACGCCTATAATTTCAACATTTTGGGAGGCTGAGGCAGGTGGATCACTTGAGGTCAGGAGTTCAAGACTAGCCTGGCCAACATCGTGAAACCCCGACTCTACTAAAAATATAAGAAAAATTATCTGGGCAGGGTGGTGGTGTGTGCCTGTAGTCCTAGCTACTCAGGAGGCTGAGGCAGGAGAATTGCTAGAACCCAGGAGGTGGAAGCTGCAGTGAGCCAAGATTACGCCACTGCACTCCAGCCTGGGAGACACAGCGAAGTGAGACCCTGTCTTAAAAAAAAAAAAAAAAAAAAAGCCTGTGAAGCTCTGGCTCAGCAGAGACACCAGTGGCCTGTGAGCCAGGGAGCAGGCTTCCACTTTCTGCCTCACTCCCAATCAGCCGTGTGATCTTGGGAAAGCCTCTTCATCTCTCTGGGACTCAGAGAGTTTGCTTTTCAGCTTCAGATAAAGGGTTTGTAAAATAGATTTTTGTCCCACTCCCCCCACCCCAAAAGAAAATGTCTGGAGTGCAGGGTTAGGAAAGATTCTGAAGTGGACATTGAGCTTAATGGGACAGTACTATGATTGATTAGTAATGTCTGCCATGGATATTGTAAAGGAGACGTGTGTGACTCCTTCTCTGGTGTCTCTTGCTTGCATCTCATGACTCAGTGACTCTGTAGAGTCAAAGATCAAGAGCGTCTGTGTGTGCCAAGGAAGGAGGAGTCAAAAAGATAAGAAAAGTAGGTTAAGAAACTTGGGTCAGACCCATGGAGTGCTCCAAAATAGATGGCAAATGGAAGTTGCTTCACTGCACACAAAAAGCACACTCTAGGATAGCAGTTTGTTTTTACAAACTGAGTTGCTAACCATTAGTGGGTTGTGAAATAAATTTAGTTGCCTATACCAATATTTTAAGAACACACAGAGTAGAACAGAATAAAATAGAATGAAATGGAATATTTTATATTGTCAATGCATGTGGTAAGGTTAAGTACTGTTCTGTGAGCTTTTGTTCCAGTTACGTGCGCGCATGTGAAGAGAGTCAGGACGGATTTTTAACTGTGACTCGGGGTCCAAATGGTTTGGAATTGGGTGATCAAAAGTGATCTGTGCAGGACAGACCTGGTTCACCTCATCATCCTGGTATAATTATCTACCATCTCCTTTCACTCCCTGTGGTGATTTTAAAATATGTACACACATTTTTTGAACACTTTTCCTTTCAAAAGGCGAGACCTAATTTCTCTTTTCTCGAATGTGGGCTGGGACTTGGTGACTTGCTTCTAATGAACAGAATATGGTGAAAGTGACAGTGTGTCTCTCTCGGGACTATGTCATAAAAGGCTCTGGAGCCTCCTCCTCACTGTCTTTCTTGGGTCACTCACACTGGTGAGCTGCTGCCACATTGTGAGGAAATTCAAACAGTCCTGCAGAGAGGCCCATGTGGCAAGAAAATGAGGCCTTCTGCCAACAGCCATGTCAGTCATCTTGGAAATGGATCCTCCAGCCCCAGGCAAACTTTCAGATGCCTGCAGCCCTGGTCAACATCCTGCCTGCAACTTCATAAGAGACTCCAGTCCAGAACCTCCCAGCCAAAACACTCCCAAACTCTTCACCCACAGAAATTGTGAGATAGTAAATGTTTTTGGCTGCTAAATTTTAGGGGAATTTGTTACGAAGCAATTGATAATCAACACACTCTCAAAGTTATCTCTTTTGTTTGAAAAATTATATGGTTACCCCATATAAAAGGGACTTCCAGGATTCTGTGGGGTTTCCAAGAGTCACAGAGAAAGAGAAAATTACAAGATGATGGAAGGGGGCAAAGTGGCCTTTGCCAAAAAGAAGGGAAGAGTGGAAGAGTGGATTCTGATCATGATAGGAACAGTCCAGACTGGTTGACTGGACAGAAAATCCAGAAGCATCTGGGAAAGAACGTGGCATGATCGAAGGGCAAGCCCAGGCTCACCAAGGTCGTGTTTCCCCTAATTAAATGTTTCCCCCTTTCCCACAGGAGGGCTGGATTAGCAGATCAGTGAAGAGGGCAGGTTCGCGGTGGTTTGAACAGCTTCTACTCAAGAAGTTTGGGTGGCAGGGAATGAATTGAGAGAGGGATTTCCAGTGCAAAACATTGCCCTGGCTCCAGCCTCTCCAGTAATTTCCACAGACACTTGGATGACACAAAAGATGTGTCCATCCAAACCTCGAAAGCACAAGTTACTTTGCTGATTTATGATCCAAACTCTCTTTCCAGGCAGAATTGCTGGGCCAAAATCAACACGAAGATATTTAACAGTAATCAATGTAAAGTCAGGCACTTTCAGATTTTTTTTAAAAAATCAATGATTCTAGGAACAAGCCCAGGGTGGGTGGATGGAGCTGGCTTGGCAGGATTCCACCTGAAATGATCTGGTCATTTTTATTTGACCCCCAAGGTCAATGTAAGCACAAACAATGTGCTGTGGTTAATGAAACAGTGGACCCACACATAGGTCCCTAACTTCACGGGAGGGACTGTTCCCCCATCTGTTCTTGGCCCTGCTCAGCCTCATCTGGACCCCACAGAGTGTCTGGAGGGAGACCCAGAAGGGGGAGCAGGGCTCAGCATCCTCACATGGGGAATGACGAATGGCATTTTGAGAGGGGCTCCGCTGCCTTGGAATGTCTGGAGATCAGTCTGGGCACGAGAGAGAGGCCAAGATGGAGGGTGGAAGTAATAGGGCAATTGATTGGGAGTTTCTAAGGGGAAGGTGTCCTGACAGGTGGGCTTGGCTGTGGGTGCTTGGGCCCCCCATCACTGGTGTGAGAAGAGGCCAGTTGGAAGAAGTAAAGCCTACTTTGTCCCCTTCCATCTCTTTGTAATTTTCTCATTCTCTGTGACTCTACGATGCCAGGGTCCCTTTCTTCTGTCCAGACATGGCCTCTGGCTTCCATGGGGGCTTTCCCCAGGATAAGAGGGTGGTCCTTGATTGAGAAAGAGAATAAGTAGGGAAGGGGAGCAGTAAAGAGGGGGGCAGATAGAGAGACAAGGGCAGAATCTGCTTGGGCTACCCTGCTGTGCACACACACACACACACACATACACCTGCTCACATATGCTCAAACATCAGCCCTCACACAAATGTTCACACACCCATATTCATACACAATCTCATGTATTCCCACATGTCCACTTGCCTACACACCCACTCACCCTCACTTGTGCTTACACACTCCCCTCATACACCCACATGCGTGCTCCCATTTCCCTTACAAAATGCACACACATGCACACATGAGTGCCCACACAGAGGAAGGCCCAATCTTAGCTCAGATTCTCGGGAAACAGCCTCTGAGATGGCAACTTGCGTGTGGGAGGCTTACTGGGCAGGGCTCTCGGAAGCAGCACTGGCAAGGGAGTGGGGGAGGCAGGCTTAAGTCAGGGGAAGTGGAGCTGTGATGCAGTCACAGCAGAGGCCTCAGCCCATCCCTCAGGGAGCTCTGAAGCTGGCACGGCCCTTCAGAAAGGTCCAGAATTGATGTAAAGGGGCTTGGCCTTTGTATCTCTGTGTAGACTGGTCACTGGACACAGGAAAGGTAAGTATATTTGGGTGAGGTGGCTCTTTCTAGTTGAGGGCATCGCCCAGAGTGGGCCTTAGCTGTGTGCTATCAGTAGGTGATGCTCCTGGTAGCTGGAGGCTCAGTGTTTTGGTCCTGGAAGTGCTGGTATAGGCAGCACCGCTGCATTCACTCTGTGCCCATGGGGATATGCACTTGCACACACAAGCCTAGCTGGGATTCTCCTTTCCAGCTCCCTGCATGTCTGTTCCTGGGTGAGGAGGCAAACAGAAGGGCCTTAAAGGGAAGGCTGCCTCCCTGACCAATGATAGGAGGAAGCAGTCTGCTGGCCGGGATGGGCTGCCCAGGACAGAACTCAAAGGAGAAGTCAGTGGTGACCCAGGAAGAATGTGTCGGACCTTCAGCCATCTCACTGGGACCTGGCCTTTTGGGTCCCACCATACCCTGCACCCAGAGTGGCCAGCATGGCAAACGCCCTCTCCCAAGACATGTTCCCAGCTCGACTTCACTTTTCCTCCACCCTCCCTCTGGAATGTTCTCAGCAGATGGCAACATCCCCTGCACCGAGGTGGACACTCAGGCTGTTCCCATGGCTTTCTGCTTGCCCTTAGATAATCAGCAGTTAGGGTTACAGAACCAGCTTGATTCAGACTGTGTCCGGTTTGTGATATAAATCTACACTCCAGTCTTTTTTTCTACAGGTAACTGTTCCCCTCTCCCTTCTTGGGGTCAGGACTGATGGGAAAGACATGGAGTTGCTATTTTCTCTTGTTCTGCTCACCAGTCTTCAATCATGGCTGTTGTTTTGGATGCACCAGGCCAAGGCTGAGCCAGGATCCCTTGTGGGGTGGAGGTGTCGGTTCTTTGGGGACTCATGGATGGGCATCTTCCACCCACAGTCACCTTGGCCTGGGAGGTCAACCTTTCATTTCAAGCCATGGCTGTGCCTCATGCCCGGGTCCCCAGGAGCCAGGAGCCTGCCTCCACTGCTTTTCTGCTGAACCCCTCTGTCCCTGGGCAGTCCTGGTAGGAACCTTGCTTCACGTGGTGTTTGCATACACGTGGCGCTTTGCAAACATGTGGCACAGTCAGGACCCCAAGAGACCCATACACACCCCTTTGCCTCCTCAGTCCTTTGCCCCAGGCCACCACCGCCATCTCAGCTGGGCAGGCCCTGGGCCTCTGAGTGTCCCAACTCTGGGGACCACCTGTCACACGAAAGCCCCTCATTCTCCTTAAGGAGTGAGTATCGCAGCATAGCACCAGCTCTCCAAAGAGATCTCCATGCACCTCCCTCCCTCCATTCCCTATTTCATATCCTTGATCTGGCAAAGGAGCCCAAGAATCAAGGAACCAGTTCTCAAAATTTTCCTTCATAAAAATCTGCCCCAGGTGACTGGCCTCACCCCTCTGGTGTCTGAGATCTGAAATCTTGCAGTCTCCTAGGCCTATTTTAATACTCTCTTGTCCCATGTGATACAGTGGTTTAAATCACACCCCCAAGCTAGGTCCTCTCAGTTTGAATGCAAGCTCTGCCGCTTGCTGTGGGTGGGACCCTGGGCAGGTTGTGTGACCTGTCTGTGTACCACTTGGCTCATCTGTAAAATGGGGTAATAACTCAGAGTCTGTGCAGATAATGCATATAGAGCCACCTGGCACAGAGTCAGTCTCCAAGAACCTCATGCTTCTAGCTCCTTCTTGATAGTTCTCAGGGTAGATCAGAGCTCACCTATTCCCCAGGTCTTGTTCCTTCCCCTCCCCATCCCCAGGCTCTTCTCCACTTCTGGAATGAATCTATTTGGCTGATCTTGGCAACCGTGGCCTTAACTGTGTGTGTTTGATAAATAGCTCTATTGGATCAGGACAGCAGCTGCTGCGGACCGGATCAGGATGGTAACAGCCACGAAAACACTGGGAGTGCAGAGCCGGGGCTGGGCTGAAGATGCATGGGCCCTGCCCTGCCCACCTCACTTCCACTATGCTAGGAACCGTGGCCCACTCTTGCCTTCTGCAGCCACTCTTAGGAGTGTTGGTGGGAGTGGACATGAGAGCTTTAAAGTATCCTTGGAGATCGGTCTCCACATCTGAATTTTCACAAATGAGGGGATGCTGAGGTCTAGAATGGTTGAGGGGCTTGCCTGGGACACCCAGCCAGTAAAAGGCAGACTTGAGAGTCTAACCTGGCCTGCTGACCTCCAGGCCAATGCTCTGCCCACTGGACCACCCTGCCTCACCCTATAATGCTCCAGCCAATACACTTCCTCTTTCCTGAGAATTTAATTTGCCGACAACATTTTCTTGCCCTCTGCCACCCTTCTCCCGTCCAAAATATTCAGAACAGAGGGCATTTTCTATAGCACCAGATTACAAGAGTTCAAGCCCCAAACCTTTCACTTGTTTGCTGTGTGTCTTTAGGGGATTTACTTTACTGCTTTGAGCCTCAGTTTCCTGATCTGTAAAATGGGACTGATGCAAATTGTAGCTGCTTCATGGGATTGATGTCAGGTGTTTACTACAATGCCGGCACAGAGTAAATTAACTGTTGGCCATTACTGTTACTAGCTGGGGTCCTCAGGGCTGCCTTGTATGGTGGAGTGGTTTATGCACTGCTCACAAGTACCTGGCAGGTAAGGAAGTAGGGCTGAAATCCAGCCTGCAATCCGTCCTGATGCTGTGGCCCCTTGGAGCTGCATCTGCCCCAAGGAGGTGCAGTTTTCTAATTCATCAACCCAGAGGGGCTATCTTTTCTTAATTTGCACAAAGGTGCCGTAGAGTGCAGCTCTGTGTGCCCCGACTGTAATCTGAGGGGGACCAGGCAGGATTCCAAACTACAGCTCTCATCTGGGGAGCACAGTGCCTGAATTTTATCATTGAAACTTCCCCTTGGGTCCCATGGTCATGTGCAATGTTCCTGAAATCCCATTTAAAAAGCAGCATCCTCAGGAACAATAATACCCTAAAAATAATAGCACCTTATCATCATATTCATTATCATCATCGCCATTATTTTAAACCTTGAGTGGATTAGCCTTCATCCAGCAGAGGACAGGATACACAGGATGGCTCAGGGAAGGAGCCAGGAGGGGAGAAGGGCACTGCAGGGTGAGGGAGGGGATGCTGAAGGCTCAGTTTTCTGCCTTTGTGATTTTGCTCAGGGTCACTCCAGTGGAATGGACCCAGCTGACTGGTGCAGCAATAGCAGCAGCAGCTGCAAAATGCTTCTGATTTACTGGGAAACTGCACTCCAAGGAGCCATATTAATACCAGTGATAAACCTGGTCCCCCAGGAGCACCTGCATTTTAAGGGAAGTGAGAGACACATTCCAAGGGAATGAATCTCAAAGGTGGGATTTCAGGCATAGCAGTGGCAACCAGGAAGAGCTTACAGGGTCCTGGGTCTTTCAAATCACACACCAGAGGTGACTTCCAGCATCACTGACACAAAAGGCTGCCTGGCATTGGGTGGATACAAATGATATTTCTATGGAAAGGGGGTGTCTCAGGCCAGGTGCCCTAGAAGCTGACCGACATAAGCGTTCCCATGCAAGTGATTCCTTAAGAAAGTGCTTCTGGGAGAACCCGGTGAGGGAGTTAGTGAAACAGGAGAGGAAGTCGAAGAAACCAAGCAAGGGTGTGATCTCAGGCCATGTTCCTTGGAGGGTAGCTTCAGCCCTGAGAGCTCTGAAGTGCTAACTTACACCTCAGAGTGCGTCCCCACCTGAGGGCAGGATGCTGGACTTTCACAGCCTGGATCCATTAGTGCAGCCCAGAGCGGGGACAGAGGATGGAAATGCCCAGGCACTTCCTGCTGTCTGCCCTGGCAGCAAAGCAGCTCCAGAAGCCCAAAGGCAGCCCTCTGAAAAAGTGTCACAAGCGCTGGTTATCAGAAGGTAAAGCACACTGCAGGCCAACACCCCTCCCAGTGTCCCTCCCTCTGCATGAACAGGGCAAAAGGACCCCTGAGGATCTAGGCCGAGTGGGATGGGGGAGGTGGGCTCTTAAGGGCCCCTCGCCACCATGGTAGTGTCTTATCTCCTGGAGTGAAAAGATGTCTCATATTCTAGCCCCACCTTGCCCCTCTCCACGTTCCAATGGAAACACCCATTTGTCCCAGTCACTCTTGGTTCAAAGCCCATGACCAGTGGGCAGCTGGATGGGTGGGCTTGCCCCAAGGCTTTGATGCTCACACCCACTCCAAGTTGGGCATTTCTGCTGTCAACATGTGGGCTGGGTGGTATGGCTGCCACAGCTTCCCCGTTGCCTTTTTTTAACTTTTTAAAGAGACAGGGTCTCAGTCTGTTGCCCAGGCTGGAGTGCAGTGTTGTGATCATAGCTCACTGCAGCCTTGAACTCCTGGGCTCAAGTGATCCTCCTGTCTCAGCCTCCCAAGTAGAACTACAGGGGTGCACTGCCACACCTGGCTAATTAAAAAAAAATTCACAGAGACAGGGTCTTGCTATCTTGCCCAGACTGGTCTTGAACTCCTGGCATCAAGAGATCCTACCAACTTGGCCTCCCAAAGCACTGGGATTATAGGTCTGTGCTGCTGCACCTGGCCATTTTCTTTTTTTTATGACCATTTTTGCAAATGCTATTGATTAGAGCTGGATTACTAATGTAACTTTTTAAAAATCTCAAACACAGCATAAAACGACAGTGTTGCACATATATGAGCTCCAATTATCAGCCTCCTCCGACCCTGCTGCATCTCGGGCTGTATTTTCAAACACCTGCCAGTCCCCGGGCCAGCCTGGGAAGGAGCAGGATACATGGAGCCACAGAAGGTGAAGGATTGCTCTCCATTTGGCCTGGGGCTAAATTGTCCCCACCTCCCAACACAAGTGTATTGGATTGAACAGTATGCCTCCAAATTCATGTCAACTCAGAACCTCAGGATGTGATCTTATTTAGAAATAAAGTCTCTGCAAATGTAATGAGTTAAGATGAAGTCATGCCAGCTTAAGGTGGACCCTAAACTCAACAGGAGAGGTGTCCTCATAAGAAAAGGCAAAGAGACATCCACAATGGAGAAGCCATGTGATAGGGGAGGCAGAGATTGGCATGACACACCTGCAAGCCAAGGTTTGCTGGCAAACACCAGAAGCCAGGAGAGAGGCATGGAACAGATTCTCCTGCAGAGCCTCTGGAAGAACCTGACTCTCCCAACAGCTTGATTTTGGACTTCTAGCACACAGAACTATGAGAGAATACATCCCTGTTGTTTTAAACCCCCCAGATTGTGGTAATTTGTCATGTAGCCGCAACAGATGAACACAACAGGAGTTGGGACAGGTCAGCCGAGACCTTCATGGTAGACCCTCCTTTCTCTGGCAGCACAGGCAGCTCCTCCAGGCCTCCAGAGGCCCGAGCCCTGCCCCACTACTAGTACCCCTTTGCCTGAAGCTGGAGAGGACTTTACACCCTCTGCATCCTCCAGACCCTGAGACACAAGGGCCAGTGTAATGGCTCTGCTGGGACACCCGGTGCCATCAGTGCGTGGAAGTACTAAGTATCTTTCTGGATTCTCTGTGACCCTGGGGGTAAGGTGGGTACATTAATCAGGGTTCTCCAAATAAATAGTACCAATAGCATATACATATATATAGAGAGAGACTTACTTAAAGAATTGGCTCATGAGATTATGGAAGCTGGCACATTTGAAATCTGCGGGGTGGGCTGGCAGAGTGCAGACCCAGGGAAGAGCCAGTGCTGTTGTTCAAGTCCGGAGGTCATGTACTGGCAGAATTCCTTCCTGCTAAGGTGAGTCTAGTCTTTGGTTATATCGAGGCCTTCAACTGATTGGATAAGGCCATTCACATTATGAAAGGCAATCTGCTTTATTCATAGTTAACCTATTTATATGTGCATCTCATTCAAAAACACTCTCACAGAAACACTGGCTGGGCGTGCTGGCTCACACCAGTAATCCTAGCACCTTGGGAGGCCAAGGCAGGCAGATTGTTTGAATCCAGGAGTTCAAAACCAGCCTGGGCAACATGATGAAACCCCATTTCTACAAAAACAAAAACAAAAAAATTAGCTGGGCATGGTGGTGCACGCACCTGTAGTCCCAGCTACTCAGGAGGCTGAGGTGGGAAGATTGCTTAAATCTGGGAAGGAGAGGTTATAATGAGCCAAGATTGTACCACTGCACTCAGCCTGGGTGACAGAGTGAGACTCTATCTCAAAAAAAAAAAAAAAAAAAAAAAAACACGTTTGACCACACATCTGGGCACTGTGGCCCAGCCAAGCTGACATATACTGTGAGTATGATTTCCATTCCAGAGAGAGGAAAACTAAGGCCCAGAGAGTGACTGATTTTCCAAAGGTCACAAAGCAAATTAGCTGCAATGAGGAGTTGTAAAAGGAGATTGGGCTAACAATGAGGAAAGCTTGGATTCAATTCATACCCCTTCTGAACCAGAGTCTTAAGCCTGGCCCTCCTACACAGAGGCACTGGATCAGGATAGAAAATAACCAATTGGCATTTGCATTCGTGTGGTGTTTGTTGCTTATATAAGGTCCTGTAAGGCAGGAAAAACACTGCTACCATTGAAGGAGAGTGTCATTTTGTGCTGGAAACCTTCCTTGTGACATCTATCATTGCAGTAACACCCAATGGCTATCGTCATCCTCATTTTATTGATGAGGAGACTAAGGCTTAGAGCACCGAGGAAGTTAGCTAAGGCCACATTGCTAATAGGTAAGGGAGCCAGGCTTGAACTCATGTTTGTTGGATCCAGGGTCTGCCTCCTTGAGCTTGGCCCACACTCCTCCTCAGCAGGTGCTGACCAAGTGCAAGGGGGTTGAGCTGAGTCTTCCAGAGAACATTCACCCACATCACGTCATGGGGTCTTCACAGCAGCTGTGTGATGGAGGGGAGTCAGTTTCATCTCTCAGGGCAGGGGCTGAAGTGTAGAGAGGTTAACCACTGTCCTAGGATGTGACAGATACCTGGTCGTGCAAGGCCTTTGCCTCTGGCGTTCTTGGGTGTTGACTGCCATTTCTCTCCTCTTTGTGGCTGGCAGAAGCCTGTTTTTGTTCAGGTGCCCCTTTCTCTTTTCTCAAAACTCAGGGGTTAAATCTGTTTAGTCTAAGCCAGAGGTCAGCAAAATTTTTCAATAAAAGACCAGACAGTAGATATTTTAAACTTTGCAAGCCATATGGTCTCTGGCGCAACAACTAAACTAAGCTCATGTCCACGCTCTGGAGGTAGAAATCCTGCCTAAAGAAAAACATTCCACTATAGTGCTCTTTGCTTTCCAAAGCACACAAAAATAGATGAACTTAAAATGTCAGCACCCAAATGCCTGACATGCCGATACCCATGGCTAGCATGACAGCAGCCATGGACAATGCATGAACAAATGGGTATGGCTGTGTCCCAGTAAGATTTTATTTACGCAAGTTTGCCAAGCCCCAATCTAGAGAAGGCAGGGCAGATGATGCTGATGGGACAGTGGGTGCCTACAAGAATGAGTCTTTGTGAAAGGAACCCATCCATCCCCTCATCCAGACTGTCTCCCTCTGCTGTCATGGTGTCAAGCTCAAGCTCCTCAAGCATTCTCGGCAAATATAGGGGTGGCAATGCCCTCCTCTTCAGGAATGGTATAAGTGACTTCAGGCCACACACACTCAGCCCTCCTGAAAGAATAGTTACTAAATAGGCTGTGCCCACAAGGGTGGGGGCAGGCACTGATCTGGGGCCCAGAGCCTACAGATTCTTTAAGATCCAAAGGCTTGTGCACTAGGCCCATCCTCAGGGACATGCCTGACTTCCTCCATTTTACCCACCTTTGGCCTCTCCCCTCTGACAAGTGAGAGGAAAGAAGAAAAGTGAGACAGAAGAAAAGAAGGAAGACCAGAAGGAAGAAAGAAGCGAAGAAAGAGAGCCCCTCTCCCACTCTGGCAGCTCCCTCAGTAAACCTTCTGCACATGACAGATGCTTATGGTTTTAGACAATGAAACGGATCATCGCCTTCTATCTTAAGCTGGGG
Source organism: Piliocolobus tephrosceles (assembly GCF_002776525.5). Lineage (NCBI taxonomy): Eukaryota > Metazoa > Chordata > Mammalia > Primates > Cercopithecidae > Piliocolobus > Piliocolobus tephrosceles. Next base: position 19,280,382 of record NC_045446.1, read on the forward strand.
TCATTACCCCTCAATTCTGCAAAGGCACATTTGTGGCTTAATTTTTTGTTGTTTGTATATGAGATCATTTCAATTAAAGAGAACTGGTAACATTCCCCTCCATTTCTTTAGCAAACAGAGCCTTATTGCTTCCCACCCAAAAAAAGAAACGAGGAAAAAAAAAAAACACCCATGTGTCAATTTAAAAAACAAACCAATTCTTAAGCAGTGATAGGCAGGCTCTGGGTAAAAGAACATTTGTAACTATAGGGGTTTCATTTAGGAAAAATACATCTGTCACCTTCTGCTATAAGTCACTGAGCAGTGGAACTAATCGAAACCATCTAACACAGCAGGATCACCCTTCTTTGTTCCTTGGTGTTACTCAGATCCTCTGCCAGCCTAACTGGATGCCCGACAGACTCTTCCATATTGTGGAGGGAAAGTGATTTGGGAGTGTACGTAGCACCTATTTGCTGGGTCATAAGAATCACTTGGAGAGGTTGCTAAAATATGGATTGCTAAGCCCTGTCCCATAGGGGAAAGAATCTCCAAGGAAAGCAGCCAGGGACTTGGTATCTTTAACATTTACCCCAGCCAAATGCGGGTAGCTTAATATATAATGTAAATGATAGGAGGAGCAAGAGGTTGACTTGAGTTGTGAAAGGTCAGGGAGAACCAAAGGTATAAGACAGCAGAACCCATAAATAAGCAAATACCTTCAGATAGAAAAATATAGAGTGGCAGATGAAAGGAGGCACAAATCAACCCTTAAATAGAAGCAGAGAGTTAGAATAGTTGGGTCATGTGAATGGAGGAGCCTCAGAAGCAAAGTACCTGATACCACTCAAATGCAAAAACAGAAACAAAAATTTAAGCAAGCAAGCAGGAGGGTAGATTGATGTGAATAGTATACAAAGTAGAATTAAGGACTAGAAGCACTCCATAGGTAAAAGGTACATCATATAATGATAAAGGACATATTTTACAGAGAGGATATAGTCATAAACATGTATGTACCAAACAACATAGCAACTAAATACAAAGGGCAAAAAGTATTAGAGGTGGAAGGAAAATTGTCACAAAATACAATTTTAAGTTGAAGATTTTAATACACCTTTTCAGAATTGAACCCTTCTAGCAGAAAGAACCGAAGACTTAGAAGTATGCCATCCATTACAGTAATTACTGGCCACATGTGGCTACTGAGCACTTGAAATGCTGTGCTGTAAGAGTAAGATATAAATGCCAGATTCCAAAGACTCTGTACCAAAACAAAAGAACATAAAATATCTCATTAATACATTTTATATTGATTATATGCTGAAATAATAATCTTTTGGATATATTGAGTTAAATAAAGTTTTATCAAATTAGTTTTACATGTTTGTTTTTACTTTTTAAGTGTGTCCAGAAAATGTCAAATTATACACTATAGTGTGCATTATATTTCTATTGGTCATTGCTAACTTAGAGAAATCTAATAACAGCAGCAACAAGCTATGCTTTGAGGCCTTATCATTTTCTCATTCCTGTTCTTGGATTGTAAAACCTCCCCCTTATTCCACATGCATCCTTATAACCATTGCCTCTTCCTGGGGGCTTGGCAACTGGGAAGTCTGGTGTGTTACAAAGAGAAGCTGTGGATCCCAACCTATTTTGTGACTACCTGCTGGAGAGATTTGGGTTTTAGATTTGTTATTTATAAAATAAAAATAAATCCTACTAGCAGGTTTGTTGTGAGGACAAAATGAGATAATGTACTCTCACATTTTCTGAAAAAAAATTTAAAAACCAAAGAGAGATTACAGGGGTCCCCAAATTTTGTTTCCTGTCCCTGTGCCTTTGCACATGAAGACAGTGAAAACCCAGAATCAGAGCTTCTCAGGAGACAATGCTGGAGGATCTGTGAGAGTCTGAATGGAAGCAGCATGTTGGAATTAACGATTCCAGACTCAGCCAGGTACAGCGGCTCACGCCTGTAATCCCAGCACTTTGGGAGGCTGAGATGGACAGATCACCTGGGGTCAGGAGTTCGAGACCATCCTAGTCAACATGGTGAAACCCCATCTCTACTAAAAATACAAATATTAAGTGGGCGTGGTGGTGCACATCTGTAATCCCAGCTACTCAGGAGGCTAAGGCAGGAGAATCACTAGAATCCAGGAGGTGAAGGTGGCAGTGAGCCAAGATTGTGCCACTGCACTCCAGCCTGGGTGACAGAGGAAGGCTCTGTCTAAAAAAAAGAAAGAAAAGAAAATAATAATAATAATAATAATTCAGACTCTGAAGATTTAATTCTGTGGCCTTTAGCCAGGGCATGAGCCAAGAGGCCTCATACCACCTTGAATTAGGATAGCTTTTAATCTCATTTTAGCATCCTTAGAAACAAGACACTCCATTTTCAGCTGCTTTAAGGAGGAAAGATTTCTCTTCTACGCTTGTTGCAGAGTCATGCAAGTTCATGCCAGGAGGCTCTGAATGAGCATCCAGTACAGTTAAGATTACCATCTCATCCCAGTTTGCTTAGAACTTCCCTGGTTTTAGCACTGAAAGTCCCAAGCCCTAGGAAACCACTCAGGCCTGAGCAAACCAGGACTGCCTATAGCAGTCCTCAAACTTAAGTTTTCTAGACTTGCCCTTGGGAGAAAAATCACCAGGGGATATGTGTTAGGATGCAGATTCCTGGGCCCCATCTTCTCACTCAAGAGTCACCAGGATAGCAGTCCCTAAACTGGGACGTCAGTTCCCACCCTGGTTTGAGAACACAAATGAGCATCATTATTTTGTTTTTTGTGGATGGAGGTACTGTGGTCCAGAGAGTGGCATTTTGAGGGGACAAATTGTTGCCTTTAAAGGGCCTTCACCGAGATGATTAAGATGCCTCCTTCCTTGTAATAATCCAAAATAACAATGATATGAAATTGTCTGTAAAGTAGGTATGAGAAAGTCAAACAAAGTTCTGATTTTCCCTCTTGAGGTCTATTTTCATCCATTTTATTTCTTTTTGGAAATATAAACAGCATCTTGTGGGTGTGTTCCTCCTTTACTGGTGTGCAAAGCTTGAACTTGGTCTCTGTTGGGTGATTCAGCCTCAAGTAGTGACATGCCCAGGTAGAGAGCCTGGACCCCAGTGCCTTGCAGTGAGGGGTGATCCCTGCAGCCACAGCTCTTCAAAGAATGCTCACAACTGGGAAGTGGGGTTTCTGCTCAGGCCTGCCCAGGTGTGGAATGCCCCTCTGGCACACTCCTTCCAGGTCCTTTCTGCTGCAGGCAGTTGCCAAGGACAGAGTGTGCAAAGAGCTTGTGTGAGAATAGGGGTTTTTGGTGAGAAGGATGGAGACCCAGACTCCATTAAATTATCTGTTGCAGCAGGACATCACAGGGTAAAATTTAGGGCACTTTGACTGTCAATTCAGTAAAAAGAGTCATCTTTTGCAACACACAGACAACTTCTTGCATGCCTATCTCCTGCTCCTGTGAGCTTAGTCATGCTTGATGTATCCTAGGCAATATGTTCTCATCACCTGGACTCTTGGTTGCCAGATTTTTCTTTTCTTAGGAAACATTATGCAGCATGGAAACAGCTCCAGCTCTGGAGCTGGATGGTCTGTGCCCAAAGTCCAGCTTTGCCACCTACTAACATATCACTTAACCCCTCCGAGCCTCAGAATTCCCTTGTCTGAAATGGGGTAATAGCACCAATCCTATAGTAGAATTAAAGGTAAGGTATGCAAACACATCAAGTACACAGTAGGAATGCATAAATAATGTCTAATCATGATAATATACTGCTGTGGTTTGAATGTGTCCTCTAAAGTTTATGTGTTGGAAACTTACTCCCCAATGCAAGAGTGTTGGGAGGTAGCACCTAATGGGAGGTGTTTAGGACAAGAAGGTTCCACCCTCATGAATGGATTAATGCCATTTATTAAAGGGCTTGAGCTTCAAGTTCGATCTATTGCTCTCTCTCACCGTGTGGTGCCTTCTGCCATGTTATGATGCAGCAAGAAGGTCCTCACCAGAGGTAGGCTCAACCTGGGACTTCCCAGCTTCCAGAACCATGAGCCACATAAACTTCTATTGTTTATAACTCACCCAGTCAGTAGTATACAGTCGTAGTAGCACAAAATGGAATAAGACATATACATAAAGGGCCTGGTACGTATTAATGGCTCAGTTGGTGTCTTTGAGACAGACTCTACTTCCTAGTGATCCTGGGTCCTTAATGGGAAGATTCTACACGAATAAAAATGAAAGTATGTTGCACAGAGAGAAGCAAATAGAAGCAAAGACATTCAGGCAGTTGGTGTTTTCTGGCTGTGAGGGCTGCCCCAGTTTATTTTGGCAGCTGCCTCCACCACCAGTGATGAAAGGATAAAGGAAAGAAAAATGGCAGTAAAACAAATGGATCAACCAAGGAGGGGAGGCTGTTTGGTTCCAGCTTCCAAAGGAGAACCCAGCTGTCCCCGTGATTGCTATGCAATGGGTCCCAGGATTCTGGTCCAGCCTTTACATGCCTGCCCTCAACAGGGAGGGGGTTTCCAGAATAACTCAGTTGGGAGGAGTTTAGGTCATTTGAACTAAATTCAGTCTATAGAATACCTCCAAATGGCAACCATTTCAGTAACGATTGCTGCATGAAAAACCATCCCAAAACTTAGTGACTTAAAACAGTGACAACAATTTGCTTCCAATTCTGTAATCTGGGCTGGGTGCAGTGGGTTGCTTGTCTCTGCTCCACAAAGGGTTATCTGCAGTCATTCTTGTGAGGCTGGATTCTGCTGGTAGTTGGACCAGGACCGGAAGATCCAAGGCAGCTCATGTGCCTGCCTGGTGCTTCATGGTGCTTCAGCTGAGACGGTTATGTGGCTAGGGTGGGGGTGCAGCATCTCTCTCTCCACGTGGACTCTTATCCTCAAAGAAGCTGGCTCAGCCTTCCTTGCATGGGGTCTCAGGGCAGCAGGAGATTGAGATTGGAAGCCTCACACGTCTCAAGGCCTGGGCTCTAGAATGCTCACAAGGTCCATCCCGCTACATTCACAAAGCAGTCAGATCAACTTGACTGAAGGGGTGGGGAAATAAACTCTACCTTTCATAGGAAGAAGTGGCAATCCACACTGCAAAGGGTGTGGATATAGGGATTGGTGATTCATTGGGAGCCATTGTAATAATAATCTACCACAGCAACACAGAACATTTTCTGGGGTGTGACCTTCAGAACCTTTGTCCTCTGGCCCCAATAGCTTTTCACCTTAGGGGACACTTCTTTACTCCACCTTCTCTCTCTGAACACCCCGAACCCTTTCCTTCCTCTGTCTTTGCTGGTGCACCTCCTTTGGCAGGGTTCAATGTGAACAGGAACACAAGCCGTGCACTCAGCCAGCCCTGGGTGGCAATCTAGCCCCCCCACGCCCAGCTGTGAGACCTTGGGGCAAGTCTCTTAGCCTCTCTGCATCTCATTTCCTCCACCGTTAATGAAGACACTGAAGCCTGCCCAATAGGACTGCTGTGAAGATGAAATGAGATACAGCAAGTGAAGTGCCTGGCACAGAACGTACCTGCTACTGGAAGGTAGATGCTAAGTCTTGATCCTGGTCCCCCTCTATCCTTCATGGCTCCCACTCCTCTCTCTGGTGAACACCTACTTGTTTTCTTACGATACATCCTTTGACAAAGTCTTCCTGGACACCCCCAACCCTCACCCCCAGGAGAACTAATCATCCCCTCCTTTTATCTCCCGTAGCCCTTTGCAACACCTCAATTATGTGCCAGGTCACAGTGACACACACTTATGGTATATATCTGTGTCTCCAGAGGAGAGAGTTCTTGTGTCAGGGGGTCAGGTGCTATTCATCCTTTTATCTTCATGCCCAGTGCACAGTGGGGGCTCCGTACGTGTTTTGGTGAATAAATAAGTGAACTAATGCTTGCGCTCCCCAGAACTGAGGGACATCTTTTATTATTTTAGGACCTTTCCTTCTCACCCCCGATTGCTCAGCAAAGGGCTGGAAGAAAAATAGGGATCTGACTTCTGTCCCACGATGTGGCCAGTGCCACGCTGGCTGCTCTGGGGTACAATGCCCAGCATTTGCTATGACCCCGTCTGCCATCCCTAACTTATAAAAGCTGCACAGTCTGAGAGAAAGTGGAGGCACTCTCTTCTAACAGTGTGATTATGAATTAAAAATGAAGATTTAAGTCATCAAGCAGGAAGTTCAACTCAGCACCCTTCTGGCTCAGCAGGAAACAGTCTCTGCAACTGAGGTTTCTGGGTGTAGGACAAGCTTGGGTTCAAATCCTAGCTCTGTTGTTCATTGGTTTTGTAAACCTGGGCTAAATGCCTTGCCTTTGATCCTTCATTTCTTCATCAGTAAAATAAGGAAAATGGTAACTCTGTGGAAAGACTGCTGCAAGAATTAAATAAATCACATAGGTGGCATATAGTAGGTGCGGTATACCCGGTCCTTCTACTTCTCCAAAAAAAAATCTCAGCATCTCAGATCTACGACTATTGCTCTGGGAGATAAGCTATTCAATAAATAAATAATGAAGTGCCTCCCTAGACCCTATGTGAAGATGATTAGAGTTTAGGAAATAAAGTATGAGTACTGGGAAGCTGCTAGGTTCACTCACTAGGCAATGAGTATCAGTCCTACTAATATAAGAGCTAGCAGGTAAGCATTTAGCATGTGTGCTAGGAATTGTCCTAAGCATTACATTAATTCATTTAATCTTCACAACCACACTATGCAATTGACAGTATTATTTTCTCTTTTTATAGAGGATGAAAGTGAGGCCCAGAGAGGGGAGGAACATACATGAAGTTACTCATCTGCTTGGTGGCAGAGCTGGGATTTAAACTCATATTTTCTCACTCCACAGCCTGTGCTCTGAACCAGGAGCCTACACTATCTAAAGGGACTTATTCCTCTTTTTGAGACAGGGTCTTGCTGTGTCACCCAGGCTGGAGTGATCATGGCTCACTGCAGCCTTTACCTCCTCTGCTCAAGCCATCCTCCTACCGCAGCCTCCCAAGTAACTGTGACTATAGGTGCAAGACATCACACCTGGCTATTTTTTTATTTTTAAATTTTTATGTATTTATTTATTTTAGAGATGGGGTCTTACCATATTGCCCAGGCTGGTCTTGAACTCCTGGGCTCAAGTGATCTGCCTGCCTCGGCCTCCCAAAGTGAGAAGTGGCTTATTCTTGTTTACTAATCTGGTGGCATTTATAAGGCTAACTTATGTTTTCACAAACAAAGATATCTAATGCCATAGAGCATTTACCACGTGAATTATATCTTGCTGAGGCATTTCCTGGAATTGTTTTGCACATTTGTGAGATCAGGACCACACTTTCTATCTCGTAGATGAGGAAACTGAGATACAGTGAAGGTAGAGACCCTTTCAAGGTGATACAGAGCGGGTGGTAGAGTTGAGATTGAAATCTAGGCAGAGCCCACCCTTAACCATCATGCTGGTTGTTACAAGTCAAGGGCGGGTGCAGTGCATGGATATTAGAAACTGCCCGTGGGTGGTCCTGAATGTTAGTTATTCTCAACCAGTATAATTCATTCCAGGACACCTGTGCAGTGTGCTAACTCAGACCTCACAACCTCTCCCCGAAGCCCCTTGATGGGAGGGCTTTTCCCCCAGTCCCGGGCCGCACCTCCTGCTTGGCCCGTCAGCATCATGTTCCCCCTCCTATTTGCCCTGGGACTTAATCATCTGGGTCCCCAGGCCTCCAGCAGGTCCTCTGGTAGAATTCAGGGGGTTGAAGAACTTGGAAGGGAAAAATGACATCTCTGTGCTCACCAATTTAACTGAAATTGAATATTTCTTTTAGTTGCATGTCACCTGTAGAAATGACAAATAAACTCCCAACATTATGCAGTTGCAGATGCCTGGAAATATCATTTATGTCCATTGCCACTTCTAAATTATGGAGTCGATTAGACCTGCAGCGGGATCTTATTATTTAAGGTCTTAATAAAGAAGCACATGCATTGCTAAATTATAAATGTATGTTTTTAATATTTTGATACTATTTTTAATATAATTAGTTATGTGTTTTGAAGTCCTATGCGTTTTTATGGTCTGCACTGAAAAACAATATTCCCAGAAGGGAATACTGGGAATACAGTCTGTAAGCATCAACAGACTTTCAAAGGGTCCATGGCTCATGAAATATTTACAGCAACCCCTTGAGATAGGAATCTCTGCTCATCTGTTATAATTTTCATTTTACAGAAGTGGAAACTCAGGCACAGAGAGGTCAAGAAAACTGCCCAAGGACACAGAGCTAGTAAGTGAAGACAAAGAGTTTGAACCCAAAGCAGTCTAGAGCAGGGCCTGTGCTCTGGGCCAGCACATGGGGTCAGGTCTGGTTAGCGCCCTTATTGGCTGCCAGACTGTTCTTTCACCTGACACTTTCTTCACTGGAATGTGATTGCTGCTGTATGTCTCTGCCTCCCTGAGTGCCTTGAGGGCTGGGACTGGTTTTGTTTATCTCCGAATCCCTAGAACTTAACTCAGTGCTGAGTCCAGAAAAGGTTCCAAATAAATGTTTGAGTAAATGTGTTTGTAACCCATAAGTGCCTCATACATACATTGCTAGTCCAAAGAGCTTTTCTTTTCTGATGGAATTTTACTGCATGAAAGAGAAAAAATAAAGGCCCCAAACCAAATAATTCATCTACATTTTATAATGGCATTAGCACAGGGTCTTGCTTTTTTTTTTTTTTAGCACTTTAGATGTTTCTAAGACTTTTTATATCCCTTTGACTGAAACCTCAAAGCACAGCGGTGAAGGGTAGAGGCTGCCGAGCCTGGCGGTGGCCTGGGTTCAAGCCCTGCTCTGTCACTCCCTGGCTGATGATCTGTCTGAGCACAGTGACCTCATCTATGAAATGGGGACAGTAACAGCTGCCTTGTAGAATTGCTGTTTGGATTAAATGAGATTAAAGCACGCTGTTTGCACAAGTTTCTGGTACTCTGTAAGGCCACAATAACCTGGGGTTATCCTCTGAGAGCAGTGAAGGATGCGATGGTGGTGGTGTTACCACCCTTAGCTCCAGGAGCTAATGCAATTGACACAGTGTGCTGCAGCCGAGTTAGGATTGGATTCTGGTTCCAACTCAGCCACATGCCTGGGACAAGACCCTGTTCTTCTCTGGACTTTGGTTTCCTGATCTGCAAAACAAGGGGACTGAACAGGGTCAGCGTGCATGGGGCTTGGCATTCCTTCTTCACATCAACGTGTGTGTGGAGTCAATCGGAAAAACAAAAGTAGGACTGCCCAGTTATCGATAGGGCGGGGACCCCTCATCCCTCACTCCTCACCCTAAGGAGTTCTGAGGCATCACAGGAAGACAGTTGGAACACTTGGTTGAGCCAGAGTTTAGCACCAGATTAGACCTGTAGATTTGTCCTCTTTGGGGTGAAGAGTTAAAAGGTTTGTAAGCAGGGAGGGGAGGGGGACTCGTGGATTTCAGTGTCTTTAGACAGGGTCTGGCCCCTGCAGGGAACTGAGTTGGATTCATGTTCAAGCTCTTTCCCTGGCTCCTGATCAACTGTTAGATGTATAATTCTTTTTTTTTTTAAACTTTTATCTTCAGTTCAGGGGTACGTGTGCAGGATTGTTATATAGTTAAACTTGTGTCTCAGGGGTTTGTTATACAGATTATTTCATCACCCAGGTATTAGGCCTAGTACCCATTAGTCATTTTCCCTGATCGCCTCCCTCCTCCCCGCCCCCCACCCTCCATTCATCTCCGGTATCTGTTGTTCCCCTCTGTGTGTCTATATGTCCTCATCATTTAGCTCCCAATTATGAGTGAGAACATGCAGTGTTTGGTTTTCTGTTCCTGCATTAGTTTGCTAAGGATAATGGCCTCCAGCTCCATCCAGAGTGTATAATTCTATAAGGTCAGGCAGGATCTACCCCACTTCTCCCACCCCTCTCCCACCTCATCCCTCACCTCCCCTCCCTCCCCTTCCACTCTGAACTATTCTGTCTTTCCTCCAATTGTTGAATCTTTTATAATTATGAGCCTTTAAAATTTCCTGGTATCATTACATTGGTGCATGTGAGACACACAGGGCCTCTTTCTGCCAAGGGGCTCACTTGGGAGCTGGCTGAGCTACAATCAGAGCTGGTGGGAAGCCCCTCCCACAAATGCATCCAGAAGCCCCCTATGAGAATGCCCACTTGTACTTGATGTTGTTAAACCCTGCCAGGGGAGACTAGAACTGCGGGAGAGAACATGTGGGAAGTGAGGGGTACCGGTGAGGTGGTCAGCCCAGCCCATAATCAGGCTCGGAAAAACCTATTGAGCAGATCTTCTTCCCTAAATGACTTTCCTCATGTAAAATTGTCTTCTATGATTGTCAGAAAAAGGGTTTTTAAAAGAGGTTAACATGGGATTTAATGAATATAGAATAATAATGGTCCTTGTATCAAATTAAAATTCTAAGGTTGCCACATGAAGCAAGTACATTATGAGTATCCAACATTATGTATTATTATTATTGGACTGCTTGATTGCCCTACATACTTGGGAATAAAAGAAACAGCTCCAAGTCCTGCATTTAAATTGACACACATCTCCCTTGGAAAGAGAGTCTGGGAGGACAAAGAGCATGCCCACTCTGCAAAGGCAGATTCTGGGATCTTGAGAAATATCCTCATGATAAAGCAGAAGGACACAGAACAGATAGATGGCAGTGTTTTGTGAAACTAGCAGAAAGGAAGGGTATGTCTGAATCTGTATGCTGTGTGACTTTGGGCAACGCACTTCACCTCTCTGAGCCTCCATGTCTCCACACTTAGTCTGGGTAAAGGACAATTGTGAAGATAAGTTGAAATTACAGGCATGAGAGCACTTTGTAAACTCTGGCCAGGTGCAGTGGCTCACGCCTGTAACCCTAGCACTTTGGGAGGCTGAGACAGGAGGATCACTTGAGGTCAGGAGTTCAAGATCATCCTGGCCAACATGGCAAAAACCCATCTCTACTAAAACCACAAAAATTAGCCAGGTATGGTGGCAAGCACCTGTACTTGTGAGGCTGAGGCTGGAGAATAGCTTGAACCCAGGAGGCGGAGGTTACACTCCAGAGATTGCGTCACTGCACTCCAGCCTGGGCGACAGAGCGAGACTTCATCTCAAAAAACAAACAAACAGACCGGGCATGGTGGCTCACACCTGTAATCCCTGCACTTTGGGAGGCCAAGGCAGGCAGATCACGAGGTCAGGAGATCGAGACCATCCTGGCTAACACGGTAAAACCCCGTCTCTACTAAAAATACAAAAAATTAGCCGGGCGTGGTGGCAGGCACCTGTAGTCCCAGCTACTTGGGAGGCTGAGGCAGGAGAATGGCTTGAACCCAGGAGGTGCATCTTGCAGTGAGCCGAGATCGTGCCACTGCACTCCAGCCTGGGCGACAGAGTGAGACTCCGTCTCAAAAACAAACAAACAAACAAACAAACAAACAAAAACAAAAACAAAAAGCACTGTGTAAACTCTAACAGGCTGTTGAGTTCTGAGGATTGAAGATAATTCTAAAAGCGCTTTGTTGATGTCTTCCCTCTTCCCACCCCTCCTCGACCACTGAAGCCTGGATGCCGTCTATAACATTTAATAACAGTAACCTGCATTTATTGAGCCCTTACGAAGAGCCAGGTATCATTTCACCCAGTTCCACCATAGCTTTATGTGGTAAGTATTATTATTACCTCCATTTTATAGACTAAGAAACGGAGGCTCAAGATGACACCTAAGTTGCTCAAGGCTCAGGGAGTGGCAGGGATTTAAATTCAGGTCTTTCCTACAGAAAACCTCTTAGTTCTTATGCTATATTTGCTTCTACAATACTTCTGACAAGCTGCTTTCAAATTATGCTTGAACACCTCCAGGGACAAGGAGCTCATTACCGCCCCCTGTCCCTCTCCCCACAATGAGTGCTCTCCCCTGACACATAAAGCACGATTATGGTGATATTATCATCAGTAAAGTGGAATGATTGGAGTAGATACTCTCTTAAGGTCTATTTCAGAATGTCACTTTAAGAGCGTGAGTATTCACAGACAAATTCACACTGGCTACAGAAGAAAGGATTAAAAATCTCCGTATGAAAATGGAACACAGCAAGGAAGAGGTGCATGTGAATGGGGGCAATTAATTCTCTTTTGCCAATCGCTGTTTATATATATATATATATATATTTGCTGGAAAGAAGGCATTTATTCCCTGCAGACCCATGGTGTGATTTTGAAATATCTCCGCAGAAGGAAAGATGACTGAGGAAATACAAATCTATTAAATGTGGGGGACAAAAGAAAAAGGGGCTTCCATAAAAGGATTTCTAAACCATTTCAAAGGCTTCAGAGGTCAGGGAGCATTGCCGGAACACTACCAATTAGAGCTAAATGGGAAACCAGCTTAAATCTCAAAATTAAAGATGAAGAGCGGCAATTAACCTGTCTTCTAACAGAAAACATGGTCCTTAATGCTCAATGTAATTTAATATTTTAAAATTACGACCACAAGCATCAAAGGCTCCTGTTCAACAATATAAAGTGGACAATAAAAGTCTCAGTGGGGCTTTGGATATCGTGGGTGAGATGGCACAGGAATAATGCTAGTACTGATGACTCTGAAGCCACAGAAGCTGAACTGGCAGGGACACAGTTAGATCTCCCCCCAGGATGCAAGCCGCCAAATCTCAGCTCCATTTTCCAAAGACCCATCCTCTGGCCAGCAAGAATCATTTGATTTGTGTTTTGTGGGCTTTAATAGGATGGATCATGCTGATATGAGTGGAAAGGAAACCCCCAGCAGTGCTTAGAGGGTCCAGAGCCTATTCCAAGGGATTTCTTTAAAGCGGTGCTTCTTATTGGGGAATTTTTATGCCTGGAGGGGCAAGGTGGCTTATGCCTGTAATCCCAGCACTTTGGAAGGCCAAGGTGGGCTGATCACCCGAGTCCAGGAGTTCAAGACCAGCCTGAGCAACATGGCAAGACTCCGTCTCTATGAAATACAAAAAAATTAGCCAGGCATGATGGTGTGTGACTATGGTCCCAGTTACTCAGGAGGCTGAATTGGGAGGATTCCCTGAGCCCGGGAGACAGAAGCTGCAGTGAGCCATGATTGTGCTACTGCACTCCAGTCTGGGTGACACAGAGAGACACTGTTTTAAAAGAATAAACAAAAAAATAAGTAAAATGCTTCATGCCTGGGCCTTCATGCAGACGAGAAGCCCTGGGCATCAGTATTTGTTAAGGCTCCTAGGTTAATGTTCACTGGTGTCCAGGATTGGGAACTGCTGCTCTAAAAGATTATGGGCCTAACAAGGAAGAGAAGATGGACGTTTGGAGCATGGCAAGCCTTGATGACACCAGAATCGACAGCGTGGTACCTGATGTTCTGACAGTGAGTGTACAGATGAGAAAGTGGGTCCAGGGACACTTTTTCTCCCAGCAGGCAGGAGAATAGGGAGGGGAGCAGAACAACCACGTGCCCCTGACAAAGTCTCCGGCATAAAACCATGGATCTAAAAACCTGCGGCTGAGAGTCTGGATTTCCGGGTCACTGATTAATATCTGTGGACACTTCAAATGTGTGTGGCCCCTTTCTGTGGCTGGCCTGCCCTAAGAAGGCTAAAGCTGAAATGCCCCTCTTGAGTTCTCTAAGTCTGTGGGGCTTGGGCCAAATTAGCTTCCCCTTCATTCTCCATGACTCTTCGTGCATTACCTGGGTGACAGTGTGGAGCACTGGGAAGGTGAGTGGCCCTGTGGACAGACAGACTGACAGACTGACTTGACGCCTGTAGCCACCACTTACTGAGGGATCTTGGGCAAGGAATTAGCCTCTTGGAGGCCATTTTGCATCTACAAAATGCAGATCGTGGTAGGCCTCATGGAGTTAGCATGAGGAGTCCGTGAAATGATCCCAGCAAGCTGCTGAGGTGGTGCCTGGCCCACAAAACCACATCTGTCCTGGGCACTACCTAACACCCCTTGGTGGACCCGCTGTCAACATCAACCACAGAGGTGCTCCTCGTTGGACTCCCCCCAGGCTTTCCAGCCTCCATGCTTCTGCCCCAGCAGGTCCCACCTCCTGGAGTGCCTTCCTCATCATTCCTTCCTGTCTAATCTTCCACCATCTAACCTGATGCTGCGTTAGGCTCTAGATCAAGCTTGTCCAACCCATGGCCCGTGGTCGTATGCGGCCCAGGATAACTTTGAATGCCGCCCAACACGAATGTGTAAACCTTCTTAAAACATTATCACAAATTTTTTGTGTGCGTGATTTCTTTCTTTTTTAGTGCATCAGCTGTCGTTAGTGTTAGTATATTTTATGTGTGGCCCAAGACAATTATTCTTCTTCCAATGTAGCCCAGGGAAGCCAAAAGATTGGACACCCTGCTCTAGACCTACCATGTTTTTGCTCTATTTGGCATTTTTTCAACCTGGAATTTAGATTTAAAACTCTCCCATGGTACTGCTGTCTTCCCTGGACATTTACTCACTTCCATTCTGGGCCTTCGCTTTTTGCACTGACCCTCCTCTGCCCAGTTCACCTTATCACTCCCACCTACACTGAGAATTCACTGAGGGTAACATCTGTGACTTTTCGTCACCTGGAGGAGAGCGTGAAGTCCCAGAAGAAGCACGTGTTTTGGCATTTAATCCTCATAGCTAAGTCTATGTGGTAGATCCTATTATGATCTCCACTTTACAGAGGAAGAAACTGAGGCAGAGAGATGAAGTCACTTGCCTAAAGTCAAACAGCCTGTATCAGAGGTGGGACTCGAACCAGCAGCTAGCTCTAGTGTTCAGGCTCTTAACTACTTTGGAGTGCAGACTTGCAGAGTAAGGTTCTTACTGCATATGAGAACAAACAGGAGGAAAAAGGGGAGGGTCAGGGAGATTAGGCAGCACCATGAAACCCAGCTGGAACTGGGAAGCCTGTCATAGCATCAAGGAAGCTACATGAGTACTGAGGTTCCCTTCCCATCATTGTCCACATGGACCACCTGGGGATGGGGTCATCAGGTCCCTGGCCAAACATCCAGTCTGAGATGTCGCCCATTGGTGCCTGGAAACTGCTCAGCCCTCCTCCAACCCACCGCTGAATGGGCAATTCAAGTCCAACAGTCCAGGATGCTTTTAAACTCTTCCCCCAACCAGAAGGAGGGGGCTCTGGACATCTAGAGTGATGGTGGTAGTAGCATGGAAGAGAGAACCGTATCCCTGACCAACATCAGACTTGCAAGAACCAACGTGAACCCTCCCATTCAGTAGAGCAGCCATGGGACACAAGCAATAACATTGTGTGGTCAGTGATTCCAAAGGCTGCAGCGTTGCTAAAGTATCCTGGGCCCACCTCCTCCCCTCATTTCTCCAAGCTGGGCTCAAACAGCCTCCTCAGATTCCTCAGCAGAGTTCCTCTTACCCACCAACATGCACTCAGTAATCCTCAAAAACCCATCATTGTCAGCATGGATGATGCCCCCTACTAATCAGTGCAACCAACTGCTTCAGATCACCTTGACCTGTGGGCACATGAATTCCAAGAACTGGTCTGGCTCCTAGGAAGCCCCCCTTCCCAATGTCTCCTCCATCTCACTGAGCGATAGTCTCTTCTTGGCTTCTGTCCATCCTGGCTACACCACATTTATTAGCTGTGGGGTCTTAGGTAAGTCATTAACTTTTCTAAGCCTCTGTTTCCCCATCCTCAGAAGGGGACAATTCTGCTTGCCTTACAGAGTCACTTGAGGATGTAACGAGCTGCCATTTAGAAGGCTCCCAGAACAGAGCATGGCACCAGGAGACTCTTGGCAGTCACTGGTTCCCTGTAGGGTCTTCCATTCCAAATTGCCAAAAGTGAGTGGCTTCCATTTGGCCCTGCTGGTGTCCCTCCAACTTCCGGTTTCTAGGCAGACCAATCCTGAAGCCGCCTCCACCACACACATAGGTCTCTTCACTGTAAGTGGGATGAGAACTGAGCCAGACCCCACACAAATGTCCCTAGGACCTGCACAGAGAAACTCATCAATTCCTACCTCTTTGCACCGTGAGGGACCTCAATCTCATCCCTGCTGCCTCCCCCGGAAGACTGGGATCGTGGAAGAATATCCAGGGTAGAGCGATGTTTGGGCAGCACCTAAAACCATCCTGCTCTGAACCCCAGAAAAAACCCCTGAGGGGCCTCCAAGCTACCGCCCCAGTAGCTGAAATTTCTCCTCTGCAGAAATAGGAATCACAAACAAAACCAGAACAGGAATACTTTCAAAACTCAGAGAACGAAATGTTCAGAACAGAGTGCAGAGCAGGTCCTGCTCCATGGAGTGGGAAAGGAAAGTGCTATTCCTTTTTTAAAAATTTTCTCCAAGGAAAACATAAAGCAGTTTGGATTTCCTATGCTTGGCATCCTGAACAGTTAGTGGAGTGTCTGCCTCTGCCACCTGCCACCTTAAAGGGTCTGAGGGACACAAAACTCAACAGGGTGATTTCCCAGTTCCCAGGACAGCCCCTTAGACTTTGTTCTCACACTGGCAGATGCATTCTGTCCTCGTGGCAGTGCAGCGAGAAAGGGTAACGTGATTCATTTTCTCATTTTGAACAGATGGCCAATAGAGGCTCAGGGAGGCAAAATGACTTGTTCCTGGTGATCTGGCTAGTGAGTGCTGGGCTGGGATTTGAAACCATCACCACCAACTAGTAACTTTCAAATTGCATCCTTGGAGTTTTGGGGGTCTCAGGGGAGGGAGAGAAGGAGTCACAGGGAAGAAGAGCAACCAGGTGTCAGGCTTCTTCCACTTCTCTTTCTCTCGCTGGCTATAGTGATCGCAAACACAAAGAAGAACCCTTGAGGCCTGCCTGGAAAGCAAGAGACATGGGCTGGGAGGAAGCTGGAGATATTCACACAGGGGTTAATTTCTGTTCCTGTCACACATTGGGGCTATTTGTTACTGTTGGATATAAATTGGGCCTCCACGTAAGATTTCATTTGAAGAAGGGGATAAACAGCTTAAAAATAATTGAAAACCAGTGCATCCAGCCAAGTCTGTGGCTTGTGCCTACTGGCTGGGTTTGTGATGAGGTGGGTTTTCTCTGCGGTGGTGTACAGTGACAACTCTCAAGTCTTCAAGAGGCTGCACCGTGGCAAATGCCAGGCATAATTGGGGGAGGGCAGGGGGTGGGGAGAGGGAATGCCTCTGCTGAATTTGAATTAGAAACTTTAGCTGTTATAAATCGGCAACAGTCCCGTTGGTACTGGCAACACTCAAGTGGCCACCTCCCACGACAGAGCTCTGGGGAAGGTTTTGGTCTTTGTAAAGTTTGCCCCTTGGTCTGAGAGGCATGACTCTTCAGGCTGGGTAGCTGTTGATCCCGTGCCAGAGTGTCTGACCTCCAGGCTGGGCTAAGAGGAGGAGACTGGCGCCAGCTATCACTGAGCCTTCAAGCCCCGACCCTCGGGCATTAGATAACGGGGTTTTCCCTCATCTAAGCAGAAAACGTCAGACTCCTTGGGCACATTGGGTCAGCCTTGGGCAGATGGTCTGTCTGGGCAACTTCAGAGGGAGGCGGAAGTTTAAGGAAGTCTCTGAAGTCGCTCATACATCTGCAGAGGCTAAAACAGCAATTTCCTTTTGGTGGCTGGACACGGTGTTCCCAGAGGAACACATGGCCCCCAGGTGCTCGTGGGCAGTCCCTGTCGTCCCTGATCCTTTCTTCTGCTGCTTGGCCTGATCAGAGCCAGAACAAACCTGCCCAAGAGCTGACGGTTCACACAGCAACAGATGCTGCCCAGCCCCCACCAAGGGCCAGGGCTACCAAGACTAATAAGATACAGCTGTGCCCTTGAGGAGCAGGGAGCATGCCAAGAATCCTTGCCTCATCACCGAGTGGGTTCCGGAAGTAATGACCACAGTAGCCACTATAATTTATTGAGAGCTTACTGTGTGCCAAGCACTCTACATACATTACTTCATTGTATTACCACTATGACCCACTGGAAAGAGAATCCTGTTTCCAGATCCATTTAACAGATGGATAGACTGAGGTTCAGAGAGGTTATGCCAAACATTTAAGTGCCAGAAGAGAGACTTGAATCCAAGCCGGATGCCTAAGCCTTTATTCTTGACCAAGCTCTACTGCCTAGACCCTGTGTATCTGGGGTAAGTGGGACCCCAACCCAACCAAGTCTATATTCCAGGGCCCTTGCCTTAGTTTCTCTACACCATACATTCTCAGTGGGGACAATATTGCCCCCTAATGCAGCAACAACTGATTTTGTGTGTTGGGGAACAGAACAAAAAATATTACTTGTTTTACATATAAAGCATACATATAGTATATAACAGATATAGAGCATACCTGTAATATTAAAAGTTTATGGGGAGTGCAATCAGGAGCAAGTGTCTAGTGCATAGCAGGTGTTCAGTAAACAGCCATCCCTGCTTCACTGCCTGCTGGAGCCACACATGAATTGGTCTCAATGGGAACTTTTGTGTATAGGCCTCAGTCTGCCTGGGCCCAACTCCACCCTCAGGCTTTTGGCCCTGGCAGGCTCCATGCTCTAGTCAGCACCCGATAGCACCCAAGCTCACCCCAAACATCCCTGGTGCCTCCTCGGAGGCTCCCGCTCCCCAGAGTTGCCTACTGGGACTTGTTATAGGTTAAACAGGTACAGGCTTAGCTCGGCTCAAATGAAACTGAACACTTCGGGTCATTGTTGTCAATTCTCCCAATGCAGGGAAAAAGGTAATTGTCAATTAACGAGCCCATCAACTGAGGCAGGAGGAAAATCAATAACACAGACCAATACAGAGCTTTCTAATGCCAGTCAGGATTCCAGGAGCGGGAGCCTTTCAAACAGGTACATGGAGTAATTGGCTTTTCCCTTGTGACCCATCCCACGGACTCTACAACTCTCCAATTAACATGTACCGTTGACAGGCACACAATTATTTGGGTTCACTGTGCCCCAGCCAGTGTTTGTTCAATCAAAACTTGCAAATACGTGGAAAGTGCACAGAATAGCAAATGCTGGATGTCTCTGGGGGAAGCCAAGTAGTGAATGGGTCTTAAAGGAACCTTGGATTTGACTTCTATTTCAGAGATCTGCCCTGAGTCTCAGCCCAGATGCCGGCTCCACATCCCCGTTCTGGCCAGCCCCTGACTGGACCTGTCTGCATCCTTATGGGGGACTCAGAGAAGTCTGCTCATGGCCTGGCCAGCACTCTCCTTCCACAGCCTATGAAAGGGGAAGGGACCAGCCCCCTCCCACCAGCTCCACCAGAGCTAGGAAACAGCCGGGTCTGTGCTTTTGCAGAGGAGGCTCCTGCTGTCTAGAACACCATTTCTCACCTCCTCTACCTGGGTCATCTAGGTAAGCCTCCAAATCCTCAAGGATTCTTCTGGAGGTCAAGGGCCCTTCTACAGTGTACCCATACCATCCTGGTGCCACTTCTTCCTTAGCATGTATGCCATCTAATTATACCCATTGGATCACTTCCCTGTTTTCCTCACTAAAAAGTGAGCTTTTGATGTCAGGGACTAAGTTTATTTCTCTTTAAACATCATTAGGTTAGAAGGTGCCAAGTAAATGGTTGTTAGATGCAAGTATGGGTAGGTTGTGCCAAAAAGGGTGGGTACATGGATTGATGGACTTGTGGGTTCACAGAGGATCAGGAAGAGGAAGAGGAATGGATAACTAGCAGGGAATAAAGATGGTTGAGTGGTTAGAGGATAAGAGGGGAGAATGGGTGTTGGGTGAAAAGAGCAGGAGGGTACATGGGTTTGAATAGAGGAAGGGTAAGAGACATGGAGGCTAAGTGGTTAGTAGGTGGCTAAGTCCGTGGAAGGCCATTCGGTGCATTGGTTAGGAGTGTGTGCTCCAGAGCCATATGTCTTCGGTTGAATCTCAGCTCTGGTATTTCCTGGCTGTGTAATCATGGGCAAATCAATCCTTTTCTCTGGACCTCAGTTTTCTTTCTTATCTGAATGGGAATAATAATTATAATAGAACTTTTCTCTTAAGATTATTGTGAGGACTAAATTATACCTAGGAAACACTTCCAACAGTGGCTGGCACAAAGAGGACTGAATAAACATTAGCCACTGTAATTTTTATTATTACCATACTTACTATTAATAAATGGAGATGTGAATGGATGGATGAATGTGTAGACAGGTAGATGGGTAGATAGATGGATGATGGGAAAATGGATAGATGGGAGAGTTAATGCTTATGTAGGTGAGTGAATGGATGGGTGTTGGGGAGGACGAGCATGAGAGTAGGATGGACAGAGAAATGGCTGCTCTGTGCCTAGGGTAGCAGTTGCATCTATCACATACAAGCCCTCCCCGAAAGCCACCCCCAAGACATCCAAGACTGCTGCCTGCCATCCCTATCAGTCCATGTAGAGGTTTTCTGGTTCCAAACCAGAAATCCTACTGAACCCCTCCCTCTTAAATTCCTGCTCCTGGCACAGTTCTTTTGTTCTTCCTCCTGGAACCAAGCAGCTGGTATCTCAGTCCCTGTCCTCCTCTCATAGAGCTGGGTCCTTAGCCCAGACTGAGTCTCCTCCTAGAGGCTGACACTCCCAGGCCTCCTCTGAATCTGCTAGGAGCTTGGACTTTCAGTGCTGCACTGGAGGGAGCAGGACACAGCTTCCCTCTATCGCTCCTTATTACTGTTGAGGTCATGGAATTGCCCTTATTCCTCCCAGGACACTGAGGGAATTGACTGAGCACCTCCTACATACCAGTTACCTGGCACCAGTTATTTTATTTCATCCTCATTACAACCCTAGAAGGTAGGGTATAACAATTCCTATTTTACACATTAAGAAGTCAAGGGCTTGGAGTCACAGAGAACAAGGAGAGGAGTGAGGATTTGAACCCCATTCTCCTACTCCAACGCCAAAGCTCCTTTCACAATCCTAGCCTTCTTGTGATCCTCAGAAAGTCCTGTCTCATTTCCAGGGTGCGTACAAAATGCTGCTTGGGAACAAAAGTTGGAACGGTTCCCACATTCCCAGGAATGTGGGAATCCCAGGCCACGATTCTGGACAGAAAAATGTCTTCTAGGGATACACTTATTGATTTTGTAGTAGAGCAACTTGGCTAGAAACAAGTTCTGTTTATCAGTTTAAAGAGTTCAGCCACTTCTGGTCCCCAGCGCTACTCCGGTAATGGTGAAGAACATGGACATATTTTCCCCTTTGGATGCAAGGGTACTGCTACCTGATGTGTCATCTCCCCATGGGAGTGGTCCTGGGACTGGCCAAGTGGTGAACTGTGTCTTCTCTGCCCCATCTCTTGGGGTGGCAGCTATCTGAAATAGCATCAGTAGAGACACACTCTCAGGGTATCTTGGATCTTAAATGGGATTTTTGAGGACCAAAAACCTACCAGAATCATGGATGGATCCTGAATTGTGCAATTCCAGGCACTGCATCAGCCAGGTGCCTCCACATCACCCTATGTGGGCAGTTGGACATGCCTCTTAGTCAAGCACAGCCCCCTCCCTGGGCCAGGCTCTTTGAGATAATTAATAAATATCTAAAAACTTAGTGTTATATGATGTTCAAAGCACCACTTCTCTGGATCTTCAAAACAGACCCAATATAAGATATTATTTAAAAATCTCACTTATGAACTTGAACAAATTCCAGATAAGATATTAGCTAATAATTCAGTAATACGTTTTGAAAATATACTATGATTAAGTAATATTTAACCCAGGAATTCAGGGTTAGTTCAATATGAGAAAAAATATTATACAATATGGCATACTAGCAAATTAAATAGAAAAATCAGAGGATCACTTCAAAAGATGCAGAAAACTCATTTAATAAACTTCAACTTGTATTCATAATAAAAACAAACACACTTTTGGCAAAGTAGGAAAATAAACAAACTTTCCTAATCTGTTAAATTTTATCTATCAAAAAAATTAAAGCAAACATCACATTCAATGATGTTGAATAGCAGACACAGTTCTGCTAGTCAGGAACACGATAAACATGCTTTCTATCACTGATTTTGTTCAACATTGAACCAAGTATCCTAATCAATGCAATAAGAAGAGAAAAATATATAAATTGTGTAAGAATTAGAAATAAACTGTTAGCTCATTTTCACACTGCTGACAAAGACATACCCAAGATAGGACAATTTACAAAAGAAAGAGGCTTAATTGGACTTAAAGTTCCACATGGCTGGGGAAGCCTCACAATCATGGCAGAAGGCAAAGAGGAGTAATTCACGTCTTACATGGATGGCATCAGGCAAAGAGAGAGGTTGTGCAGGGGAACTCCTCTTTTAAAAACCATCAGATCTTGTGAGAGTTATTCACTACTACAGAACAGCATGGGCAAGACCTGCCCCTGTGATTCAATTACTTCCCACTGGGGCCCTCCCACAACACATGTGAATTCAAGATGAGGTTTCGGTGGAGACACAGCCAAACCATATCAGAAACAAATCTGTCTTCACTTGCATTTCTATATAGAAAATCCCAAAAAATCTCCAAGAATGAGTAAGAGCTCACCACAGTTGTGAGGTGAACTCAAGGTCAGGATATAGACATAGATTGTGTTCCTATTTGCTAGCAATAACCAATTCAAAACTGTAATAAAAAATACTATCAAAACAGCAAGACATCCTGAAAGGTACCTAGGAATAAAGCAAGCAAAAGATGTGCCTGATTTTATGGAGAAATTTATATAGCATTACAGAAGGAAATAAAAAGACAAACTAGAAAGACTGACAGGGTTATGGGAAATGAGAATGAGGGAGAGAGGGCAGGTGAGAAGACTTTTCCAAGACCCATGTCATGTGGACTTTGTACAGGTTGAGATAAAAGTTAATGGAAAAAGCAAAGCATGATTAGGATCCTGGACTCTGGGCACTTGAGTAAACTTCTCTTTCTGGTAAGGGGCTGCACTTCCATGGTCGTTGATTAAAGCACAGATCATGCACATGCTATTTTGTCACTAGCTTTTTTCCACTTAACAATATAGCATGAATACTTCCCAGATCATTAAATGGTGTTTGATTTTTAAAAATATATTAAGAACAGTTCTCCAAGTCGGACAAGCCCAGGCATTCCCCCTGTTTCAGAGATGAGGACACCAGGGTGCTGGGGAGGGAGGAAGATTCACCCAACACCTATCACATATCATCCAGTTTTCCCAGCCACCCTAGGATACAGAATATTTTCCCTCCATTTTACAAATGAGGGAATGGGGCAATGCAGTTTCCAGCTGCTGAATCACAGGGCTGGGACTCACACCTGTCTTTTTGTCTCTCTCAGAATGCTCAGCATAGTGCTATGTGAAAGGACATTTATTCAGTCATCCAACACGTGCTGTGTGCCCACTCTGCTTGGCATTGTGGGACAACTTGAGAGGCAGCAGTGAACAAAATCAAGATCCTGACTGAGTTTCCTGGGAGTGACACAACAAGCTCCCTCTAAAGGTTCTTCCTCACCTCTTCCAGCTTCTGGCGGCTCCTTGCATTTTTCCAGTCTCATAATTCCAGTCTCTGCCTCTTCCTGTGGCCTTCGTCCCTGAGCCTCTGTCTCAAATCTCTCTGTCTCTTTTCTCTTATAAGGCTCCAGTCATTGGATTTAGGGCCCACCCTAAATCCACGATGAACCCATCTCAAGATCCTTAACTTAATCTGTAAAGCGCTTACTTCCAAATAAGATGAAATCATAGGTAACAGAAGCTAGGACTTGGACATAATTTTGGGCCAGAGTCCAATTCAACCCATTACATTCTAATGGAGGAAAATGGACACCACCCTACTTTGTAAGGGAGGAAAATGAACAACAAATAAATAGACAGCATGTGAAATGGTAATCAATGCTCTTCCAAAGAAGGGGAAAAGAGGGAAGAAAGACAGAATCTATGGGGGCAAGCACTGCAGTTCTAAATGGGGCATTCAGGGAAGGCCTCACTGTGAAAGTAAACATTTGAGCAAAGACATGAAGGTGGCCACAGAAAAAGCCACGTAGGTATCAGCATGAAGTGTCCCAGGGAGAGGAAAATAGCAAGTATAAAAGCCCACAGGAAGGAGCATGCCTGGAAATAATTGAGCATGGGGAAGAGAAGGAGGAAGGAAGTCCAAGCAGTGGTGGGACGTGGATCACAGATGACCTCATGGGCACTGTTTCTCTGACCAACATGAAAGCCATTGGAGGGATGGTTTTGACCAGAGAGGCTGATGTAACAGAAGAATGTTAGCTGCCTTATGGAGACCAGTGAGGAGGCAACTGCAGGAATCCAGATGGGAGACACTGGCTTGGATCAGGTAGCAGAGGTGGAGGTGGGGAGGATTGGTGGAATCCTGGGTACATTTTGAAGATTGGGTCATTAGAATTTTCTAATATATGTGGAATGTGATAAAAAAAGGGAGGAGTCCCAGATAACAGTGAGGTGTTTTAGTCTAAGCAATTGCAAAGATGGAGTTGCCATTAACTAAGTTGGAGAAGGATACAGGTGGAGCAGAATTACAGGGAAAAGACAGGAACTGAGTTTTGGACATGTTGAGTTTGAGATATTGTATTAGTCTATTTTCACACTGCTATAAAGATACTACCTGGGACTGTGTAACTATAAAGGAAAGAGGTTTAATTGACTCATAGTTCCACATGGCTGGGGAAGCCTCAGGAAACTTACAATAAATGGCAGAAGGGGAAGCAAACCCATGCTTCTTCACAAGGCGGCAGGAGAGAGAAGTACAGAGTGAAGGGGCGAACCATCATGAGAACTCACTCACTCTCATAAGAACAGCATGGAGGAACCACCCCCATGATCCAGTCACCTCCCATGAGGTCACTCCCCCAACACATGGGAATTACAATTTGGATTACAATTCAAGATGAGATTTTAGTGGAGACACAGAGCTAGACCATATCAGATGTCAACTAAGAAGAAGTGATGGTGAGATAGTTGGATATTTGAGTCTGGAGTTTGTGGCAAGGTCTGAGCTGCAGATATGAATTTGGTTGTCAGCATAGAGACAATATTTAAAACTGTGAGAATGGATAAATAGGCTCAAGGACTAACCTTTGCAAAGGACACCTCAACATTAAGAGATTGAGGCAGGGTATGGTGGCTCATGCCTGTAATCCCAGCACTTTGGGAGGCCGAGGTGGGTGGATCATGAGGTCAGGAGTTCGAGACCAGCCTGGCCAACATAGTGAAACTCTGTCTCTACTAAAAATACAAAAAATTAGCTGGATGCAGTGGCAGGCACCTGTAATCCTGCTACTCAGGAGGCTGAGGCAGGAGAATTGCTTGAACCCGGGAGGAAGAGGTTGCAGTGTGCCTAGATCGCACCACTGCACTCCAGCCCAGGTGACAATGTAAGACTCTGTCTCACAAAGAAAAAAAAAAGTGAGAGATTGAAGAAGGGGACCCAACAAAGGAGGCTGAAACCTGTGACCAGTGAGGCAGGAAGAAAACTAGGGGAGGGTGGTGTCTGGGAACCAAGGGAAGAGTGATGTAAAAAGGAGGTGGTCATCAATCTGTGAAATGCTACAGCTGGGTCAAGTAAGACGAGCACTGAGGAGTGGCTCTTGGTGCCTTAGAGGTCTTTGGTGTCCTTGGTGAGAGCAGGTCCAATGGAATTGCAGAGATGAAAGCTGGCTGGAGTGGAATTAAAACAGAGCGGAAGAGGAACTGGAGATAACCCGCAGAGACAACTGCTTACAGGTGTTTTGCTATAAAGAAGTAAAAGGAAATGGATAGTGCTGGCAGAGATAGAAGGGCCAAGAGATGTTTTATAACTTTCTAGAAAGGGAGAAACAACAGCACGTTCATATGCTGAGAGAAATGACCAAATAAAGAGGGAAAATTGGCAACACAGGATAAAGCAGAGGAAATCTCTGGACACTGTGCTCCAGGGAGCTAAAGTGGATGGGACCTGGGGCTCAGGTCAAATGAAGGGCTGCCTTAGGTGCATGGGCAGTCCATTTCATCAACGGGAGAGAAGGCAGAGGATGTTGCAGGCACAAGCACTGGAAGTGGGTACCCAGGGAGCTGGTGGAAGATCTCTTCCAATTGCTTCTATTTTCCAAGTAAACTCGAGTAAGGCCTTCAGCTGAGGGTAGGAATGGAGGAGGAAGAACTGGAGGCAAGAGAAGGCAGATCTAGGAGAGGGGCAGGATGAAAGCACTGGAGAAAGTATTAATAAATAAAGCAATTGAAGGCAGTGCAACGGACCCACTTGAGAGCTGTTTGCTGTGTGCTGGTTGAAAGAGGAAGTGAATGAATGATTTTGTGCTCCATGAGGACGCCTCTATGTTGTGCTGTTTCTAGTCCTCAGCACAGAGCCTGGCATTTGCTATGGATTTGTTGATTGATAACTGAATGAATTAATGAGCACATGAATAGTAAAAAGAAGGGCTGTCCTGCCTGTCTGAAGGTGTTTTTCTTTTGGTCACCATGATCTCCTTCTTTTGGAAGGCAGAGTGAGACCCCAGGCAGCTGTAAGACCTGAGGCACCAGCCATATTGCAGGAAGTTAATTAACTCTGGGCGTTTTTCCCTTCTGTTCTCAACTGTGGAAAGCTCGCCTTTGTTCCTGACAACCTCAATTAGCTCCTGCTTCTCCCGAGCTCCCCTATCCCCACCAGAAGGCAGGTGCTGTGGTCACTGGCCTGTTTCTGGGCAAGCAAGGTAGCCTGGCTTCCCCTGTAGCCTCCCTGCCTTCTCAGACCCCACAGGCACTTGCTGCACTGGGTGTGCCCAGGGAAAGGGCAAGATGGTGCCATGAGCCCTCCCAACCCACCCCTGCTGAACAGTGAGGCTGCCCTGGACTCACTCCAAAGCCCAGGCACCCCGCCCTGCCACTCCCATCTCTTGGCCCCTGAAAAATGCCCTCTCCTGGGCTTTTTGTTCAAGGCAGCCAGGCCCCACCTGGGCCTCTTCTTCTTCTGTGTCCTGTACAGTGATTCCTGTCCTGTGCAGACAGAGATGCTGTGACCCCAGGAGAGATCTGGCCATGGGGACCCAGCACGTGTAGTTTCTAAATCTCCACAGGTGATATGGTTGGGCTGTGTCCCCACTCAAATCTCATCTTGAATTGTAGCTCCCATAATCCCCACATCTCATGGGAGGGACCCGGTGACAGGTAACTGATGGGGGCAGGTTTTCCTGTGCTATTCTTGTGACGGTGAGTAAGTTTCACAAGGTCTGATGGTTTCATAAAGGGCAGCTCCCCTGTACAAGCTCTCTTGCCTGCCACCATGTAAGATGAGCCTTTGCTCCTCCTTCCTCCATGATTGTGAGGCCTCCCCAGCCATGTGGAACTGTAAGTCCATTATACCTCTTTTTCTTTATAAATTACCCAGTCGCAGGTATTTCTTCAATAGCAGTATGAGAACGGACTATTACACCAGCTGTTTTTAAAACATAGCCAAGGTTGGGAACCACCTCATCCTCCGTAAAACCAGGCCAATCATTCCTTTGTGATTATGAGGAATTTTTTTTAAAAAGCAGAGCAGCTAGTATTTATTGAGCAATTACTATGTGCTCAGTACTTAATCTTCCTTAATCGCCACAGCAGTCCTATGAGGTAGGTATCATTAGTCACATTTAACAGATAGGGAAGCAAGCTCAGAGATAGGAGTAAACTTGTCCTGGGGCATTTAGCTATAAGTGGGCAGAGTGGGGTTTGAACCCAGGTCCTTGTGACTCTAAGGCAGGTTGACATTTGCACCTGGCACACATTGGACCTTTGTCCATATGGGCTGTTTTCTTTCTTTTCTCAAATATACAAATAATGATAATCCCAAGCAGGATGGGTGAAGTGGTTTTGTTTTTTGTTTTTATTTTTAATCTGGGCTACAGACCCAGTGGTATGTAGGGATGTCAGTGAGGTGGTGCAGTCCAGCCCACCTGGAAGGTGTTGGGAGGGCTGGGTGAAGGAGTGGAGGGGGCATTTAAATTGGGAATTTAAAAGTCACTGAAGGCCTCTAAGAAGGAAAGTGATCAGACCAGAGCAGGAAAGAATTGGCAGCGGAGGCGAGGTAAACAGGATGTGGTAAGCCCAGTTGGGAGGCTACTGCAATAGTCCAGGCAGGAAGGAGGTGCAGGCAGGTGACAAGCTGCACACAGGCCCATACAGGCATCCAGGGCAGCCCCTGCACCCAGCTGCCTTTCTGCTGGAAGACCGTTTTCACAAGGCAGCCGGAACCACTCCCAGGCAATCTCGTCTGGATATGACTGCATTTCATTATAATTTAAGTCTTTCTTGGGCTTCATCAAAGGCTATGAGTGTCTTGAAAAAGAGAAGCATCTCTTTCCTCAGGTGAGAGGAAAACACACCAGAGCTTTCTCTTCTAATATAAACTAGACAAGGAGATGCAGCTGAGCTTGGCAGAGCCTGCTGGAGAACGCTAATAGATTCGACGAGGATAGAATTATAGAAAGAGACAGCTCCAGAGGGTGGTGGGGCAGGAAGAGAAAGAGGCCCCGGGACTGCCAGCCCCAGGCGGGCTAGTAAGGAGCTGGATTGGTGTCAGCAGATGTGGCCCGAAGGTCTGCACAGATCAGCTCCTCATCTGGCGAGAAGCTTCTTTGCCTGGAGACCAGAGAGAGAAGACCCCAAGAGATAAGACCCCTCGCCCCCAGCATCCCTCTGGCTGGTTTCCAGTGATCCCATTAATTATGGAGGCTCGGGGACTGGAGTGGAATCCTTAGCATTTCCTGCATGGGAGCTCTCAGTGGGGGAGGATGGAAGTGACCTAGAAACATTTAGCCAGGGGAAAAAAATCACCCACGCAGGTTTGAGACTCCCACCTGAGGCTGGGCAGGGGTCAGGGGCTATCCTGTGTATATGAGTGTTTTAAGATGTTATCTCAGACAGTTGGATGTCCCATGAAACATTAAGAAGGTGTTTTGCTTTTTTAAAATCAGATTATTTTCCTTTTGCCTTTAATAAAAACCAGCACTGGTCTCTGACTCACAGGCTTAAAACAGCCTTCACTGGTTACCGAGGCCGGGATTTCAGCAGTGGCACAGGCTGGAACTGTTCTCAAATAGGAAATCGAACACTGGGAAGACAAAGGAGGGGAGAGGGAAGAAGGCAGGGAGAGGCAGAGCAAGAAATAAATTTGGAGTTAATGCTGAGTGAGGGAGGGCTTCACTGCCAGCTCCCCGGGTCCTCCTGAAAGGCTGCTCAGCCCCAGGAGTGAGCAAGGCAGGGGTTCTCGACTCCACCCTGGCAGCCCATTTGTCCCCTGCCAGTCAGCCCTCCGGACCACAGGGCTGCTCATCCCAGCTTGCGAGGGAAGCCTCCTCTGTATCAGAGGCCTCTGTATCTTAAGCAGATGCCCTGTCACACAGGAGAGAGGCTGTCACCTCCCCCAGGGAGGGCACGGTCACTCAGAGTTGATAGGTGACTACAAGGCTGATGGACACCAGTCATCAGGGCCTGGGAGGCAGGGCGGGAGGTGGGGTGAGACGTGGGAGGGGAAGGGAGCAGGTTGGGATTGTAAGAGAAGGTGGTCCCTGCTCTAGTTTCTCTCTTTCTCTCTCTGTGTGCCTTGCTTTGTCTTTCTCTTCTATCTTCCTCCCAGTCTCTGGATCATTTTATCTCATTGTCTCTCTCATTCTTTGTCTCCATCCCTCTTTCTGTCTGAATCTTTTACTAGTTTCAGAAAAATGGCTGAACTTGTTAAGCCAGAGATCAAACATCCCAGCAGGCTGAGTGCCAGAGAAGGGAATACGGCTTTAACATCTGCTGCTCTCTTTCTCTGCCACACAGCGGGCTCCCCGCAGAGAGGAAGGGCAGGAGGTGGAGGAGGGGTGTGGGTGAGAATCCCTGCAAACCTTGGCACTGTCCCGGTTGGGGTTTGGGTTGGGAGGGGTGATGAGGACAAGGGAATGGAAACTGGACTAGAGCAAGACGCACACGCTGACCAGGGTACTCGCAGACAGATAGGGAAGGCCGCCACCTTGCAGGAGGAAGCAGATCTGGTGAGGGCCACCGTGCCCCAGGGCAGTCAGGGGGCTCTGAAGCTGCTGCCGGACAACCTCTGTACTTTGCACGAGTGAAAAGAAACATTTATAGGAGTGAAGGACATGGACTAAGGGCCTCTGAACTAGCAGCGTTGAGAATGTCATTTCAGCAAGTCCTCCCAACAGCCTTGCCAGGGTACTCTTCCTGCCCTAAAGATGCGTGAAGTCACCAGGCCGGGAATGTATGCAGTGCTCCTGGCTGGGGAGGTGCAGTGCTGACTCCTTGGCCTGCGCTTTTTCCAGCCATACTTATTCCTGCAGACAATGGAAGCTTGTCTTGTGCCAGGTTCATAATAAAGGCAACGGGTGAGGGCACAGCCTTGGTCTGAACCTAAAGGGAGAAGATGGAAGGACAGAGGGTGTCCAAGCCTGCTGAGAGGACCTGCCCTCCAGGGTTGCCTTTCAGAGGCAGGTTGGGAACGTAGTTCCCTGGGCCCAGGCTCATTTTGAGAGATGGGGCACTCTGTTGCCCTGAGGAAAGGGAAGGGGAGGAGGAAACGAGAAAGGGAGAGAAAGACAGAGAGACAAGAGAGAAGCAGTCTTCCCACTTCTTTCTGCCCTCTTCCTGGAATGCAGACCTGCCAGTCACCAGGAAGAAAAGAGAACATTTGATCAGTCTATTGAGCCTACTGTGTGCCTGTGCTAGGCATGGTCACAGATAAGCTTTCTTCTCGCCATCGCAACAATCTCATCCCCATTTTACAGAGCAGTAAATTGAGGCAAGGAGAGCTTAAGCACTTTGCTCAAGCTCCCAGAGCTGGTAAGTGGCAGAGCTGTGGTCCTCATGCACAGCCCCCACTTGCATATTTTCCTGGGCCCCAGTTTCTCTCTCTCTCTCTTCTCCAAACATAGCCTGGAGCAATGAGCAATGCAGGCAGGCCCTGCTAGGGCAGTGCCACAGGGACAGGAGGAGACGGAGGACAAGCTGGCCCACACACAGTGTCGCACACAGCCTGCAGAGGTGTCATTTGTAACAGCAGCAGCCTGTCTCAGCCTCTCCTCTGCCAGCTCTCGATGACATCAGGCCCCTTCCCTAGGAGCGTGACTCAGGCCGAGTGTGGTTGTGGTCAGTAGGGCACATGGATAGGCAAGGTAGGGCTGGAGGAGGGGACCAAGGAGTCTGCTGTAGTACCCGACAAAGGGCCCTCTTTATCCCCTGTGCTAGCATGTGCTTTGGGCTCCCAACCTTATGGGGCTGGAGATGAAAGGCAAGGGCTTCTGCTATGTCATCTGGACAGGCCCTAACAAGGAAAGGAAGCCATTCCTGTGAGAGGGGAGTAGGGTGCTGGGAGGAGCGGCTGGGTGCCAGGCAGGTTGCCAGGCATGCTTTACATGAGCATGTGAACCGAGACCCCACACCTGATACTGACATATACATGTAACACACAGCAGCACCTACCATATGGCTGATGTGCGTACCTCGTGCCTGCCTCCAACATGAGCAACCTGCACCCAACGCTGACACCATTGTAAAAATGAAACTCGGATATGGCTCCTGACATTCAACACTGTTTACTTAATCCATGACGGATACGCGGCTTTCACATACTCATCCACTCAACCGTGACTTTGAAATGCCTGCCCCCATGTGCCGGATGAGCTGCATCTCACACAACACCTTGACCTGTGCACTCGGCTTGGGATGACGCTAACCTAACACCAAAGTCAAGCCGACAGCCACAGGACAGGTCGGTCAGCTGCCTGGTTTTCTTTACCTTTTAATGTCAAAAATGTCTTCAGCCAATTTTTCTATATCAGGAGATTGACATACAGATCAGAAGGTCTGGCTTTTCTGGGTGCTAACTCACCGGGCTTCACCGGCTGGTGCTGGGCAGTGCTCTCCTAGTTCAGCAGGAACCCTGCCCCTGCCATGTCTCATTCCCACAGCCCAGCTGGCTCTGCAAGCCCAGGGCTTTGGGATCTGGGTCTGACACATGCCTGTGGTCCCCATAACATGTTCTTTCTGGTTCTTAACAAATTCTTAGCAACCTCCCAGCTCAAAAGGATGGAGGCAGCCAGCTACATGTGAGAAGGCCTGATCCCGGGTCAGTGCCTGGCTGCCTGCCTGCAGATGGCAGATGATGTATTTCTCCAGGGGCCACTCAGACTGAACACATTGAGTCGGTCAGGGTGGCAAATGGAGTCCCTATGCCCTGCCCCTGAGCATCCAGGGAATCCTGACATCCTGTCTCCATGATCAGCGAGTCAGGCCAGGCCACTCTGGGCCTGGGGAGCCAGGCTGACCCCCCACAGTGGTGGCTGTGGGAACCAGAGCTGGGCTGGGTGGAAGAAGGTGGAGCCTTTGCCTTTCATAGGTTGCATCTCCTTCTCCAGTTCTTGTTCAATGACTGTTCCAGGGCACCTGTAATGAGGCAGGCCCTGTTTGAGATATGAAGAGGGAACTAAAATTAATCCCTTGCCTTAAGACACCCAATGTTCAGGGAGAAGATAAAAGACCACGGGTGACCCCACATCCTGGCTGGCTTTACAGTTCAAGTTCAGGGAGAGGCCCAATCTAATGCTGAGGTTGAGGAGAGCACTCTAGTTGGGGTGAAATCAGGAAGGTTTCATGGGGAATGTTGCTTTTGTGTTGGGCCTTAAAACACTTCAATAGGGAGAGATAGTCAGAGAGTTGCGGGGGGTGGGGAGGCAAAATGAAGGGCAGGGAATGCGGTCCCATATGGAAACAGGGGGATTTTCAAAGTGGCTGCTGCGCTAGATGTGAACGTGGATTCCTGTGTCTTCCGTGGTCAAATAAACATGGGGACGATTAGGTTGAATAAAAGTTTAACATGTTGCTCTGCAGGGTTTCAGAGCCTTTACTAATATGTATGTATGATCACTTTTCAAGAAGGCATGGAGAATACAGAATTATCCGAATTTGTCTCCTGGCCCCACCACCACCTTCTTTCTTTTTATCTGTAGCCAGGGAGCACCCATTGGGCTGGCGGGAACGGGGCAGATGAGGTAATAAACAAAAACTGGAAGAGGTAAAGCCAGATCGTGCTAGGTGACCCAGGTGCCAGGCGGCAGCGTTACTATGCAGATCATGGGAACATGAAAGGTTTCTAGGCAGAAGGTGACATTATCAGGCTCAGTAGCAGTTTACAAAGATCAAGATGCTGTTTGAAGAGGCTGGAGGAAAGAGCAAGACAGGGGCCCGGATGAGGATAAAGGCTCAGCCCTGGACCAGCAAGGGGAGGGGAGGGTGGCAAGGCCTGGGGAAGAGTCAGAGGGAGGAGGGTCTGACAGCGTCTCCATGGGGCAGCAAGGTCCTGCTGGATTCTCTCAGGAACGAAAGTGGCCATCGGTTCCCTTCCAAGCAGTGTGGAAATTTCCAAGGGTCTAAGGAGGCTGCCTACCCTCATAGGAGAACTGTCCCTCCAGGGCAGGGGTGGCCCCTGCCTTCTGCAGGGGCAGAGGGCCAACAAGAATGGCTCTCTACTGTGTGCATTTGACCTCCTGCACTTCGTTTCCTCAGCTGAAATGGGGATAGAGGTAAACCAGGGGTGTTGCAAGGATACAGAAGCTGCGGTGTGCCATGCAGGTTTCAGTAGAAGTCACTTCCATGTTGCTTAGGTTACACGGTGAACTAAGATTCTGGAATTAGGCAGAAAAGGAGTCAAACCCTGGCTTTGCTCTTTTTATTTTTCTTTTTTAGGAGACAGAGTCTCACTCTGATGCCCAGGCTGGAGTGCAGTGGCACAATCATAGCTCACTGCAGCCTCGACCTCTGGGGCTCAGGTGATTCTCCCATCTCAGCCTCCCAAGTAGCTGGGACTACAGGTGTGTGCCACCATGCCCCAGCTAATTTTATGTATTTATTTATTTATTTTTTTGTAGAGAGATGGGGTTTTACCATGTGGCCCAGGCTGGTCTTGAACTCCTGGGCTCAAGCGATCCACCTGCTTCAGCCTCCTAAAGTACTAGGATTACAGGCCTGAGCCATTGCACCGGGCTATGGCTTTGTTCTATATTGACTGTGTGACCTTGGTCAAGTCATCTAACCTCACTAAGCCTCAGTTTCCGCATTTGAAATGGGAACCCCCAGTATTCCACACTCGGAGTAGTAAGAATTAAGTGAGAGATTGCTTGTGAGGTGTTAATATAGTGTTTGACATGGTAAGTGCTCAATAAATATTAGCTATCATTAATTTTAATATTAGTGAGATTTTATATATTTGTAATAAAAGTCCAATAGAAGTTGAATTTAGATTACAGGATTTTAAAATGCAGTTTTATTACTTTTAGGTACATAGAGTGACCCCTATTGGGCTACTGCAATATTGCCAGATAGTCTTTGGGGGATTGTAAGGATCACTGGAAAATAATGATTTGCAATTAATGGCTTGTTTCTATATCACAAAAGGTACTTCTCAAGCACTTAAAAAGAGTTGCTGCAGTTCCATAGACCCTATGGGCCACTAGAATGTGGCCCCCTGTGTTTATTTGCTGACCAAGGCTCTTCTCAGAGCAGGAGGGCCAAGTCCAGATCTGGACCAGAGTCATCACCAGTCAGGAATGAAAGACAGGAGAGAGTCTGAGGAGAGGCCCTACTACAGAGAGCCCCGTTAGAAGAACCAAGCAGACCGAGGTCAGGGGAACCCCAAGATCTTCTACCTCATAGTTGGGGTCAGTGAACAGAGCTCAGTGCTCAATCCCTGGGGGATAGACGCATGGGGCACCTGGAGTCATGCACAGGCCATGCACCTGACCACCTGCTCCTCCATGATGGTGAACTGGAGGCTGCCACAGTGACTTCCTCTGGCTCATCATCCACCAACTTCCATGCTTTCCTGCCTCTAGAGCAGTAAAATTGGCACCTGGCTGGCCAGCTAGACTACACTTCACAGTCTCCTTTGCAGTTAGGTCAAGTTCTCGCCAATGGGATGTGAGCAAAAGTGATGCATGCCTCACTCAAGCCAGAGCCTTTAAGACAATGGGCCCACCTCCATCTCAATCTCTTTCTCCTTCCTCCTGCCTATAACCAGGACATGGGTGAGACCCAGCTTCACCCACGGAGAGGTTCATAATACTCTGGGGAATTGTGGAGAAACAGATGGAAGGAACCCAAGACTCTAAATGAGCTACCTGCCCAAAACTATTGTAAAAAAGAAATAATTATTTTTCTTTAAGATACTGGATTTTGCAAAGGGGGTCTCTGTTACTACAGCTTAGCTTCCCCTGACTAATACAAGGAATTTCCAAAATATTTGACAAAAGAGGAAGCAAGGAAAGTCACTTTGGAATCTAGAATTGTTGGTTTCCTCTTCATTAACAGCAGAAGGAACATCCAGTCTTATTGGGTTACATCTAGTATTTTTTGTTGAGCTTCTACTGTATGTCCAGTGCTGAGGGAAAGTCTAGGGATACAGAGCAATAGAAAACAACAAAAATGTTGGAACTCCTTGACCCGTCACCGTAGCATCACAGTAGGACTTCAGTGACTCACTTCATCCCATCTTACTGCATATCCTGTGTTCCAGCTCCCTGGGTCTATACCAGCTCCCAAACATACCATGGGCTTGGATGTCTCTAGATCTTTGCTGTTGCTGTACCCTCTGCCTGGAATGCCTATTCTCTTCCTTCTCACTGATGAAATGTCCCTTATTCTTCCAGACTTTCTCTGTGGTAGAGTTAACTCTTCTTTATTGGGTCGTATTGCCAGGAAGGTGCACATCTTTATTTTTTAGGTGGGCACCCAGTGGGTCCTATTAAACTTTGGATGCCCAGTACTGAGCACAAGGGCTGGCAAAGAACACGGGCCTACAAACACTCATTCATTTGACAAACACCAGTCAAGTCCCCTAAGAAGGACAAGAGACAGAACAGTGAATAAGACACGCATCTTCGCCCTCAGTTTATGTTCTAGCAGGGGAGATGGACATTACACAGACAAATAAACAACTATGTAATTACATATGATGATGTATGATATAAGGAAATGGACAAGGCATGGGGATGAGAGCTTTGGATGGGCAGCCACTTTCAGACAGGAGGCAGGGCTGGCCTGTGTGAGGAAGTGCTGTGTAAGCTGAGACTTCAGGGGAGTGAGAGTAATGGGGAACAGGAGGGTGTCTGTGGTGGGGATGGTGCTCAGGAAGAAGACACAGTTTGTGCAACTGCTTGGAGACAGAAGAGAGCTTGATAGGTGGTCACAGGGAAATGAGCAGGGGGACAGTGATGGGAGATGAGACAGGGTGGTGGTGAGGATTTGGGGGTTTTATATCCT
Organism: Piliocolobus tephrosceles; assembly: GCF_002776525.5. Taxonomy (NCBI): domain Eukaryota; kingdom Metazoa; phylum Chordata; class Mammalia; order Primates; family Cercopithecidae; genus Piliocolobus; species Piliocolobus tephrosceles. The sequence goes on from NC_045446.1 coordinate 19,316,647, forward strand.
GAGCACCAGGCAGCCACCAATGGCTTCAAGTAGTGTCATGACCCAGTCTGATTTCCATAACAGGAGAGGAGTTTACTGCAATGGTCCCAGCCCAACTTGATGCAGCCTTGGACTCAGGAGGATGGTGATGGGGAAGGATCGAGCCATATAGGGTCGTGCTGTGGAAGTAAAGTGAATGTACTAGGTGTGGGAGTGGAGGGAGATGGAAGAGTCAAGGTTAACTCCTGGAGGCTTCTGGAAGGGGGGATGAGAGGGTATTAGAAGAGGTGGAGGAAGGGAAGAGGGTCTGTGTCTTCAAGAACCATGGAGCCACAGTGATGGAGCAGAGGTTGTAACTGAACAAGACCATGTGCTCCTTTAAACAAGTGCTGACAAGAGTGAATGAGGAAGAAGAAGATTTATTTAAACTTAAAGATTTATGCTAATAAAGAGTGGAAACAACCTATACATCCAGCAACAGGGGACTGGCTAAATTAGAAGGCCTCTCTATAACAGATCACTCTGCAGCTCTATAAAAGAACAAATAAATTCTTGATTATTAAGGAATTGTCTCCAAGACATATTAAGTGAAAAATTAAGGTGAAGGTATAGAAGGGCAGGCATTGTATGCAACCATTTGCCTTAAAATTGAGGAAATGCATGAACATAAATATACAAATCTGTAATACAATTTTTTTTTTTTTTTTTGCTTTAAATAAGCTATCTCTGGAAGGACACACAAGACACCAATAAAAATGGTTGCCTCCAGGAAGGAGAACAGGAGTAGAGGGAGAATTTTGATTCCATATCCTTTTACACCTTTAAGAGTTTCAACCATAAGGAGGCATTAACTATTAAACAACTAATAATTCTCATTAAATATGAATTTAAAATCAAGAATATATTCCAGCCCAAAGATTAATCAGCTATTACAGAGGGTGTTAGATCTGAAGAGCTGTTGTCAAGGCCGACTTCTTCCTGCTCCGATGAGCTCCCCCAACAGTCACTCTCCTCCCCGTCTTCCTTCCACTCTGTACTCCCAGCTCCAGGTATTGGGAGGCAGCAGAGAGCTGGCTTTTTGCCCTCCTGTCCCATAAACCCAGGCGTCAACTAGGGTATACTACCATATGTGGGCTTCTACAGTTTTGATTGTTGCTATTAAAACTGATTTTTTTTCTTGAAATCACCTAATATACAGAAAATATATGGTCAGTTTTACAGCAGTGAGTAGCCTAAATCAAGGTCAGAATCCCAAGCCCATTATGTTTCCACCAAAAATAGCTCCATGAGTCACGAGTCACCCCTACCCCTCGGGGAAGGTGAACTGTTATTGAGTCCCCGTGCCCAGCCCAGGTAAGGCAAGAGATGAGAGAGAGAGACGTACAGAGGCTGCATCTCCGTCATGGAGCCTGCAATCTAACCAGGAGAGAGTGAACACACCAGAGAAGTCAGCAAAACCACAAGAGCTCAATTATAAAAGCAGAAGCCTAGGAGATGGCATGAGGCAGAATATACACCAGACGGGGCTCCCCATGAGACAGCAGATGCTGAGGGTTCAGAGGAGCCTCCGGGAGGGGAAGGGAACTACACAGTGGGGTGAGTTATACACACCGCCTCCTCTCACCCCCCCCCCCCCCCCGGACCAACGACATGATTTGCAGGACCTAGTGCTAAAAGAAAATGAGTGGCCTTTGCTAACAAATTATTAGGGATTTCAAGATGGCAACAGCAGAGCATTAAGCCAGGCACAGCGTCCCTCTGAGCATGGAGCCCTGTGTGACTGCACAAGTCGCACACCCATGAAGTCAGCCCTGCAACCACCCTTCAGTGTAGGCAACCCAAATGAGGCCTCTGAGGCGCCATGAGGTTAAAGGAGATGCCTAAGGTTGCAGGGCAACATAGTGGAGGGGTTGGGATTTGAACCCCAGTAAAGCCCATGCTTCTGGCCCACCACTGCACTCCATTATTTTTTTCTTTTTTGAGACAGTCTTGCTCTGTCACCCAGGCTGGACTGCAATGGCATGATCTTGGCTCACTGCAACCTCCACCTCCTGGGTTCAAGCAATTCTCATGCCTCTGCCTCCCGAGTAGCTGCGATTACAGGCGCCCGCCACTATGCCTGGCTAATTTTTGTATTTTTAGTAGAGATGAGATTTCACCATGTTGGCCAAGCTGGTCTCGAACTTCTGACCTCAAGCAATCTGCCCACTGCACTCTCATAATAAGAATAGCCAACCTTCAGTGCTCACTCTAAGCCAGGCAGTGTTCTAAGCATTATTCACGTATTCGTTTAATGCACACAACCACCTGCAAAGTACCATTATTATCCCTATTTTACAGATAAGGGAATAAGCACAGAGAAGTCCAGAATGTTGTCACACAGCTAGTGAGTGGCAGAACTAGGGCTCAAACCCAGGCGATCTGACCCCCAAAGCCTACTCTCCCCGTGCATTCTCCTGGGAGGGTTGGGAGGGTTCCACACAGAAGGTGCAGCCTGTGAGGTGGGTTCTGAGGGCCAAGATTAACTCAGTTGACTAGAATGGGCAGGTCAAATTTGGGAGCAGAGAGGTAAGGGCCAGAAAAGGCTAGATGTGACCGATCTCCAGATTTGACAGGACAACTCACGAAGTCCTGCATGGCCGCCACAGGTTGCCCCGGGGACATCCCCACTCTGTGGACCTGTTGTGCAGGTCCCACACATCCCAGCTGTTTACAGGAATGGCAGCAGCCACATCTTCACGGGCAACCCTCCCCTGATGGAACAGCAGCTCACAAAGAGAGGAGGGAAAAATAATAGAAAGTACCGAGAAAAGCTTGAATGTTCACACCTTGCCCTGGCTTTTTTTCTCATGACAGGCAGTGACTAATACCAGCAGTAAAAAAATAACCCAGCCCAGTGCAGCCCCCCAGTGGCATCCCCATGAAATTGATGGATACATGAGCGCCTGCAGTCCATAGCCACCTGTGTGTCCTTGCTGGGGAAGCGGGGAGAGGGGTCAGGAGGAGAGGTGCACACCCAGCAGCGTTGGTAAACTGCATGTCGTGCTTATGGCTGATAGCAAAAGAGAGTGCTTTAGTGGGAGGCATGGTGGACCCCAGAGAAGTGACAATTAAACTGACTTTAAATCCTGGCTTCTTCTCATCTCAGTTCTGCGGGTGTCCAGGCTGAGTGCTCTACCATGTGGCTCACTGAGTCACATCCTCACACAAACCTTCAGAGAAAAGTCCGTTATTCTTCTCATTTTACCCATCAGGAAGCTGAAACTCCAGAAACAGTAAGTCACTTGTCCAAGAACACCCAGACCGGAAGGGCACGTTTCCATGTCTGCATCTCAAAATGAGTAAGATGCTAGACCACATAAAATTGTGTTACCCCTAAAATAAGACACTGGCACAGCAGCTGGTACACAGTAAGTACTCAAGAAATGAGTAGCATGAAAGAACCCACCCAACAGGCAGCCGCTGAGAACTTCACTTGGCTTCAGGCCGGTCAAACCTTCCAGCGTGAATGAGAATCCAGTGGTAGCAGGTTGCACAATTTCATTTTATCTCAGACACCCAGAGTTTGGACCTTCAAGACGCAGCACACAAATGGATGTAAATGAGATGCAAATCAGGCTGTCCCCAGATAAACAGGAAACCAAATATGTCTAGCGATAGCTCTTTCCTCTCCTTATGGAGATCAAGGGCATGGGCTGTCTCTGAAGGCAATCCAAAGCTCACATCTGTCTGACTTCGTGATTACCACCAGCTCTCCCAGACAGACAATGCCATCACCAAGCACTGCCATGGCAGTGCTTTCAGGGGCCCCGATTCCAGGGCCTTATTTCCCCTCATCCTCTTTGAGGAGTGAGAGCCTCACAGGCTTTGATCTTTGGATCAGAAGAGAAGGTGAAATTTCTTCTTGCTCAGGACTTGGTGAGTGAGATCAGCTCTAAGTAGAGGCCCTGTAAGAGTCATCTGCATGGCAACAGAAATTATAACTGCAGTAATGTGATGTAACAAGAAATATATACTTGGTCCCTGCCCCTGGTTCCAGGCACAGAGCTCCTAAAACCCTTGTAATGTTCCAAGCAACAGAGGTGCAAGGTACATCTTTTGTTCTAATAATGTTTGGTCTATGACCCTAGTTCCTGACCGAGTTCCTAATCCCTTGGAATTTCCTGGGTGATAGGGGCATTTTTTGTTCTAATTAGGTGACTCTTGTTGGGATCCTGGGTAACTTCAGGATGGGGGCTGGTCCCCAGAGAGACTGGGTCATAATTGGAAGCTTGGAACTTTCAGCTCCCTCCTCATCCTCCAGGAAGGAGAGGGCCTGAGGATTGAATTAATAAGTGACCATACGTATGTGATGATGCCTTCATAAAAATCCCAGAACTATAGGGCTCGGAGAGTTTCTGGAGTGCTGAACACAAGGAGGTCTGTGGAGGGTGGTGCCCCCAGAGAAAGCATGGAAGCTCCACACCCCTTCTCTCTTACCTTGCTCTAGGCATTTCTTCCATCTGGCTGCTCTTCTGTATATTTTGTAATATGCTTTGTAATAAATGTGTAAACATAAATAATTCCTCTGAGTTCTGTGAGCTGCTCTAGCAAAGTCATTAAACCTGAAGAGAGAATCATAGGAATCCCCACTTTATGGCTGGTTGGCCAGAAGCACAGGCCACAGCCTGGAGCTCATGATTCACATCTGAAGTGGGGGGCAGTCTTGTGGAACTCAGCCCTTAACTTGTGGGATAAAATGCCATCTCCAGGCAGATAGTGTCAGAAATGAATTAGAGGACACCATCTATTTTCCCCTGGAGAACTGGTTGTTAGTGAGGAGAAACCCACACACATTTTGGTGAGCAGAAGTGAAGTGTTCTGTAGTGAGTGGTGTGTGAGTAGGAAAAGCAGTGTGGGTTTTCCTGTCTCTTATGACAACAACCATAGGCATCAATAGAGTCCTGCATGGTATGATGAGATGCAGGGACGATGAGAGCTCTGCATGGTGTTCTGAGATGCACGGTATGCTGAGATGCATGGTACGCTGAGAGCCCTGCATGGTATGCTGTGATGCATGGTATGCTCAGATGCATGGTACAATGAGATGCATGGTATGATGAGAGCCCTACATGGTATGCTGAGATGCATGGTATGATGAAATGCAGGGAGGATGAGAGCTCTGCATGGTGTTCTGAGATGCATGGTATGCTGAGATGCATGGTACACTGAAAGCCCTGCATGGTATGCTGTGATGCATGGTATGATGAAATGCAGGGACGATGAGAGCTCTGCATGGGACGCTGAGATGCATGGTACACTGAGATACATGGCACGCTGAGATGCCTGGTACACTGAGATGCATAGTATGCTGAGATGCATGGTATGATGAGATGCATGGCACAATGAGAGGCATGGTACGATGAGATGCATGGTACGATGAGAGCCCTACGTGATATGCTGAGATGCATGGTATGATGAGATGCAGGGAAGATGAGAGCTCTGCAAGGTACGCTGAGATGCACGGTACGCTGAGATGAGTGGTACCATAATGAGATGCATGGTACACTGAGATGCATGGTACGATGAGATGCATGGTATGAAAAGATGCAGGGTCGATGAGAGCCCTGCATGGTACAATGAGATGCAGGGATGCAGGGCCTTAACAAAATGCAAATGCAAATGCCTGCAGGTGACACACACAATGAAACCAGGAGTGTGGAAGGAAACCACCAGGGCAGCCCAAGGATGGCAAGTGGTATTGGACCACTGGTGCCTGGGAAGCAATAGGAACTGGGATACATCAGAGGACCTGCCTTGTCTCCAGCTGGAGCCCCCACTTGGATGGGGCCTGCTACTGCTATGTAGGAACTGCAGGCACAGATCATCTGATACTTCAGAAGAACCTAATGATCTTGACTTGTAACATGACATTCTTGATTACTGGTTCAATGTGTTTTAACACCAATGAGCTTAAAATCTTGAGCTTAAAAATTTGAGGTTTCTGGCTCATGGCTTCATGTTTACAGGACCTGTATCAGGAATGGTTTTCAACCTTTCCTCTTGCGGACCCTTTGAAAATGCAATGAATACAAGTCAAAAGAAAAGCCCCGGTGTGAGAAGATATTTGCAATTCATGTAACCGCCAAGGATTGATTTCTAGAATATATTAAAATGAAACCCAACAAAAAACCCTTTATGAATCAATAAATTAAAAACAATACAACCCAATGGAAAAATGGGTAATAGACTTGAATTGTACTTTACAGAAAGGACACCCTAATGGCCAATAAATGTATTAAAAGTGTCAGATCTTATTAATCATCAAATAAATGCAAATTTAGCAAAAATACTGCCCATACACACACCTACAGGACTGGCAAAAGTGAATCTACCTAACAATACCAACACTGGTGAAGATGTGGAAGAACTGGCACTCTCATGCTGGTGGAAGTGTAAACAGGTAGAAACACTCTGAAAAATGGTTGGATTACCAAGAGTCATCTTGCTTTTTAAACCTTAGGAGGATAATGATCTGGCTTTGGTGTATTAAAGCTTAATTATTTATGCTTGTCTGGTAAAAGTGAGTATACACATACCCCATGACCTGACAATCTCACTCCCAATTATTTTCTTTAAACAATTTCTTGCGTGCCCACGGCACATTGTTCTTAATAGTCAAAACCTAGAAATAGCCCAAATGTCCAGAAACCTGTGCGCTGCATTGAGTTACATGATGGAAGACCAGGGTGCAGAGAAACAGAGAAAACCGTAGGTCCACACGTGGGCAGGAATAAATCTCAAAAGATCCCCTATATATTTATAGTATAAATTCACTAGAAGTTCAAAACCGGGCATGACTAAACAATACGTTGTTTTGGAATAGATTCATAGGTGGGAAAACTATAAAGAAAGCCAGGGGAATGATAATTTTACAAAAATTAGGATAATAGTTATCTCTGGGGGGGGAGAGGGGAGGTACAATCCTGGAGGACCTACGGGAGGAGGTTTCCAAGACATTAACAGGTTCCTATTTCTCCATCTGTACGGTTGATACGCAAGTGACCACACCTATGTGATGAAGCCTCCATAAAAATCCCTGAATGACAGGGTTTGGAGAGTTTCTGGATTGCTGAATGCACGGAGGTCCCTGGAGGGCAGTGCGCCCAAGAGGGCATGGAAGTTCCGCGCCCCTTCTCCCTTACCTCGCTCTACGCATCTGTTCCATCTGGTTGTTTCATTATTCTTTATATTAGACACATACACTTTGTATAGGCTTCTTTATATTTCACAACAAAGCAAATGCAAGAAAAAAAATCAATGAATCTTCCTTTTACCATTAAAATTACCTGATGAAATCCATGGACCCTATTTCCCAAACAATTAAAAAAAGATCCAGACATTTCATTTGAGTGCAGAGGGTTCATCGACCCCTTAAAGATCCCCTATGGGAAGGTTCCACATCTGATGTTACAGTTGATTCACACCCCCATAAATCCTTGAGGCAGTGGCCATCTTTATCCAGAGCAGCAATGTGGCCCAGGAAACAACCTGGGCTGGGATGGTCCAGTGACGTCAGAACCAAGCCCGCACCCCTAAAGAGGAACTCTGCAAGTAGGCAGATCCCCCACAGTCAAACCTAGCCCCCTTTCCTCCCTACCTGGAGCATTTCCAGCTCCCAAGATCCCAGGATCCTCCCTCTGCCTCCTTCAGGGCCACACCTTTGGCCAACACGTCTAGCTGCTGGGCCCTCTGCAACATAAAAACGCACAATCCTTTGGGGAAGAGGAGAGTAAGGAAACACCAGAAGGTAGCTAATTACTTGTGTTACAAATAGTAATCTTGCTTTGTAAACCTTAGGAAGATAATGATCTGTTTTTGGTGTATTAAAGCTTAATTGTTTAAGAGGGGGAATAAAAATCAGCTTCAAAACAGGGGGAGCCTAGAAGAAGAAGAAACGTCCTTGGAAGCAGTGCTGCGAGCTAGAACGGGACGACTTGCCACGTGGCTTCGGGAAAACACTTCCTCCCTCTGGGCTTCAGTGCCCATCTGTTCAATGGAGGAGCTGCGCTTCTAGAAGATGCCTAAGTCATCTGCACCCCTGACGTCGCGGGGTTCTCTGGTCACCAGCTTCATTTCTCTCTTCTCTGGAACTGTGCCAGACGATGATGGAGGCTTCGTCATAACCCAGTGCCTGACACATGGTAGGTGCCCAACTAATAGTGTGGTTGACTTGTACTGTGCTTACTTTTGTTCCCTAGTCCTCACACAGCCTATCACAGAGCCTTTAGCTGGTCTTCAATACTGCATTCCTCATCTCTAAAATGGGAGGAACCATGTAGGGCCAATGTGAGAATTAGATAAAGTATGTGCAAGCCCCTTGCCCAGTGCCTAGCACACACTAGGTACAATTCAAATGGTCCCCATCTTTTTTGTCCTTGTTCATCATTCACCTGAAAAAGTTGGTCTGTTCTGGCTAATCCTGGCTCACTCCCTGCATACACAGACACAAGCACGTGCGTGTGCACACAGACACGAACACACACACACACATGCAGACACATACTCTTTCTCACGGAGCAGCTGCTTCCTCCCTAGGACTGACGGTCATCCCACTGGATGTCCAGACAGTGCTTGGCAGCCAGGCACTGACTCGGCCGGTTACTGCGGATGGCCAAGAACTCCTGGTGGAAACGGAAAGCTAAGGTTCTACACCTCTCTGGATCCCCCGAGAGCCTCTATGTGTTAGACACAGCCACCAGGGTAATTGGGGGCCCCCAACACCTACACAACACCACATCTCCCTCAGGTCAAGGTCCACAAATGTTAAGTCAAAAAGTGAGGGTGATTCTGACTGAGGAGTGTCTCTTGGATGGTGCTGGCTGTTAGGTAAGGTCAGAGGTGGGGGATAGGGAGAGAAGGCCAGAGAGAGAAGAGAGGAGGAAGGAAGAGGAAGAGGAGAAAGGTGGCAGGAAGGTAAAGAGGGGAGGAGGAAAGACAGATGGAGGGAAGAAAAGAAGCAGAGAGAGATGGGGCATAGAAAGTGGAAAACGGAACTTCAGGTCCTGGGGTGAGGGCTTTGGACACAATTGAATTTTAAATTAGCAGCTTGCCTTGGCCTGTTCCTCTGATTTGGACTGGGTCTAGGAGGCTGATCAAGAAAGTGAATCTCTGCTGACCTCCATATGAGACTGATTGTTGGCTGGGGCTGCCCACTGCTTTTCTCACACTCAAAGAGAAACCCACACTCAGTCTCCTGGGGTATAGACCACTGAAGACCGGGGACCAGGGCTCCCCATCTGAATGGTCAGAGGGAGGCTGCTGCAGCCCCAGCCCCAGTCCCTGCCAGGTGGCCCTCTCCATATAGGCTTCCAGGTGGTCACTGGGATGACTGTCATCAGCCCTGGGCACCGAACGATCCCTTGAGATTTTCTACACCCACCCAGATCTTTGGAAACAGTCCTTTTCAAAACTCCCTCCCAATTCCCCAATTTGAGTGAGCCTGTCTCCTGCCAGGAGCGATCTGAAACAAGCAAAGAGTTTATACTCTTCACGTCAGCCTTGCTTCCAGGCCATCCCATTTCCAGCTAAAGAAACTGAAGCCCAGAAGGTCAGAGATGGGGAGTGATTGTCTGAGGTTGCACAGCTAGGGATGGGGGAGCAGGGACTGGAACCTGCCCCAGCTGGGTGTTTACATTACTAGGGCTTCAGACAGACAGGGTGGTTCAGCAAAGGTGGACCAGGTCAGAGGTCAGGAAGGACTAAAGTTAACACCGCCACTGCCTATCTGGGTTCTCCTTATGCTGGAACCTCAGAGGCAGCCAGAAAACCCGCCTTCCTCACTCCCCACGTCCACTACCCTCTACCTTCTGTCCCCACAACCAGTGCCTGGGGTCAGACTCTCTCATTCCCTCCCTCGTGGGCATGGCCAAAGCCTCCTGGCTGACCTCCTGTCTCCATCAGCCTCACTACAGTGGGAAGGGCCTTTCTAGAGGGATCTTTCTGGCTCACTCTGATGCTCTTCCTTCTTAGGATCTGTCTCTGCATCCCCAGTGCCTGTGGAACAAACTCCAAAATCCTTTGGTATCAGAATCCTTCCCAGCTGGCCTTCTGCACCTTGCAGCTCAGCTGTGCCCTGCCAGTCTGCACCTCCGTGCCTTTGGGCAGACTTTCCCCACCCCCAGCAACCCCCCTCGGAGTCCTCTGTTCCCCATCAACGTCCACATGTCCCTCAAGATCCAGCCAAAGCACGGTGCAGGGGAGGGTCTCCTTAGTTCCACCTCCACCCCGCCTCGCCTGCCCCCGACGCACACAGAGACCACCCCTCCCACTGTTGTCCCCTCGCAGAATCTGTGTTCTTGCTTCTGGTGCAGCGTTTCTTGTTTTTTGTGTTTATTCCCCCTGCTGTCTCAACTCCCTCAGAGAATGAACCATGGCTATACATCCAAAATAATCCATGGCTCTCCAGGCCTGGCATCACAATGGCATTGTGTCTTTCTCTCTTGCCGTGGCACAAGCTTCTGAAGGACAGGAATGCATCTTCATCCTCCAGACCTCCAGGCCTGAGGGCAGGGCCTGGTCCCCAACAGCGCTAAATACATTTTCCCTGGCTGAGCCACTGAGGACGGGTGATCCTCGACTGCATGAGTGAGGACTCTTCGGGCCTGTGGCTGCTGTGCAGCCTTGGGCAATCCCCTGTGCCTCTCTGTGCCCCAAGTCTGGGGAGTAAGATCCTCTGCTTGCTGATAAACATTTAGCTATCCTTTTCCTCCCTTTCCTCAGAGCCCAGGCCTTCTTGGAAGGGCTCAGATACTTTGTATTTTATGTGTATCCGGCGCCTTTAGAAAATTCTCCTCTTTGGGTTTGCTAAACCCTTCTGCAATGGCTTTATTCACACTCAGAGGACAGCTGGTTGGATCACGGAGGGACTGCAGATGGAGCCTGGGAGCCCCCAGTGCATACCCACATGAGTTCTCTTGTCCATCAAGGGCTCCAGCTCTTAAGCAAGCATGATGGGCCACGGGAACCCCAGGCCTGTGGAGGCATCCCGGCCAAGGTCTCCACACCCTCCGGAAACCCAGCTGGGGGCATCCTGGATGGGGCTCTGCCTCGTCATAGAAACATCAAGCAGGGTTCAGAGCAGCCGACATCATTCTCCTCCTGTGATTCGCTTTTCCCTGGTGGGTCCCCCCACTGCCCCCAGCCTCCCCACCAATGTGCTGCCCCTCGCGGAGGTGGAAGTCATCCAGAAGCAAGGCTCTGTGAGGTATCTGGCTGGTGGACGACAGCCCCCTGGGAAAACCTGGCCTCCCCCATCGCCTCATTACAGCCAGCTTTCCCACACACTGCCTCTGATTCCCAGATCCCAGGAAGCCATCCACTTAACAATAACGTGACTTATGATTTATGGTTATCATTACCAGGCTTTTTTCTTCTTTTTCTTTTTTTTCAAAACATCTGATTTAATGGGGAAAATGCTATCCAGAGGAGCTGTGGGCTGTAAAAATGCAATAGCAAGAAAAAAAAAAATGCTGCTAATGGCCTCTTCTAGTAACAGACCCTCAGAGATCAAGTCTCAGGGTTGTAACCGAGGCTTCTCAAGAGCTGGCCTGAGAAAGAGACCGGGGCTCGGCTGCAGCCCAGAGGTAACCTCAGAAAGCTGGGCCTCCTTTAAGACTTGTCTCTGTCTCCTCACCTTCCGTTTAAGAGGACCCTTAAAACAGAAAGGCAGATCCCATCTCCTCCTGCTTTTCCTCACCTCCAGGCCTCACCTGGCCACACAGTCAGCAATGGAAGGGAGGGAGGAACCCTGGACTCTGGGGCCAACAGCCTCTTGCCAGGCTTCTTGGCTGTTGGGGGCACCCAGCAGCTGCTGCTGGAGCTTTCAGACCTGCTTCTTCTCCTGAAATACAGGATCGACAACCCAAACACAAAGGCATCTCCTTTAACTCCTTTGAGCAGCCTGGGGTAATGGGAGCCCTGCTGTGTAGGACCCAGGATGCCTGGGTTTGGATACTTGCTGTGTGACCCTGGGCAAGTCCCTTCACCCTCCAGATGTCCTTCTCCAGAAGATGAGGGAGGTGGACGAGATGATCATCTTAGGGACTTCTGGGTAAGCAGGGCAGGCAGGATTATGCCAGTTTTCTCTTCCTTGTGGAAATATAAGCTCTAAGAGTGCCGGATTCTGTTTCCCCTTAGCTGTGTGTATTTCACATGTGAATTCTGCAGAGCAGTAATTGGCGGCCTGAAGTGGGGACTAAGAATGACTCTGAGACCCCAGCTCAGCTGAGCTTGTCCAGGGCACCTCAGCTTCCCCACCCTGCCCACACGGTAAGCTCCTCCCAACTCTTGCTGGCAGGAAGACATGTTCCTGGAGCCCACTGTTCCTATCCTCAGATGGGCCAGTGGGGCTAAGCATCCCCAGGATTCCTGCCTCCTGCGTACTCTCAGGAGAAGCAGGCCTGGCCCACTCTGGGACTCAGGCCCCAGGGACGGCCGCCTCCCCTCTGAGAGGCTCAGTCCTCAAGGGTAGGCGGTTGACTGCTCCAAGCCCACATCTGGATGGGTCTCTCAAAGCTCTGGCTGCCTCCGGAAGCAGAAAAGCAAACAAGCAGTTTCTAAAAACCAAATATTTTGCTTTTGATGGGTTGAAGGTCAGGATGGATAAACAGACTGAAGAGTTCTCCTACCAAAGGAGGTCACAAGGTAAGGGGCTGACTTCTGGACTGGATGGTGATTTAGCATCCTGCTGCCCCACCTGGACCTACCCGAGGGGGCAGAAGTGCCCTGAGAGGCTAAAGGGGAGGACAGAATACGGCCAAGAGCACACTCCCCTCTCCTCCTCCAACCCCCATCCCATCCCCCCACTCCCCAGCTCCGAGGCTATCACTGGGCAGGAGAGGCTCAGGCAGTCTTTACTGCAGGCCTCTCTCCTGGGCACCTGTTGATTAGATCCCTGCTCCCGCTCTCCCCGCGCCTCCCTGTGATGTATCAGAGATAAAACTCAACCTCTCCACCCAAACCTGCTCCTCCGTGGGCTCAAGATCAAGCTGTGGGGGTCGTCCTAGGCCCCTGCTTCCCCCTTCATTCCTGCCCTGTGGGTTCTGTCTCCTCAGCCCCCTCAACCCGTTCCTTCCTCATCATCATGCTACCCCCACCCCTCTCCAGACCCCCGTCATCTGGAGAGCATCCCGTCCAGGAGCCCTCAGTGGTCCCCCACCACCAGTGTGGCTCTCTCAGCAATGCAGGGCTGAGGGCAGACCCCCCGTGGACAGCCTGTTTGGAGGGGGGTGAGAATGTGGGTTGGGGGCTGCTGTGGCTGGGAGGACACAGAGGAGGGCATGAGGCAGGAAGGTTGTTCTTCACTGCGATGGTGGGACGAGATTGGAGAGAGAGGAACCAGAGGCCAAGGCGGGGGTGGTGGAGGTTAGAGGCCACCCTGCCAGCCACTGGTGGTGTGCCCACGCAATACCAGTTGCTCCCATATGACTCAGGCAGAGCTACTTTCCACCCAGAGCCCAACAGCTCCCAAGCACTTATTTGCTCACAGCGTGTGGGAAGGGATGAGTGGTTAGAATTTATTAAGCCTGCGCAGGGGCTGGGTTCTGTGAGGACAGGGAGGCACAGAGAGGTTGCAAAACTTGCCAGCATCAGACAGTAGGGGGTGGAGGCAGGCTTTGAAGCCAGGTTTGTCGAACCCTCATTCACTCTATCACATTGGAAGCAGCTACTTAAACTGTGCCTCAGTTTCTTCAACTTCAAAAATGGATGGGGATGATGATCATTTCACCATCTCAAAGCAGTAATGAGGATCAGAGACGATGCTCGTGTAAGTCAAGGTCAAAAGTGCCAAAGCAAGATGGTCAGGAAGGGTCCTGGGACCCTAACTCCAGTCTGTGAGTCCCAAAGTGCGTTAGCAGACACTGAGCTTCCTCCTACCATCAACACCACCATCATTGTCTCCATTAATGCAAATATTATAGAAGGATAATAGGAGAGTCTGAGAAACTGAGATTCCTGCCTCCCAGCCCCTTATGTTCTAGGAGAGTAACAGATCAGAGAGAAAAACTAGAAGCAGCACCAACCCAAAAATGAGTGTGTGTTGGGGGGGTGACTGGGCATAGGGGCTTGCCAGGGGTCTGGGCAGGGTGCACACTATGCCTGTGGCTGGCACACTGCAGACCACAGGGCTCAGCTTGGTTTGAGATGGTTTGTACCTTGCTCTGCCCTCAGACAGGGAGCTCCGGGGGACATCTGAGGTCTGGAAGACAGTTCGCAATTTTTACAAAAGCACAGAATGAGAAAGGGTGCTGCCTCATCAGGAAGGTGCATTCCAAGAAACAATCTGGTCTTTATAATAATCATTTTTTTCATGACTGTCTAAAATTCTACTGGTGTGTACACCATAATTTAATGTGCTGCAACAAGGAAAATGCTTATGATAGAATAGTAAGGGAATAGAGCAGACGGCAAAATGGCCCTTTCCTTCTGGCTACACCCATTTAATAGTCTACCCACCATGGAAGGGAGCTGGCCAACACAAAAGCTGTTTTACAGGGCAGTTCTTTCCCACAATGCTATTTAATGTTGCTGCTCCACTGTTTTTGGTTTTTGGTTTTCGGTTGTGTTTTGGGCCTTCCGGAAGCCATAACAACTTTCCAGCCTTCTTGGCAAACTCTGAAAGTAACTTTTGGGAAGAAGAGGTGAAAAGGGGGCAATGTTTGGTTTTGTAGAGAAGCAACTGAGTAAACCCATGAATAAATACGTAACACACAGCAAGAACCCCTCCACCTCCTGTTTGCACCCAGTGAGCTGGCGGGTGAGGCTAAGCCTGAAGGAGAGAGTCGGGGAGACAGCTGGCTACATCCATAATCAGGCTCCCTGGGCGTCACGACGCTGGGGACAAGGATCTCCACTGGGACCAGCATTGTTATTGATGTTTTAACTCTGTCGGGGGTGACAGACAGTGTGAAGGGACCCTGCCTAATCACAATTAAATTTAAAATCCTGATTTTGCTAAATACTAAAGAGATATCCCAGTATAACTCCCAAACTACTCTACTGGCTCAGGGAGAAGAGACACCTCCCGCTCAGGGAATAAAATCATATTCTACAAAGGGACATTTAGGACTCTAGGGTGTAGCCCCTCATCAGGGATTCCAGAGCTCTTTCCAGCATCTCCACAGCTGAGACCTGTCCCTGTGGGAGAGGCTGAGTGACCCAGGACAGGGGCAGCTCTCCTCTGTGACCAGATAATCTGGGCCACATTTTACCTTCTGTAAGTCAGGGGAACTCTCTAAGCCTCAGTGTCTTCATCTATAAAATGGGGCTGCCAGTTCCTGCCCTGCCCACCTCCCAGGATTCTTGTGAGGCTTTCAAATCTGAGCATGGATATGAAAGTGCTTTGGAGATGGTTAAACTGGGATGTTATCAGGGAGGCTTGTTCCTATGCAACTGGCAGACTCTGCTTGCCAAAAATCACAGTGTTTGTGAAATCTGCACCAAAGGCATGTGGCTACCAATTCTAGTTTGTCTCCCTCCACTGGGAAGATATCCTGGCAAAAAATTCAGGCAATCTGAATTTTGCTGAGGAAGATAAGCAGAGGCTTTTGGGGGGAAAATTTGAACAACCACTACAAATAAACAACAAAAAAAGTCATTTGGAGCACTTTGGTGTCATGCACTTTACATCCAATGTCTTTTCTAATCCTTACCACAATCCAATGGGGTAGAAACTGTGCCTTTTTTAGATGGGGACACTGAGGCACAGAGTGGTTAAGTAGCTAACTGCAGGTCACACAGCTGGGATAGGATTCCAGGACTGTCTGACTCTGGAGGTCACAACCTCCGCCACTAAGCAAATTGCCTCTCTGTTTGGGCAGCAGCCCTGGTGGCCACAGAGAAGAGGAAAACAGAGGTTGCTTTTGCTTTTCAGTGAGAGCACACAGATCCATGGGGCTGTGAGGGTGGGCAACATCTCTGTAGCAGTCAGCTGTTGCTGCGTAACAAACCATCACAAAACTCAGTGCCTAGAAACAATAATCATTCATTGTTGCTCACAGTCTACAGGATGGCTGAGTGATTCTTCCATTCTCTGTGGTGAGGTGGAGGTTGGGTAGATAGCTGTGCTGATCTTGGCTGTAGTCTGGTCTGGGAAATCTTGGCTCTTACTCACAGGTCTTCTGAAGCCTTCCAGCAAGTTAGGCTGAACACATTCATATGACAAAGGCAGAAGAGCAAAACGAACATGAAAATACACTGGTGTTTTTGCAAGCTCTGCTTGAACCCAGTTGGTGACTATTCCATTGGCCAAAGCAAATCATAGGGCCAAGCCACAGTCAATGATCTGGGAGGAACTACTGAAGGGCAAGGACACACAGAGGGATGAGAAACTGGGGGCATCATTAATATCCACCCTTCTGGAGGCACAGTCCCTTTGCAGAGAACCTTCCCTGTGGGCAATGCCAAACCCCTTCCAAAGCCCTCTCCTCTTCACGCTGCCATTTAATTCCCACCACAACCCTGGGAGGTGGCACAAAGCAGATGGGCATTTCTGCCCTTTTGCACATGAGGACACTGAGATCACCCAGCAAGTGCATAGCAGAGTCCCAACAAAAACCTGAGTCTCCCAAAACCCACATGGGCTCTTTCCAGAACACCAGCCCCCTGATTAATCTAATTCTACAGATCCTTTTTCCCCCTAATACCTTCAAAGAAGTCCTGTCCCCACTCCCCTAAACCCACTCCTGGGCTTTCTCAGCCCTCACCTGCATTCTCCCTCCTCCTGCAAGATTGTGGGTACCTCTCTGCCCTTACTCTTTGCGAGCTCTTCCTCCATTTGCAAGAAGCCCTGGCAGAATGGGGAAGCATGCCATCAAATGGTTAAAATTCCCAGTCTCTCATAAATATTTCATGAAAAATATCTGCTGAGATAACCCCAGACTGTTGATGTCGACATTATTGCACCTGCACATTTTAATTGGTCCAAGAGAGCTGGCCCATAATTGGTGCCTGAAAATCGGCACAAACCTGACTTGGTTGTAAATTGGAAGATTGGGCTTTACAGAGAATTTGGCATTTTAACTCTGATGTGGCCAAGGGACTGGAAAGCGTGGGTGAGGGTCAGATAGGGAAAAGAGGAAGAGGGGTACACCCCACTCAAATGTGCCAAGCCTCCAGAGGCCGCTAGTCCAAGCTTATTGTTCTGCATGGCTCTGGAAGCAAACTGATGGCATAGAGGCTCAGTATCTGCGAGGGAGGTGAGCCTAGTGGTTAGAAGCACCAGCTTGAGAGCTGGGTCTCCTAACATTTTCTATGCCATGACCCGTGCGACCGGCTGCTAGAGATTGTGGATCCTTTCTCAAAACAATGTTTTTAAATGCGTAAAGTATGCATGATTACAAAGCAAGTCAATTATATATGTTTCCAAAAATAATTAAAAAATTTAAAATTGGAGGCTGGGCATGGTGGCTCATGCCTGTAATCCCAGTGCTTTAGAAGACTGAGGCAGGCAGATCACCTGAGGTCAGGAATTCAAGACCAGCCTGGCCAACATGGTGAAACCCCATCTCCACTAAAAATACAAAAATTAGCCTGGCGTGGTGGTGCACACCTGTAGTCCTAGCTACTCAGATAGCTGAGGCAGGAGAATTGCTTGAACCCAAAAGGTGGAGGTTGCAGTGAGCCAAGATCGTGCCATTGCATTCCAGCCTGGGTGATAAGAATGAAACTCCATCTCAAAAAAAATAAATACATAAAAGTGTGATATAGCAATATATGTGCATTAAATTCTTTATTAATGCGTTACATTATAAGATCTAACATCAGGTCTACTAACTACTGTAATTTCAGAGTAGTGATGAGCACAAATGATAGTTCAAGATCTTTGTCACAATTGCAGTGTGATGTGAAAATACCTGTGGTTTCCAGTGGCAATGAAGTCACAGGTGCTGTTAACAGAACTGTGGTATGTTGCTTACATTTGCACTTGAAGGAAATGCTACATTTTAGTTAGAGGTGAGTGAACATAAAGTTGTATTTTGTTCCCACCCAAGTTCACAGACACGCCTCCCCCTACCCACCAACCCCCAGTTAAGGACCCAGCCTCAGAGCTTGCCAGCTCTGGTATTTACAGCTGGGTAGCCTTGGCTTCCTTTGGCTTTGAGTTCTTCCTCTACAAAATGGGCACTGGAGGCAGACTGAGCTGGCTTTAAAAATGCTCTGCCACTTGGGGGTGCCCTTGGAAAGTGACCTGAGCTCACTAAGCCTCAGTTCACTGGTTGGAGGATGGGGTTCCTGACAGCAACTTCCTCACGTGCAGTTCTGGGACTTGGATGAGATACTGTGGGCAAAAGGCTCAATACACATCAACCCACTGCAGCCTCAAGGAGCAACCTGGTGCCCGGCATCCAGCCCGGGCTGCTCAGTGTTGCCCCAGCCAACGTCGAGTGCTAGATACACGTGCATCTTCTGTCCCGTGTGCATCCCCTGTGCTGGACTCTGTGGCTTCCCGCACCTGTCCAGCCCGAGGGCCCCAGAACTCAGGGACGCATCTGTCTGCAGACTACAGCTATTTAAGGCCCTTTCAAATCAGCGCCCCCCAAGTGGCTGGGATAGGGAAGCCAGACACAGACCCATGTGGTAACTGGTGTATCTCGGCATTAGGTGAAAGCCCCACCTTTAGGATGATAAATACGTTTCCAACTCTTCACACTGGGTGCTGGTGCACAGAGGCGTCACCTCCCCTCTCTCCTGTGTCTGCTAAGGGGCCTGGTGTGCAGGCATCAGGTGTCTACAGGCTCTGGAGGGCTCGGAGTTCCCCCACTCCCACCACTTCACACCAGCTCTGTGGTGGTAGGCGCAGGACAGTCCTCAAAAGTGACAGCCCCATTCAGTATGCAAGGCTGGGCAGTGACTGATCTTGGACCCACTGGCCCTCTCCGGGCCTCATGTAGACACGTGAGGTACTGGGGCATCTCCTGTTACAGAGTGTCAGGGAAGGTTGCCATGGCTACCTCCCACTTCAGGCTCCTACTCAGCCCAAGCTCACCCTGTCATTGACTGTCAGCTTCACAGTCAGCCAGAGCCAAGTGGCAGCCCCTCCTCATCCTTCTCTGCTCAGAGGTGACCCCTCTGGAAGGCAGCTGCTCATGCCCCCAAATCGTGGGGGAGCCCTTCCATTGCCCAGGAGATCCCTCTTCCTCTGGCACTTGCTGTGGGCTCTGGGGGGAGCCATCACCGTCTTTCGGAGGCGTGCAGGGCCCATTAGTGCCAAAGACAGTGAGAGATGCTGGCTCGGGGAGCTGGGGCTTGGGGAGGGAGCTGTGGGGCTGGCGTTGGGGAGGTGGAACCCTCTCGGGAGCACATCTGGCAGGCCCAGGTTGGGTAATTATGGGAGGAGGGATGGATGGCCACGAAGAATAGGGGCCGATGCCCCCAGCAGCCCTGGGTATTTGCAGGTTTCTGCTGCCAAGCTTCTTACAGCCCCTAGCTGGGACAAGGGAAAGGGGAGATTGTACTCCCTGGATGCCTACTACTTGCAAGCTTGCTTTATGGACACAACCTCATACTATGACACAATGACTCTCTGAGGTAGGGGTGCTGTTTGATTCCCATTTTACAAACAGGAAACTGAGGCTTAGAAAGGTTACACGATTTGATTACGGTGACAAAGCTGGGAAGTGATGGGAACCAGAATTCAAACCCAGACCTGCTAACACTTGAGACCTCCATGAACCATGGAATTCCCACTGCACGCCTGACCCTCAGAAGCTGCCTACCAGCTCCCAAGAAGCATCTCTGCACCGGGCACTGCTCTGCGCTGTGCAAGCATCCTACCTGCTCAGATCGCCACGGATTCTCGACTTTATAGAAGTGGACACTGAGACTCAATGAGGCCATGTCACAGGTCCAAAGTCACACCACTATCAAGGAGTGGGCATTTCACCTGGATTTGTCCATCTCCAAAGACAGTGATCAAAGTTCAACTCAATTCAACAAATACTAATTGAACACTTGCTACGTGTCCAGACTTGACCTACGTGCTGCCACCATAGCAGTGAGCTTACCAAGACCCCCCTTCCTAGAGCTTCCCTTGTAGTTGTGGGGAACAGACAAGAATAACAGACAAACATAAACCATCTAGAGTATCAGAGGTGATAAGTACGAGGGGGAAAGCAGAGCTGGGTAAACAGGGCTGGGTGAGCCAGGAGTGCAGTAGGAGGGGGCTAGGCATTAAAGAGGGCAGACAGGGCAGGCCCCAGTGCAAAGGAGGGAGGGAAGAACGGAGGGAGGGAACCAGGTGAATAGCAGTACCTGCTGCATCACAGGTGCTTAATGAATAGATGCTGAAAGAATGAACTCATCATAGGAAGTGCCTGGTGGAGAGTAATGGGGTGCCGGCCATGAATAACAACAGCTGCCTCCTGTAAGCACCTAATAGGTGCCTGGGCTCCCATGAGCACTTTACACACTTTACTCCTGTTCCTTACTTGCTCTTCATGGTGTGTGTGTGGACGCAACATTCAGGGCTCGATCGCTGTCTGTGGATTTACAGATGACAGGAATACAGAAGTGAAGGATGGGCCTCACACCATGCCTGGCACGAGACGAGCCCTCAGTGTTAGCTCCTTCCCCAAGATGGCTCAGTTCTGCTCCCTCTGGGACTTCTGACTCTTCTGCAAAGAGAAAGCTGCCAACCACAGAGATGTGTGCTGGACAGAACAGACATTCTTGTGGGTGTGGGTTGTGGCTTTGTGGTTAGGAGCCAATGAAGGGGCTGGGCCTCTGGCTCTAAAAGGAAAGTCCAGGGAATCAGATTCCTCTCCAGCCTGCTCAGGGCATCTCAGCACAGCCTAAATCACTGTCTGCTGAGAGACCGGCAGAAGTGGTATTTTTGAGGTTAATGCCCAGTGAGATTTGGGGGTTGGAGGCAGTTGGAACATTATCTGTAGACTCGGCTGGCCAGGGAAATCCTGACAGTACTGCAAAAGTAAACGGTGCTTTCCTATAATTAGATACATATTTATTTTAAAAGGTTATAATTTCCTACTGGTTTACTGCTTGATAAATACAGAGTTTATTATTTTTTTTCTTCACTGCAGCTCAAGAAAAACAAATCCAGGTTTGGACATGAATAGGAATGTCATGATGACTCCGGGCAGCAGTTTTCTTCCAAACCCCACCAAATGCAAGCGCAAGATTGGATGGGCTGGAGTGAGCTCGGCATGTATAAGATTTTGGGGGCAGGCAGGCAGAAGGGCGAGAGGAGAGGGCTTTCTGAGTATTGCTTATAACAAGTGACATAATTACTGCCCTGCAATTCCCTCCTACATGCTTGTACTCCTGTGCTACCCTCTGCCTAGGATGCCCTTCCTTTTCCATAGCTAAATCCTGTCAATGTATGGTTGAAAGCCCACCTCCTCCAGGAAGCTGCTGAGGATTCCTCTGCTTGGCAAGAACTCTTTATTCTGAATGCTCACAGCCTGTCCCCAGTTCCTCTAAGGTAGTCGCCACAGTGCATTGTGGTTACTTGGCATTGTATGTTGAACTGTGTCTCCACCTCCCCCACCCCCCAAGAAGGAGATGTTGAAGACCCAACCGCCCAGCACCTGTGAATGTGAACTTATTTGGAAATTTGGTCTTTTCAGACATAATTAGTTAAGATGAGGTCCTATGCAATTAGGATGGGCCCTAATCCTATGTGACTAGTATACTTATGACAAGGAGGAGAAGCGATACAGAGACAGACACACAGGAAGAAGGTCTCGTGATGACAGAGGCCAAGACTGGATTAATGTGTCTGCAAGCCAAGGAACACCAAGATGAATGGCCACCAGCAGAAGGTAGGCAGGGGCAAGGATGGATTCTCCTTGGAGTCTCAGAGGGAGCATAGCCCTACTGACACCTCAATTTCAGACTTCCAGCCTCCAGACCTATGTGCAGATGCATTTTTGCTGTTTTAAGCCACTCAGATCATGGTACTTTCTTGTAGCCGCCCTGGGAAATGAATGCACAGGAGGACGGGTCATTTCTTCCTCCTGGAGAAGGCTCACTGCCATCACAGCATATGGCACAGCATAGGTGCTGAATCGACATCTATTGATGAGTGAATGGTTGGATGGATGGTCAGTCCCTGGAGAGGAGGATCCAGATCTGGCTGGTCTTTGTGTCCCCAGATTGCCTATTAAGGACAAATGCCCTGTCCTAGTTCATGTTCCCATGGCCTCCAGTCTGGATCTCCACAGTAGACAGTCAGCTGGCCTCCATGCCTCCACTCTCATCTCCCAGCCAACTTCCTCAAACTTTGCTGAACTCTTAGGTCATTCCAAGAGTGGAATAGGACTTGCCAATCCCTGAGCCAATGCCCACACTGTGTCCTTGGTCTGCAATGCCCCTTCTCCCTTTCCCTGCAGGTAGACTCCCACCCATCCTTCAAGCCTGAATGCCAACATTCGCTTCTCACTAGCTTCCCTGAACCGCCGCCATCCCTCGTCCCTGGCAGAATCACGTGTTGCCTCCTCTGTGCTCCCTGTCTTTCCATGTCTGCTGCATCTAGGATAGCTCCTGTCACCCTGGCTTAGCTATTTGTTTGCTTCTCTGTCTGCCCTGCTGGCTTGTCAGTATCTTGAGGTGAAAGACCCTTCATTTCTCATCTGTGCCGTCATTGTGCCTGCCAACAAGTGGGGACATGTGGGTGTCTGAGGAATGAATGAGATGATCAGGTGCTTGAAAATCAGGCTGAGTGGGCCGGGTGCGGTGGCTCACCCCTGTAATCCTAGCACTTTGGGAGGCTGAGGCCGGTGGATCACGAGGTCAGGAGATCAAGACCATCCTGGCTAACACAGTGAGACTCTGTCTCTACTAAAAATACAAAAAAAGAATTACTCAGGCATGTTGGCACACGCCTGTAGTCCCAGCCACTCGGGGAGGCTGAGGCAGGAGAATGGTGTGAACCCAGAAGGTGGAGCTTGCAGTGAGCCGAGATCGCGCCACTGCACGCCAGCCTGGGCGACAGAGTGAGACTCTGTCTCAAAAAAAAAGCAAAAACAAAAAACACACACACACAAAAATGTGGCAGAGTGGTGAGGAGGAATGGTCCAGCCTTCTCTGTGGGCGCTCATTAGGTGATTTTCACATCTGCGCCACCTCCCTCCCAGGGCCAAGGGTCCCAAAAGACGAGGAGGCTTCTGGGGAGACTCGACAGGCGGAGCTAGAAGGGGCTTTAAAGTGACTTCCTGGGCTGGGCGTGGTGACTCATGCCTGTAATCTCAACACTGGGAGGCCTGGGTGGGAGAACTGCTTGCTCCCAGGAGTTTGAGACCAGCCTGGGCAACATAGTGAGACCCTATCTCTACAAAAATGAAAAAATTAGCTGGGTGTGGTGGTGCATGCCTTTGGACCCAGCTACTCCGGAGGCTCAGGTAAGAAGATCGCCTGAGCCCAGGAGGTCAAGGCTGCAGTGAACCATGATTGTGCCACTGCCCTCCAGCCTGGGTGACAGAGCGAGATCCCATATCCATAAATAAATAAACAAATAAATGTGACTTCCTAGCCTGCACATCTCAAATCAGAGATGAAAGAACCACAATCAGAGGAAAGGAAGAGGCTTGCCCCAGGTCACACAACCCACACAGGGGCATTCTCAGCCCAAAGCCACAAGATTTGACTAGTACCTTGGTGTACTGGTGTATTAGTGTGTTGAGTCAATACAGCTCTTCCACATTAGGGGCTAAAATTGGAGGATTTGAAGGGAAAGAAAAAGGGATAAAAGATCTAAGTCCCTCAAGAGGAGATGAGAACTTAGACTCAGGTGTGCTTACTATGTGCTGGCCCTGGGCTAGGTGCTTTGACACTTTATTCAGAAGTCTCAGCACAGCCGTAGTAGGTAGGTAGCATTTACAGATTAAGAAAGAGAGGATCAGTTGCCCCAAGTCCTATAGGGAGAGCTGGGATTTGAACCTAAGCCTACCCTGCCCAGAGGCCGTGAGCTTCCTTCTCCACTGTGGTGGCTCCTCCTGTGAAGGGTTCCAGAATCTGGGTCAGCTCGGCCTCAGAGGTGGCAGATCCTAAAGGGCAGCAGACTCTGTTTACTCAGGTGCCTGGAGACCATCCTTGTGTTGTTGTTGGTGGTGGTTTTTTTTTTTGAGACGGAGTCACTCTGTTGCCCAGGCTGGAGTGCAGTGGTGCAATCTCGGCTCACTGCAAACTCCTTCTCCCGGGTTCACGCCATTCTCCTGCCTCAGCCTCCGGAGTAGCTGGGACTACAGGCGCCCGCCACCACGCCCAGCTAATTTTTTGTATTTTTAGTAGAGATAGGGTTTCACTGTGTTAGCCAGGATGGTCTCGATCTCCTGACCTCCATCCTTGTGCTTTTTAAGTGGAGGAGAACACTCTGGAATGCCCAGGACCTTGAAGAAGCACCTCTTCCAGGTGGAACAGTTAAGGCAAAAGAGAGGAGGAGGATAAGGATGCCGGCTGGGGGCTCAGGCCTGGAGGGTTCTATCCACAGTGTGATGGAGCTAACACAAGCAGCCACGTGGCTTTGGCCACATGAATGGGGGTGGAGTGTTTGGAAGGAAGGAGGTGATTGCTTTGGTAGGCCTTGTTGGGGCTGAACAAAAGCCTGAGCAGAGTCCACTGCTGGGGCCTCATGCTGAGAGACACGGCTTGGTAAGAGGGCTCGGGATTTTTTATCCTAGAGAAGACACAGCAGGAAATGAAAACTGTCATCAATACCTCGAGGGCTCTCCAGTGGATGAGCAATTAGACAAATTCCTTCTGGTTCTGAGAGCTGGAGTAAGGACCCGCAGCTGGAGGGTACAGCTAGACAGGCTTCACACCATCGCCCTTCTTCCAACACAAGGGGCTGCCTTGGAGGGAACCAGGCCTCCATCCCGGGAGTCATTCAAGCGAGACGGGTCAACAGGCGACTCAGCGTGAAATGATGGGTGGGACCACGTGCCTCACCTCTGAAAGAGGCAGGAATGCCTGGCCCCAGGAGACACTCACAGCTCCACTCTCATTCTGAGTTTTCTATGGTGATACATTAATTACTTCCTAATAATTTAGATGCCCTGATCTTTCTAGATTTGACTAGTGCCTCTGAATTTCCCCTGATAGTGAGGTCTGGGAATCTACACCTTAAAGTGATTCTGGTATGCAGCCAGGTTTGAAAACTACTGTCTGGCCAGGCATGGTGACTCACGCCTATAATCTCAGCACTTTGGGAGGCCGAGGCCAATGGATCACCTGAGGTTGGGAGTTTGAGACCAGCCTGACCAATATGGAGAAACCCCGTCTCTACTAAAAATGCAAAATTTAGCCAGGCTTGGTGGTGCATGTTTGTAATCCCAGCTACTCGGGATGCTGAGGCAGGGGAATTGCTTGAACCCAGGAGGGGGAGGTTGCAGTGAGCTGAGATCGTGCCATTGCACTCCAGCCTGGGCAACAAGAGCGAAACTCCACCTCAAAAGAAAAAAAAAAAAGAAGAAAGAAAGAAAATTACTGTCTGTGAGGCCATGGGGGCAGCAACATCCCTCATCCCCTCCCTGAAACCTCCATTACACACTCAGTAACCAACATGCAGCCTTCAGTCCCAGGCCTGGGCCAGGTCCTGCACTGCGGCAGGCTAAGAGGCCTTGACTGGCCGAGGCAGAGTTTACACCTAGTGGCTGGTGGCTTCCCATCATGATCTTCTGGGGAAGTGGGAACAAAATCTTACTACTATGTGGTCTGGAATCCAAGATGAGTGGCAGCCTCTCCAAGGCCTGGGATATGTGTCTAGTATGTTTGCCAATAACAGGGTGGGATGGTTCACTTTATGTGTCAACTGGGCTGAGCCACGCACGGTTCCCAGATCCAGAGTTAAACATCATTCTAGCTGTTTCTGTGAGGGTGATTTGGGGTTGAGATTAACACTGAAATCAGTGAGCTTTGAGTAAAACCACTGCCCTCTGTAGCATGGGTGGGCTTCATCTCATCAGCTGACGGCCTCGATAGAACAAAAGACTGACCTACCCTGAGCAGGAGGGAATTCAGCCACAGACAGCCTTTGAGCTTGAACTGCCCCATTGGTTCTGCCAGCCCATCCCGCAGATTCTGAACTCGTCAGCCTCCATCATTGTGTGAGCCAATTCCTTAAAATGAATCTTTCTCTCTATACACACATTCCACTGGTTCTGTTTCTCTGGAGAACCCTAATACCCAGGGACATGGACCAAGGCGATTAGCAGAGAAATCACACAAAGGCAAGCTCTCTGGGCACCAGGAACTGCCAGGCATGAAGGAGGCACAGAGAATGTGAAAATTCATTCTGGCCAGACACAGTGGTTCATGCCTGTAATCCCAGCACTTTGGGAAGCCGAGGTGGCTGGATCACTTGAGGTCAGGAGTTCAAGACCAGCCTGGCCAACATGGCGAAATGCTATCTCTACTAAAAATACAAAAAATTAGCTTGGCCTGGTGGCATGTGCCTGTAATCTCAGTTACTGAGGAGGCTGAGGCAGGAGGATCACTTGAGCCCAGGAGGTAGAGGTTGCAGTGAGCTGAGATCACGCCACTGCACTCCAGCCTGGGTGACAGAGTGAGACTCCATCTAAAAAAAAACAAAAAAACCTCATTCTGCCAAAGCAATCTCCCTCTGCTCTGAAGCCGGCTTCAGAAACGCTGCACACGGGCAGGCAGGGGGAAGCACGTGAAGCTCCTTAGAACATCCTTGGGAAATGCAGAAGGAAGCCAATCAGAGACCCAGTCACTGGGGAGCCGGCAGGTGGGCCATGACGGCTGATGGACAGTGTGCATGCCTGAACCTGTCTGGACCCAGGAGGGGATGCTGAGAGTAGGGAGTGGAGGGAAGAAGCCTCCAGGTGACTTGGAAAAACTAAATAGAGACAGAGACCCACAGAGGCCAGGGCCCACTTCACCACGAGAACCCAGATGAAGAAAGTTCAGGGAGAATGCTCCCAAAACTCAAGACTCTCCAACCAAAAAGACCTTGAGGGGTCATTCAGTTCAGTCCTCTGCCTCCAGACTGGACAGCTGGCAGCCCAGGGCAGAGAAAGCCTTGTGATGGGAGTATTTGCAAAGAATATCAGAGAGGGATGGGAGGGGAGAGGAAGGGAGGGAACCTTGATGCCCGTGATGGCCATGACCTTGGAGGCTTTTGAGCATTTCCTGGGTGCCAGGCACTGAGCTGACAGCCTTCCATACATTGCCTCATTGAATATGAATGAATATGAAGTAGGTTCCGTTACTGTCCCCACTTTACAGATGAGGAGACTAAGGTACTAGTGAAGTAACTTACACAGGTAGAAAGTGGTAGGACTGAAATTTACACCCAGATCTACCTGATTCTGAAGTCCTTATTCCTTATCACTGAGGAAGAAGAGAAGATAAGGGAGTTGGGGTAGGAAGAGAAGGAGCACAATTCTGTTATTTGATAAAGAAGTAGGCCCAGGAAAAACAAAGGATGTACTTGGGGCCTTGTGGCTGGTGGTGCAGGCTGGGTGCGTGACTGAAGGCTGCAGGGCTGGACCAGGGCACACAGGACCATGACCCGAGAGGAGCAGGCTCAGCAGCCTGAGCAAGTGTGTTTCCAGGCCCTAGAGAAGGACTTGCTAAATCTCTCTCCTAACAAACCTGGAATTCCACTGTTTGTATCCTTTTTCTCCTGGATTTCTCCTGGAAGTTTGAAAACCCCAGGGAGGCAGAGCACACGGAGTCCAACTCAAATATCTGCAGTAGGAGTACATTTGTCTGGTGACTTTTTCCAAATCTGGTGATCTAACTCCAAGCTACCACCTTAGTGTGGGCCTAGACAACAGGTTGGAGGAAAAGTCACAGCAAGGGCTGGCCTAGGGAGCAGGGGAAAGAGGAGGGAAGAGCATCTAGATGCACCTTGAGGTATCCCTCAGGCTCCTTAGATCAGCATTTCCTAAGCCAAAAGTGCCACTTTCCTCCTCAGATCTGATCATCCACCCTGGCCAATGATGCTGCAATTCTGAGAGTCACCTCTGACTCACCTTCTCTCTCTCCCATCCGATCAACAAAGAGGTCCTGCCAATTCTGCCTCCTAAACAGATTTCAAATCCTCCTACTTCTACCTCCACTGCTATCACTCGGTCCACACCGTGGTCCCTCACCTGGATGAAGGCCACCATCTACTAGCTGGTCTCCCTGCTTCACCTTTTGCCTCTCAACCACCCATCCTTCACTCAGCAGCCCCAGTTGTCTTTTATAAAAGACAAACCCTGTCAGGTCTCTTGCCTCCTGAAAACTTTTCCATGGCTCCCCACGGCTGGCATGATAAAGCCCAAGCTGCTAAGCAGTGCATAGTAGGTCCTCTGCTGTCTGACAGTCCCTGCCTACCCAATCCCACCTCCTGCCCCTCCGCCTCAGGATGCCCCTGACACTGGCCATCTGGGCTCCTTGGGGCTCCTTCCCTGAAGACCTCACACTTCCCTGGCTTTGCACATGCTGTTCCGCCTTTGTGAATTGTCCCCTCTCTCCTGTCCCCTATGCTGTTCTGTGAAACTCATCTTTTAAGATGTAAGCCAGGCATCATCACTTCTGGGAAGCCTTCCTGGATCACGCCTTCCCCATCTGCAGGCAGAGATGCCCCAGGTTCTCAGCACATCCCTCTCCGTCTGCTTTAATTACGTGTGGACTTGTCAGTCTCTGCCAGGCTGTTGAGCATATGGGAGCCCCTGAAATAAGGATGGGGATTGGATGTTTCTTATCGCCAGTGACTAGCTCTGGGCCTGCCCCATAATTACAGCTTGATGAGAATCTCTGGAGTAAAGGCAGACATACAAGCAACCATGACGTCGGGCAGGAGGTGATGAGAGATGAGATTATAACGAGAGGTACAAGGGCGAAAGAGGAGATCGATTCTAAGTCTTTCTGGAGGTGGTGGCATCGGAGCGGGGTCATAAAGCATGGGTAAGCTTTCAATAAGCAGAGATGGAAAGATGGCAGGCAGCTTGGGAGCTCCACTAACCATTTGTATAAATGCACTGTAGCTGCTGGCCTCGGCAGTCAGGAGCAGACCTGAGACCCAACCTTAGTATCCAGTCCACTGGGAGCCCTGACCTTGCCCTTCCAGTCATAATATTAAGAGTAAGGGATCCAGATTCCCAGGGCAGATTGCCTGTCCTTAGGTCACTGGAAAAAGAAAGAAATTTGAATGCTTAAATAGCCTGCCCAGATTCTCCGTTATTCTGATTCACTTCCCTTTATTTGCCCTGAAGCTTAGTCCCACTCAAACAGTGCTCCTTGTTCATTCCCTCATTTTATCCTTTGTAGGCTCAAAGTCTGAAAGCAGCTGAAAGGGAACCAGAGCCTGGGGTGGGCTCAGAAGGCCCAGAGGCTAAGCCTTTCCTGCTTCTCCCCGAGACCCTGTGTTCTTTGGGGCTATACAGAGATGGGAGAAGACAAATTTCTTTGCTAAGAAGAGTATTTGGATGTGTTGACAAGGTCTCTATAGTAACCAGGAAATTGAACAAGTGTGGCCAGAAACCCACAAACAAGAAGGTGTATTTTTCCCCAAAATTGGTCAGCTGTATCCAGGAAGTTGGTCTGGGGCTGGGGCTTTAGCCATGCATGTGAGCGATTAGAAGCCAAGAAACCATGCTCCTTCACTGGTTGGCATTAGCAGCTGAGCTGAGTGCTGAGGCTAGCTTGGCGCTCAGGAGCACAGAATCAGATTTGCCTTGGTAGGCAATTCAGTCTTGCTTTTGATCAAAGAATAAGCAATAAAAACCAAACAAAACAGAGAAGTAAAACAACTCAAGATAGAGCAATCGAGTTGGGTCAACTTTTGGTATCTGAGAAATAACAGAATCCTGCTTCTAGAACCCACTCTTGAGGGCCAGACAAGGTGGATGAGGAAGGAAGGTTACAGACAGCAAGGGAGGGGTGGACATTTTTGGAGCTTCTATGTGTTAAGCACTGGCTTCTGCCAAAATTGAGGTCAAAGAGCACAGTGGTTAAGAGTGCTGTGCCAGACCCAGGCTACCTGGGCTCAAAATCTACACTGTCCTCTCCAATTTTGTCCCTGGGGTTTGTTTAACCATCCTGAGCCTCCATTCCCTTAGCAGCAAACTATGAGTTGTTAAGAAGATTAAATGAGCAAATACATATAAAGAGTTTAGAACCCAACCTGACACATAGTATAGTTTTAGTATTATATTAACTTGTTGAATCTTCACAATAACCTATAGGTTTGTAATTTTGCTCTCCTCAGTTTGTAAGGAAGCAGGCTCAGCTCGAGAAATCCCCTGCCCAGGGCACATGGTTGGCAAGAGGCAGGAATGGGACTCAACTCCAAGTGTGGCGGGCCTCCTCACCCCTCGATGCCTCTGGTAGGAGCTTGTTCTCCCTATGAATCTGGATAATGACCTGGCTCTTCCTAGTTCTTGGGGTTTTGTTTCTATAAGGGAGGCTCCACTCACCCCCACACATGACTCCATGTGATGGGGCTCACAGAGCAGAGTGAGCCTCCCTCACAGTCACAGGACAGAGGGATCAAGACAGCATCCCATGGTCCTTTCTCTCTGTGGCCTCCATGGCTCCTTGTCACCCAGGAGGACAGACAGAGCACCAGGTTGGGAATCAGCAGGTGTGGGTTCCAGCTCTGCCGCAAACCTGCTGCATGACATTGTGCAAACCAATTTCCCCAACTTAAAAATGAAGAGGTTGGATTTTGCCATCCTGAGCTCTCTGAGAGTCTGAGTTTATAGTTCCAGGGATCAGAATGTCACACATGCTAAAATGAAAAGGTGAGCGTTTCAGCCAGTTGACTGCAGTGAGAAGAGATCACCCATCCTCTCAGTGCCCTGTGGAAGTACTTCCATTTAGGACACATCGTACATTCAACGGGTTTTGAGAAAAACCAGGGGGTGGAAGTAGGGAGAGAAGCACTATTGACTTTGCACACCTCAGGCCCTGGGATTGACATTTCCACACACAAGAACCAGTGACAGCAGCCCGATGGCACAGGGAATGTTTGTGATGCCATCTTACAGAGGAGGCAACTGAGATGCAGGAAGTCAGGTCTTAGCACCGACATGACTTTTGGACCCAGGTATTTCTGAATCCAAATAGATGCTCATTATAAGATTATAAGCAAACAATAGATTACAAGCAAAAAAGTGAATTCTTTTTTTTTTTTTTTTTTTAAGGCATTTTGCTTTTTAAGGGCCAATCTTCTCTTCATGTGCAAAATGGGAACCAAGATCTGGGTCACAGCTTACAGTCTCAAACCCCAGTTGTCCTGGAAGAAAACAAGGACTCATCAGGGCCTGGAAAGCTTGTGTCTGAATCTCCAGCAATCCATGGCTGGCCGATTTTTTCTAAAGTCAGCCAAGTCGGAGCCTGGCGGGCTGAAAGACCATTTCACTGGGGGCACAGAACCCATTCCCCATGTGTTTCCCACCACCCACAGTTCTCTTGTCCTACCTGAGTTCCTCCGTGGCAGGCAGTTTACCAGAGAGCCAAGCACCAAACAGGGCCATGCGTATCTGGCCTGGTCCTCTGTACAGCTGGAGGAGCCACGCCCGTTCCTGCCCTTCCTTAGGAAGCAAAGCACCTACTGTCTTCCCAGCAGAGCCAGCGCAAGCATGGGCTTGGGAATGGAGCACACCTGCCTCCCCAGTCTGGCTCTCTCCCCTTTAATAATCATGTCCCTGGGCCAGATGCAGTGGCTTATGCCTATAATCCCAGCACTTTGGGAGGCCAAAGCGGGTGGATCACCTGGGGTCAGGAGCTTGAGACCAGCCTGGCTAACACAGCGAAACCCCGTCTCTATTAAAATACAAAAATTAGGCCGGGCGCGGTGGCTCAAGCCTGTAATCCCAGCACTTTGGGAGGCCGAGACGGGTGGATCATGAGGTCGAGAGATCGAGACTATCCTGGCTAACACGGTGAAACCCCGTCTCTACTAAAAAATACAAAAAACTAGCCGGGCGAGGTGGCGGGCGCCTGTAGTCCCAGCTACTCTGGAGGCTGAGGCAGGAGAATGGCATAAACCCGGGAGGCAGAGCTTGCAGTGAGCTGAGATCCGGCCACTGCACTCCAGCCTGGGCGACAACGAAACTCCGTCTCAAAAAAAAAATAAATAAATAAAAATAAAATAAAATACAAAAATTAGCTGGGCGTGGTAGCGCGTGCCTATAATCCCAGCTCTCAGGAGGCTGAGGCAGGAGAATCACTTGAATCAGGGAGGTGGAGGTTGCAGTGAGCCAAGATCACACCATTGCACTATAGCCTGGGTAACAGCGAGACTCCATCTCAAAAACAAAAACAAAAAAACATAAACAAAAATTGTATGGTCCTACACTCTCCCTCTTTGGCCTTTAGCTTTATATTAGAAAAATGGGGATACTATTTCCTTGGATAGTTATATATAGATTTAATGAGCTCAGAGCTTTTAGATCCAGGTTTCACGGACCTACCAAAGTGTCTGTTAGGAGTGGGGAGGATGAGAAATGGTGAAGGACAGGGCCTTAGGTGCCCCATCCCCTTCCATCAGAGGTGCTTCCCTGGTATTTGTTTTACACACCTGGGTTAGGCCTGCGATTTTGGATGGAGGAAAGCGTCATGCAGCTGAAAGAAAGCAGAACGACCGCTGCTCTAGTTGTTGAGGAAATGCTGGGCACCCAGCGGGCACTTAATAAATGTTAGCACTTTCCTTCTCCTCGCCCCCATCATTCTCCCCCTGGATTCTTTATTAAATGGCTCGGCGAAAACCCGGACCCAGATAAATGGAGAGAAGGCAGCAGGCAGAAGATGGAGTGCTTTTAAAATACCAAGAGAATCACTGCAGGTGTGGAGTGCCTGGCGGGCGCTGGGGGTTACGGGGGCTGTGATCCAAATACGACGGGGCACAGGCTCACCGGAGCTCCACACTGAGGGCCCCTGCCTGCAACCGGCACAGGAAGGCTCCCCAGAAACAGGGGAACCGGCCCCTGCCCCACCAACGCCATTCTCAACAGGCCTGAATGGAAGGACCCAGAGGAAAAGACAGCGCTCTGAAACATGCGAAGGGGCACACGGGGTGGGGAGGCCCAGTGGGCTAACCTGGCTACTTCTTGCAAATAAGCGGGGCCTGCTGCACTGCGAGGGCACCGAGAAGAAAGAGCTGCCATCAACCCTGCCCGGTTTTCCCAGATCCTCTGAAAATGGATCGCCCGAGAGCAGCTCGGCAACCGGAGCCACAGCGCCACCTACAGGCTTCCTCCTGCCATGCAGTTTGCCTTCAAATGCTCCTTTTCAGCTTGCAGGTATTACATGCTAGGTATGTCAGAGGCCGGAGCTCACATCAAATCCACTGAACTGCGAGGTGTGTGTTGCTGATATGCTCAGACAAATGAGTTTGGCATAGAGAGAACGGTTGTTGCTAATGTGTGTCTTGCAGGCAGGGTGTCAGGGCTGCACTCCAAGCAGGAAGCTGGCAGAGTTGACTGCCAATCTCCCATCTTAGTGATGGGGAAACTGAGGCTGAAACTGTCCACTGTTACACAGTGAGTTGGAGACAGAGCTAGGACCGGAAGTATTCTGTGCCTCTCCACTTGGATGGCTGTTCACCTGTTAATTCCGCAATAACTGTACTGTGACAGCCACCACGGGCCTGCAGCACACACACTAGAGAGTGATTCCTTTTCACTCAGAAATGTCAGGAGATGGGGCCAAGTTTAGAGGTTGCAGCTACAGATGAGCCTCTGAATACGGGCTCCATGGGGCCTGGGGATAGGCCCCTGCTCTGAATGTGGATGTGAAAGGATTTAGTTCGCAGAACTGACCTTCCCTCCTACACACCCTCATGCTCACCCTCTCCATCTAGCAAACTGTTCACCGTTCATGGCCCACTCACAGGTTGCTGTCTTCCAAAGCCTTCTCTGATCCCTTCTCCCTGCCAGTGGAGTGTGTCATCTCTGCCTGTGCCACTACAGTACTTATTTGAGACATTGATCATTGAACAGATCCCCCTGTGTTATGATGATTTATGTGTCTGTTTGTCTAAATGGAGAGTTCTGGTGTCTCCAAAGCTCAGCCCAGAGCCAGACACAAAGCAGGTGGGCACTCCAGAAAGGATGGGTAGATGGATGGATGGGTGGGCGTGTGGGTGGGTGGGTGAGTAGATGAAAGGGTGGGTGGATGGATGGGTGGGTGGGTGCGTGGATAGATGGATGAGTGGGTGGACAGCAAATGAGGCACACCTAGAGGAAGGGGAACTACTCTATTCTATATTCTAGAACAGGGATAGCATCTGTTTCTAAGGAGACCTGCATCTAAAAGCATCTGCTTCCAAGTCCGAGTCAAAAAGTATAACAGGACGTGCATGTTAAGGGCAGTGGGGCTGGCCTTCTCCTCCTCCTGACTGCCCCTTCCCCCTGGTTTCCCAGATAACCTGTTAGAAACCTACCAGTGGTCCTCAAGGTGTAGTTCCCTGAATGACTGAACCAGAATCGCCTGAAGAGTTTGTTAAAATGCAGGCTCCTGGGCCCTTCCCTCAGAGATTCTGATTCCGCGAGCCTCGGGAAAGGCCTGGGAATATGTATGTTTAAATCAGCACCAACCAAGTGATGCTGATGCGAAGGTAAGTTTGACATCACTCATCAACACAGCACAAGGACATGCCAGAAACTGCTTTTGCTGATGGTCCATCCACAGAGGCTTAAAGAAATGACCCTGTCTCACAGACACCAAATGGTAGAAAGTGCCTATGGAGTCTTCAAACATCTAGAAGTCCAGGGAGAGGGAGAGCTTCCAACTCCCTCCATGCATCTCACCCCACCCCTGTCCCAACCCGATCCTGAGGGGGCTGGCCCACTCCCTAAAGAAAAATGGCCTTCCCCTCCCCAAAAGCAAAAGTAAGTAGGGCCTGCCTTGTGCTCCCCACTCCCCAGCGAAGCCCACAGTTGGGGGGCTTTACTCCCTGTTTACCATGGCAGAGAAGCCAGCAGCTGTTTTCAGTGCCTGTTTCTACCTAAACACAGCTCACGCTCCCAAACATGGGCTCTGCCAGCAAACGTTAGCAGACCTGGAACACGAGTCCCCCACTGGGTTCAGGCTGTAAAGGGCTCAAGGATGAAGACAGGACCAGAAAACAGTTCTGGACGGGGGCACAGCCAAACATCTTGGCAACTATGAGTGGGCAAGCAGCCCTCCCAGGCCAGCTGGTGAGCTCCTGGAAGGAGCAGAAAGAGCCCATTGGAAGGCAAAAGAAAACAGTGCCATCCAAACATCTGTTTGTCTCTGTGGCCCAATAACCTCAGCTCCAGCCACACAAGGTCTTCTTTTGAATACCTACTACATGCCAGGCCCTGTATTTGGTGCCTTACTATTTAGGTTAATCCCCACAATAGCCTTAGGAGACAGATGACATCGTGATGCCCATTTCACATACAAGGACACTGAGGTTCAGGAAGGCAAAGTGACTTGCCCAAACCCTGAGTGGGTCAGGCCAGATGCAGAGTCAGAGCTGGAGTCCAGGTTCCTCTGCTTTTCCAGACTCCCTTGCTATAGCTGCGCTGTTCACCATGCACATGCCAGGCAGACTTGCCCTGTCCATGCTGCTCCTCCATCCAGAATACCTGACCTCTGGTGCCATGAACATAGTCCTTCTTGTTCTTCAGAGTCACAGGCCACTTTTTCCCTAAAGCCCTCGTGGATCCCATCTCCCATCCAAATAGAGAAGTTAATTGCCATGTTCCCACAGCACACTGCTTGGCCTGGCACTCAGCCCCATTTTCATCTGTCTTACAGCTGCTGAGATACACAAGAGTCCCCCTAAATCTCAATCTCCTACTCCCACCTCTGCTGCTGCTACCACCCAGCCTCTGCCCATCACATCCCTGTCCCCAGCACCTACCTCAGAGCCTCAGCAGGCTTCAGGCTGACCCTCTGGGGCACCACACAAGTCCAGGACCCATATGTAGACTGAGGACTAAATAAATTGCCCCTGCCAGCCATGGGCAGCCAGTCATTACTGAAGGTAGTATGGCCTATTGACCCAATGGAAGAACGCTGAATTCTAAGCTTAAAGGCCTGGCTTTGAGACTTGGTTTTGAAACTAATTCACTGCATGATATTGAGCTTCTCTGGACCTTGGGTTCCATCTGCAAAATGGGTGGGTGAATGAAGACATGATCTCTATGTTCCATAACTCTGTTAAACACTTAACTGTGCACTGAATGTAGACATTTGAGTCTTTATCAAGGGTCTAATCCTTTGAGCCCACAGAGTGGCTGCGGGTGCCTGCCTGAGGGCAACTGAGACAGGCTCAGCTGGACCCGAGGTTCTGACTGTGAGTAGGAAGACAAGTTTGGGTGGGGCAGCTAAAGGGCTTTGAATACCAGGAAAGGAACATGGAACTGACTTAATATGGCAGGGGAGTGGTTGTTGCTCCCTCAGGGGGAAGGACAGGAGAGTGGGGTGAGGGATCACTCATCTGGCACTGATGTGAGGGGTGACAGAAAGAGGACCTGGGCCTGAGACACTACTCGGGTGCCTGCTTGATGTAGGAAGCCTGGTTGTCACGAACTTAGGGTCTGTACCAGCATGAGTAGCAGTGGGATTGAAGAAGGGAGATGTTTTGGAAACATCTCAAAAGAAGAATCTCTAGGATTCCTAGAGATTTCAGCATGCAGCATGGAGAAAAGGAAACACAGATGGCTCAGAAGCTTGATCCTGTGAGTTTCAGAGTACAGTGGGTTGAGGGGCTGAGTACCTGTGACTCCAGTACTGAGGGGCAGGGGCTAAGGAAAAAGGGACAAGGGAAAGACCTGAGTGTCAGTCTCCATTCCTGCTCCTAACCATAGAAGATCATCGTTCCACTCTGAGCCCATTTTGTCACCAGTGAAATGGGGGGAAAGAATCCTGCTGACCTGAGAGGGATGCTGTGGGGCTTTCATGTACTAATAGGTATGCAGTGTCTGCATAGGGTAAGCCTCATAAACGTTGACTATTATAATGGCTATGTGTCCACAATCCATTTTTATTTCACAATATAATAATAATAGCTACCATTTATTGATCACCTGCCATGTGCCAGGCTGTACTAAGCAATTTGTTTATACTCATGATCTGACTTCTTCCTCACAAGAATTCCATAAGAACCCCTTGCATTGTGTGGATGATTAACTCTGAAGATCAGAGAACTCAGGCAACTTTTCTGAGACAGCACAGCCGCTGAGAAGCAGTCACCTCCAACCAGCATTCAATAAGCACCTAACAGGTCCCGGGCACTGGTTGGAACACAAAGAGGTGTAGAACCTCGCTTGGTCCTTCGAGGCAACTCATTGCAGCTACCGGCCTCCAGTGAAACAGCTCTCTTTGAGCTATTTGTTCTGGAATTTTATTCTCTGCTGTGAATGTTGATAGACAGGGAACAAATATCTCCTGGTTGGACTCTCTGAGCACGGGGCACTGGGAAAGGATGTCAAGCCCTGAGACCATTGTTCACGATGAGCGGCCGCACCCGCCCACCCGACAGTCTTTTATCCAACTTGGCTGGGTGCTATTATTCAGCTCTGAGCCATCACCAGGAGCTGCAAAGCAGTTAATTACAGAAGTATAATCCCCTTCTTCACAAGAAGCTGATCTTCTAGGGTTGCGAGAAGATAAGATTTATGCCTCTTTCAATTCCTTTATTCTCTCATCAACATAGATTCATATTTCAGTTTCCTGCATTGGAAACAAAAAGGAAACTCGCTCAGCCCACTGCTGCCTGAGAGAGATAAATTAGGCTACACAAAGAACCAGTCCTATAAACTCAATCTCTTTCCCTTCCTTTCATGTTTGTGATTATAAACAGAGTCAAGGGCAGTTGAAATATAACCCTCTGCTGCCTGCCTGCCTTGTCCTAATCAAAGAGAAGAGACAAATGCAGTGATATCAATCCATGTGGTGCCAGGAAAGAGGGACACGGGCCCCCCACGATCCCATGCCAGCCTGGTGAGCAGATCAGATAGAAAGACCTTTGTCTCCAACCATTCTCTGGTCACAAAATTGTTTCCAAAGGCCACAGAGAGAAGCTGGATGCCACGCCACTGCAAATGCTTTCATTTTCTTGATGGCAACGTGTATGATGCTATTTGCTCAAAAGAAAGGGCCTTTCAATTTGGCGGGCTGTGCAGTATGACTGTGCCAGGGCCCCTGGCCAGTCTCAGAAGTGTGCAGACAGAGGTCGCCAGCAGATCAGACCACAGAACAAGGCCAGTGTTGGCAGCTCTGAGGAACAGAGAGGTTCCAGGCTCTTCTGAGAGGAGAAGCCCACTTACTGAGAGCAGTCCTGAGCGAAATGACATTATCCTACCCAGGAATCGGGGTGGGTTTTTGGATTATTGTTGTTTCTGTTCAACTGCTTTTGTTGTTTTTTCAAGCGTCGCTGGAGTTATTAACTGCGGAGAGTTCAGTTGGCAGATGAGGAACAAGGAGGCCACAGAAAGGAGCCGATCTGCTCAAGGACACAGGGAAAACGTGTGGCAGAACTGAGAATGACAAAAGTCCTGATGACAACAGTGGATCGTGAAGCTTGCTGAAAAGTGCCAGACACTGTGCTAAGCATCATCATCCCTCATCTTCAAGACAACTAAAAAGTAAACATCATCACCCACACTTTACAGAGAAGGAAACTGAGGCGTAGAGGAGGTAAGATACTTGTTGGAGGCCACACAGTGGCCAACTCTGGAGCCCCCGTACCCCACTGCCATGCAATTCCGCCTCCCCCAGGTACGCCTTTCTGGCATCCTGACTTTTTTTCTTGGAGGACTTTTTGCAACTGCTGATTGGCAGAGGGGAAAATCTAATTTTTTAAGGATAATGAAGAAAGGGAAGAAGGGAAGAGAATAAACAGAATATAAGAGCCAAGTTGGCCCTTGTAATAAAATGTCATCCCACAAGATGTAAGACAACAGTCTTTAACAGACTTGGAGATTCAATTATCCTTTTATATTTGCAGCAGACCCATCATCGTCTAAATCATCCATTCGCCGTGAACACACCCTAACTCACAAATAGAATATAAAGCAAATCAAGTTTGAGAGCTGTGTAGCCTCTGAGCCATCACTCCTCGAAGACACACACCTCAGCATTCACTCCCAAGGGAAGAAGGTTAATAAAAGCCTTGGGCACTGTTTCTAGTTCAAGGCCTGGGGCCTGTCTCACAGATGGCTAAGAAGAGCTCTTTGATTCAGGGGCGGAATTAATCTTTTCCATTCTGGGGTTTTTAATGCATATTCTTCTGATCTCTCCTGGCCACGCTCTCTCAAGCCCTCACATGGCAACTCTTGACTCTCTCTGGATCATTCCCATTTTTTTCCCCCAAAAGACTTTACAGATGTGATATCTCCAGCGAATGCCAACATATTCGATTTTTCTAGCAGCTGCCAGGGTAAGGACACGCCAGCTCAGCCCCACTTTTCTTGGTGGCGGAGCCTTCTTTGGCACATGCATCAGCCTTGTCAGAGAGGCAGATGACCCACCATGCACAGGTCTCACATAACTAGCTCCTAAAGGTCTCACATAACTAGCTCCTAAATCCCACTTCCTATTCTGTCCCTCTCCAGTATTTGTTTTTAAATTTTCCTCCTTTAAGTTATAAAAGTAATACATGTTCATTGTAACAGGTTATTCAACAGAGTTGTATAAAGCAAAGTTCCTTATTCTCATCTAGCCCAATTTTACATACAAATGAGTTACCAACAGTCTGATATGTACAGTGGTGTGATCTTGGCTCACTGCAACCTCTGCCTCCTGGGTGTCTTGTTTTTCTAAGACCACCAGAGCGAGCACAAAAGAACCAGCAAGTAGGCAAAGGTCAGGCGCAAAACTGCACGTTTATTTTGGTAACCTAAGGTGTGCCGGAGAAGTCTGTCGGCCTCCGGCAAAGGAGGCCGGCAGAGTCCCCCCGCCGTGGGGCTCTCGGACAGACTTCCCACAGTCCCGACATCCCGACAGGAGTGGGGCTGCAAGAAGGCCGCCGGGCTGTGAGAAGGCCGCGTGGCTCAATGGCGGAGAGCGGCTTTTCTAGGAGTGGGAGGGCAATAGGTGGGGCATGGGCGTGTCAGGGGCGTTCCGCAGGTGCGACCAGGTAAATCTTGGTCTCTTTGGATTGACGTCACCTGGCGCATGCCCAGTTGGTCTGCACCTTCCTGGGCGCCGGCTGCCTTTTCGCGCGCGCGGGAAGAGTTGGGAGTGGGGGGGATGAAGAACCCGGAAGTGCACCATCTTGCCTCGGTTCGTCCAAACACTGGGTTCAAGTGATTCTCCTGCTTCAGCCTCCTGAGTAGCTGGGATTACAGGTGCCCACCACCACACCTGGCTAATTTTTGTATTTTTAGTAAAGACGGGGTTTCATCATGTTGGCCACGCTGGTCTCGAACTCCTAACCTCAGGTGATCTGCCCACCTTGGCCTCCCAAACATGATTTTTGCCTTTTTTTTTTTTCAAATATGAGATCACACCATACATATTTCTCTACATCTTGTTATTCAGAATTAACAAAATATCATGGAGGTCTTTTCAGGTAAGACAAAAATGTCTGATTCATTCTTTTCAATAATGTTGCATGCATAATATTATGTAGTATGACTGAGATATATTTACTAAGCCATCCTATATTCTGACTCTCCTGGATGGCATGCCTGACCTCTCATATCTATGAATGACATGGTTTCCGTCCACTGATAAACCGTTTATCTTTGGCAAGGCCCTTTCCAGGATGGCTTAGCCTTGGAGAGGAGACTCCTTATCCATGCAATGTCCTCAAGAACAGTCCCTGCCAAGGTAATCTCCTGGCCTTTCAGGAAAGACCCAGGCAGACTTGTAAAAGCCGGTTTCACTGCCATGAAATCTGGACTTCCTTTGGCAATGAAAAAACAACAAAACACAAAGCATAACTAAACCCTAAAGACATCATAAACAGGCAAGCAAAAATACGACACATAATTCTAGGCATAAACCCAATACCTGCCAGAAAGACTTAGGAAAACAATCCTTGAGAACACAAAAAGACGTTGTTTACCAAAGAAAGATTTTTATAATGCCGATGCTGCGTTTTATTAGAGAGAGAAGAGGCCTGAAGAGAAGACAGCCTACAGAAGATTTCTGTGCTCATTTAAAATGAATGCTAAAACACTCTATATCTGAAATGTTGCAAAACTGGAAGTAAATTCTTTGAGGCAATCTGCTTTTCTAGAGCTCTTTTATGGAAGTCACATTCAAACGGTTTTAGAAATCAAAATGAAATCTCACAAAATGTATTAAGAGTTTGTCTCCTTTAGAATAAGCTACACCATTTCTGGGACTCTATCCTAAAAAAAAAATCAGGAATGCCAGCAAAGATGAGGATATTTATCCAGCATTACTTATAATTTAAAAAAATAGGAAACAAACTAAATGGTCTAAAACAGGAAAAATGTAATAGTACGCAACTCTTAAAGGAGATATTCATAGTATTAATCCCAAGAATAAATGCTTATGTTATGATATTAAGAGAGAAATACAATTGTATATTCAATTTGTGTAAAAAATACACATAGAAAACACTGGAAGGGAATCCACCAGCATATTAACAGTGGTTATCTCTGGGTGGTAGAACCACATATTTTTTTCTTCTTCTCTTTTACTTTTCTGTAATTTAAAAATTTTCTAAAATTAACCTGCATTACTTTTATAATGGATTAAATTAAACCACACACAAAAAAATAGAACTGATTCTACTGACTATTTTTAGGATCATGGGCTGGTACATATGAGAAGGAATGGGCATGGATCATCAGGCTAAGGGTTTTCTGGGTTGGGGGCAGTGATAGAGAAAATCCTCCCACTCTTTGGTATGTTTAAGGCTGTGGACCCTCTAATCCAATACCTTCTACAGAACAATTAACACACAATGAAAACTTAATAACATCAAATCAATGACATTGCCAATTCACTCGACATTTAGTATGCACATACTATGTGCCAGGCACTAGGGGGAAATAACCAACTTTGTATTCTAGATCATTTTTTTTTAAATCAAGACTACACTTTGTCCCCATCATCATATATGAAATGTAGCACATTGATTCCCTCAATTTCCCTTCCATTGTTTTCAGAAAGGCACACAAAAAGAAAAATGAACAAGTTGAGATTTGCAGTGGACGTCAGGAAAGAACATATTGGAAGTAATCCCAGGACCTTCAACCGTCTCTGTTAAGAGTGTTTATTCTTCATTAGAGCCAGCTCTGGGAAAAGAGGCAGTCAGGCAGTTATCAAACCAAGGTTTCAAGTTTCTCCTGTCTGTTCTGAAAAATGTTAACAGATGGGTCTTCTCAGCAGGACCAGTAAATGGTTATTAATTCAGTCAATACCTACTATGTGTCACACTCTTTTAGGAGCTGGGAGCAATGCAGAGAATCAAGGT
Organism: Piliocolobus tephrosceles; assembly: GCF_002776525.5. Lineage (NCBI taxonomy): Eukaryota > Metazoa > Chordata > Mammalia > Primates > Cercopithecidae > Piliocolobus > Piliocolobus tephrosceles. Next base: position 19,359,011 of record NC_045446.1, read on the forward strand.
CCTTGTGCTCATGGTACTTACATTCTAATGCAAGAGACAGGCAACAGACAAATAAAATAGAAACTAATATTATTCAGGTCATGATCTATGGAAAAATTAATAAAAGATTAAGGAATAGAGGGACAAAACACTCTTTTCTAGATAGAGTATTAAGAAAAGTCTTTCCTAAAGAGGTGACATTTGAGCAGATGCTGAGTGACTGAGAGGATTGAGTGATACGAGTATCTGGAGTAGTTCTATGTTGAAAGAGCAAATGCAAAGGCCCTGAGGCAGGAGTGCAGCAAGAAAAGCCATCTAGCAGGAGCACTGTGAGCAAAGAGGAGAACAGATGGAAACTGAAGTCAGGGATGAAGTCAGACTAGATCATGTAGGGTCTTTTGGGGCACAGTAAAGACTTCTGATTTTATTCTAAGAGTGATGAGGGGCCACTGGATAGTTTTGAGCTGGTGGGATAGGGTAAAATGATCTCATTCAGGTTTAAAAAAATCACTCTGGCTACCACGTCAGGGGAATGAGTGTAAATATGAATTTGAGCTAAGACACTGTTGCAGAAACCCAGTGAAAGATGATGGTGGGGATCGTGAGAAGCAGTACTGTGGGGAAAAGAAAGAGATCAGCCTGTTACTGTGTCTATATAGAAGGAAGTAGACATAAGAGACTCCATTTAGTTCTGTATTTGAAATGCTGTTAATCTGTGACCCTACCCCCAACTTTGTCCTTGCAAGAGACATGTGCGAAGGTGATTTAAGGTTAAAAGGATATTGGGCTGTGCAGGATGTGTCTTTGTTAAACAAGTACCTGAAAGAGGCTTGATGGTTAAAAATCCTGCCCGTCCCTGGGCAATGGAACATCTCGGTGTAAAACCCATTGTGTGCCTTGTTTACTGAGTAAGGAGAAACCGCCTTTAGGAATAAGGTGGGGCTTGCTGGAGCAATACTGCTAAAAGGTTTATGGAGATGTTTGCATATGCATCTCAAGGCACAGCATTTTCCTTTAAACTTATTCATGTTACAAGGATTTTTGTTCTTATGTCTTACTGCTGATTTCCTCCCTACAATGATCCTATTTTCTAGCTACTCCCCTATCATTTAGATGGTAAAGATAATTATCAATAAATACTAAGGGAACTCAGAGGTATTTATATTTATTTTGGTATTTATATTGATAATTATAAATAGGTATTTATATTGATAATTATCAATAAATACTAAGGGAACCAGTGCTCTGTTTTCAGAAGACCCACACTGGCACCGGCCTCTGAAAACAGAGCACTGGTCCCCTGGGCCCCGCTTTTCTTTCTCTATACTTTGTCTCTGTGTATTATTTCCTTTTCTCAAGTCTCTCGTCCCACCTAACGAGAAGCACCCACAGGTGTGGAGGGGCAGGCCACCCCTTCACAGTACAATTCAAGGTGTAGTTTTAAGATGGAATTCATGACTGAACGTAAGGTAAGAGCAAAAGGCATCAGGGAAGATTCCAAGGTCTTCTGGCATAAGAACCTGAGTAAATGTTGGTGCTATTTAGTGGTACGGAAATACTGGGGGAGGAATGGGTGTTTTGTTTTGTTTTAAGGGGACATAGCAGATGCTGTTGATACCCAGCCCATATCCCTCTGGCTTTACCACATCAGTGCACACTGGTTGACTTTCAACTGCAGCATTTGCATCTCTTTGCCTGAGGGTTTTCTCCTAAACTGCAGAGAACCACTCTGCCTGTGTGCCCAGCACACCACAAGGGAGCGGCTGTTAATCACTGACACTCAGAAGTTGGTGTATAAATACCTCAGCTCCCTTCCCTGAGTGGGAGTGGGAAGACAGATCATTCTGACATCTGTGCTCTACACCACCATTCCCAGGGTTCACCAGTGGAATTGAGCTCCAGTCTTCCACAGGAGTAGCAATCCTTGATTGGCCTTTCTCCCTTCCCAGCTTGTTTTCAATTCCCTGCCAATGGTTCCTGAACCTCCCAAATAAATTGCTTATGCTTGAATCCTTGCCTCTGGATCTGGTCTGGGAGAATACAAACTAAGATAGGGAAATCAAAAACAACTTCCAGTTCCTTTTACCCCATTTTTCTTTCCATCTACTGCTAAATCTCACCTTTTGGTCATTCATTCTCACTGCCTCTAGCAGGACAATAGCAGCAGAATCAAGATAATCAGTGAACCTCGGTTCTATATGGTAGGAACCAAATGGAGTAATTTTAATAAACCAGATTGCCACCTGCTCTCCCCATCCTAATCCCTGGGATTGCTAATCATTAGTCTCCTTTTCTTTTCCAACTACTCCAATGCAGCGACCTCACTTTGCTTTCACATTTTCAAAAATAGCAAATAGAAAGGACACTGATCTGAGAGAATCTAGGGAGCTGCCAAATGGGACAGGCAGGGGAATGAAGGAATTTTTTCCTGTCCCCTTCTTCACTACACAGTTCAGCAAATGCCTGGAGACAGGAAGACCACAAACTATTAGCAGCCACATGAAATGCTATTTATTAAGCACTGCCACTATGAGGAACTAAACCCTCTCATCAAAAGCCAGGGGCAAAGAGACCTGACTTGCCATACGCCATCTCTCTTAGGGAAGCCATTTGTTTACACAGTAGCATTTTATATGTCATAAATGACTCAGAATCATCACTTTCCATTTGCCCCGTTGATATGGACTGACTGTTGTGGGGAGGAGATGAAAAAAGAAAAAAAGAAAAAAAGCAAAAGCTGCCCAAAGATCCTTTGGCTTAAGCAAAAAAAAGCTTGGTACAAATGAACTGTTGTCAATGTCCATCAGGCACTATGTAAACATGGCCACCCCTTCTATATATGAGAAGGTAGTGGATGCATAGCCACGTTGCAGCAAGGATGCTGGAATCTGTACCCCTGGCATATCAAGGGGCACTGAGATCGGATACTGGCTGTGGAATCAATTAGATCTGGGATCAAACTCCTGGCTAGCCATTTACTAGCTGGTGACTTTGGGGATGATATTATTTAGCTTCTTTGGGTCTTGGATGCCTCATGTACTTAGTGGAGAAAATAATATACTTACCCATGGCAGGGCTGAGATGAATAACAGTCAGTGACAAGCAGAGCAGGCATTGCATCACTATTAGTTCCCTCCTCTGTTCAGCCATTTGTAGTTGAGGGCAACCTGGCAAATCCACCCTGACTTATTAAAGGCCTGAGAAAAACCATTTCAGTGATTTTCAAGACAAGGGATCGTCACTGAGAAAACAAGGATGATGCCCATAATAAAGGTTCCTTCCCAGGCCCTTGGTGCCTCTTCCTAAGGTCCTTATGCGGTAGGTGTGAGTTTCCTGAACATTTGTCTCATACTTCTGCATCTCTAGCACTAATTGCAGGGCCTGGCACACAGTAGGAAAGCAAACTTGGTGCTTTGGAAATAGCACACACTTCTGAGTCAGACAAGCCTGAGTTCAAGGTTCAGTTCTGTCACTTGCCTTTGAGTAACTTACTTCCATGAGCCTTGGTATCGTTATATGTAAAACAGCTAATGATGTCTACTTTACAGTGTTGTATGAACTGAGATAAGAGATGCAGAGCCTAGTACAGTGCCTGGAACATTGTAGACACTCAAAAAATATTACCCAAATTAAGAAATAATCAACTCATGGATAAGAAGAACTCGATTCAACGAAAAACACACACCTCTACACACACAATAAAAACATGCCATATCACATTTTCCTTTATGCATATCAAGATGTAGCCCCAGCTATTTATTATAATGCAAAGGTTTCTTCCCCTCTTTGTGTAGCATAATCATAGCAAGCTCTGATTTATACGTGGGATGTACAGACTGAACAGATCACGCAGTCCACCCCATCCCACCTCCCATCACCCCTCCATCCCAACACACATGTAAAGAAAATCTGGCTACAAATAAGGCCAAGGTAATCTCACAGCATCTCTCTCCAAATGTATATTAACACAAATGGAATTCTCCTCTTTGCAGTGGAAAAACCAGACAGATGCCACCTTAATCAGTGATCAGATGTCATCGACAGCAATGTGTCTTATTAACAGCACCAGTAATAAGACATTGACATTATGTAATCCAATATGATGCATGGAGAAACTTCAAAACCCCAGTCTAATCATGAGAAAACACTGGACAAATCCAAACTGAGTAACAGTCTAAAAAATAACTGAGCAGTACTCTTAAAAACTGTTAAGGTCACGAAAGACAAGGAAATAATGAGGAACTATCACAGATTGGAGAAGACATAAAAACTAAATGCTATGTGGAACCCTGAACTGGATCTGAATAAAGTTTGTATTTTTTTTTTTTTTTTTTTTGGTTAAACATCGAGGGTAGCCTCAATGGGGAAAAAGACTGACAAAAGTTCCAACCAAAAGGTTCATGGAAGACAGAAAGCTAATCCTTCTGAATTCGGCTGAACAATTGGGGATGAGGAAGATTTATGAAAAGATTAAAGTCTAAGCTCCATTTTTTTCTTTTTCCTTTTTTAACCTGAGTACTGATAGTATTTTCTCTCTCTTATCCTTATCCCTTCAAATCCAACATAGAGTGAGAGAATAAATTTGAGCCACTTCATCGCAGTTTCACAGTGGCATAAGTTCCCGTATTTTCACCAGTTATCAATATAAACATCAGATGGCATAAAATTAGATGGCTCTTTAGAAATAATGTGTCACATAAGTGTAACTGCCAAATTGAGGTGTAACTCAAGGTTTAATATTTTCTAAAAAGTGGGCCTCTTGCTCTTTAGAAGGAGCACAGCCCACCTGCCCAATTTCAGTTAAGTTTCACTTTTAAAGTTGCACAGGGGCCCAAGTAAGCCTTCACTTTGTATCTGAGCAGAATGAGGGCCCAGGAAGGGAAAGTTGCTTAGGCTCAGCCCATGTGGTGGTGAACAGAACCACTGCAGAATACCACACTGCTTTCTCCCAGCTGCTATGATTTACTGCAGCCTTATTGTCCTGACCAAGAATGAGACCAGTTTACAAGTATTACGCAGCAACAGCCATATGGGCCCCACCCAGACCTCTGAATCAGACTCCTTAATGCTGAAGCCTAAACATCTCTACCAGGAAAAGTGTTCTCTAAGACTCAAGTACAGAGCATGTGCTGAGATAAGATTCTTCAAGCTGGTATGCGTGTATGTGCAGGCACACACGTGCTCGTACAAGTCTTAAGATGTCTAGGACGTGTCTGTAGAGTTGTTCTATGTCATTTCCATGTTCCTTCCTGGGCCCTCTGCCCTCCACCCCAAATGCTTTTCTTGCCCCTGTCCACTGTGTCTTTGCCCACATCTTGTGCTTCAGGCTCCACTCTAGGTAGCATTTGACCTCCTAGCCTTTACCAGCCTCCCTGTTTCAATGTACCTGAGATGACAGGCAGCAGCTTTGGGGAAGCAGAATCCATTCATATGTCAGAGACTATTCGAGGTTCTGGGGATACAGTCATACAATATAGACAAGATGTTTATTTTCATGGAGCTTACATATTAATAGGAGGAGACAGTCAATAAACAAAGGAAGATACAAGAAAATAGCAGTAATGATGAGTGTTGTGGTGAAACTGAATTCAGGATGATGTGACAGGGAGTAACAGGAGGGTGCATGAGTTTGGGTGGTCAAGGAAGGGCTAATTCGAAGAGGTCACATTTAAGTTCAGCCCTAAACAAGAGAGGGCCAGCTCTGCAATATCTGGGTGAAGAGGGTTCCAGCAAAGGGAACAGCTAGTGCAAGGACCCTAAGGCAGGATAAAACTTGGCAGGTTGAAGAGAGAAAGTATGTCTGGATTATAGTGAGTGAAGGGGTAGAGAGTGGTACCAGATTGAGTCCAGATCATGTAGGGCACAGTAATTAGTGGGGGAAGACAGTAATTCTAGACACAAAAGTGATAGAATCTAACATATTTTAAACAAATATTTTGGCTGCTACTGTGTGGTGGAACATGGTAGACACTAAAAAAAATGTGGCTGGGCGCGGTGGCTCAAGCCTGTAATCCCAGCACTTTGGGAGGCTGAGACGGGCGGATCACGAGGTCAGGAGATCGAGACCATCCTGGTTAACACAGTGAAACCCCGTCTCTACTAAAAACTACAAAAACTAGCCGGGCGAGGTGGCAGGGGCCTGTAGTCCCAGCTACTTGGGAGGCTGAGGCAGGAGAATGGCGTAAACCCGGGGGGCGGAGCTTGCAGTGAGCTGAGATCCGGCCACTGCACTCCAGCCTGGGCGACAGAGCGATACTCCATCTCAAAAGAATTAAAAAAAAAAAAAAAAAAAGTTACCCTTTATTAAGAAATAATGAACTCATGGATAAGAAGAACTCGACATATGAATGAATGGACTGGGATGGTGGAAATGGGTCAGAAGATTAGAAGCAGGCATGTTAAATGAAAAGGATATTGCAGCTAACCAGGTAAAGGATGATGATGCCTGGGTTAGGGTGGTAGAGATAAGAACAGTGAATGGATTTAGGATATATTTTAGAAGAAAAGCAGATATAATTTGTTGATGGGTGACCGTGGGGAATGAAAGAGGGAATCAAGATCGTTCCCAGGTTTTTGCCTTGAGCGCACTGATGATGGCACCATTAGTTGACATAAGGAGCCCTAGGAGAGGAGGAGATTGGGAGCAGGAAAGGAAGAGTTTGACAAACATGTTAATTTGAGATATTTATTAATGAACCTGCAGCCCCCATCTCATACTTTATATCTATTACTATACCAAGAACTATGAGATCCAAGATCTTTTTCAATTCCTTGTTAAGCAGGAATAAAGTGAAAGATAACTGAATAAAATATTCAGTTTTTTTTGCAAAACACTTTTACGTTCAGAGGTTTGGTAGTAGAGCCATATCTTCCCAGGCAGGCATAAGTAGCCAATCCATCACGGTGTCATACCAAGCAACGGTCCAAGGGGCAAACTAATTAAAAATTTAATCCCGTGATTTTCATCTTAATCTCTTTTTCCCATTAGCTTTGATCAATGCCCACAACACAATTTAACCAAACTTTTCATTTAGATAAATGACTGAGTGGGGTACCTATTGAGTCCATTTGTTATGAACCAATGGATAACTAAAATGTACATGCTAATTACTAAAGACCACACACTCATTTTCAAAGCATTTTATTAGCACAAAAGCTATGCTCCTGTTATCAAATGAAATGCACTTCCTATGTTACACTCAGTAGTTGTTCAAACCAGTTTCTCTTGACTTCAGTAGCCAAATTGCAGCACGCTGTGTAGGTACACAGTGCATTTGAGAAACGTCTGCACATCCCAACCCTGCACTATATCACAAGCAATAGAGAAAGATGTACCAATTAAGAAGATTCCATGAACTTCTCAAGCTACCTGGGACTTCTGCTGCACCCTGAAAAAAATCAGGCTAGAAACCACATAAAACAACTAAACCAAACTGAATGCAGGGGCTGCTAAGAATGAACTTTGCAGCCTGTTCCAAATGCTAAGGTGAAGGAGGTCCTGGCTCAGCTCACTAGGTGTGCAAGTCAGGAGATATTCATTTCGTGACCACCCTTTCCTATCTCCTGGGGTGAAATTTCTACTGCTTTCAAGTCTTCCAGCCCCTATTTGAATGCCAAAATTCTTAAGTTCCTTCAAGTCAAAGGGATCTTCATTTTAAAAATAAAAGTCAACGGCTCTGCTCTCCTGTAGCCTTTTCAGTCCCTGTAGCAGTGCTTTTTCTCACTTAGATTTTCACTGCCATTTCAATAAGGGGGTAAGAGAGAAGAACGGGGACTGTGATCAATGAAAACTATTCAGTAAAGACTCTTCATGCCAGACATGGCCTCAGAAACAGGAGGAAAGTTTACCAGACGGCAGGAGTAGGCGGTGGCTGGCCCCAGTGGAATGGGTAAACCTAAAAGGGGACGAAATGGTTTTCAGGCTTCTGTGGCCCTCTCTACACACACATTTTGTGGCCATGAAGTCCTGGCTACTAAGCATCATTGTCTCCGTGCAACCACTGCACCTGCCACTTCCCTCAAAACATTAATAACCAGGTTCCTGGGAGGATTTTCATCCCCAATTTACTGGACATGCCTCCGAGCCACCTCCCCGCTCTGGCCCTCCCTCTCGTTGGTCGCCTTAAGACCTCCCAACAGGCGGGACGGCCCCTCCCCCCGCCCTCCTCACCGACTAGCCACGGCCAGCAGAGCCTTAGAGCGGCTCTGTCAGGCTGCCCTGGAGCGGAAATTAGAAGAAGGAAGAGGAAGGCGCGAAGGAAGAAGACTTCCTCACATTCTTGGCTTCCAACGGGCGCTGAGGCAACAGAGGGGGAAATGACGTAAGCGTCCGTGCAGGAAGCGAAAATTGGGCACGGGTCCAGGAAGCCGCCATGTTGTGTGTGGCGGATGAGAATTTCAGCGTTCAGTATCTGAGTCCCAGCAGAGAGGCCCCGCAGAGAGGATAGATTAACCATCTCCCCCTCCTCTCCCTCGTCCGCTCCTCCCCTCGTCCCATCCCCTTCTCCCTCTCCTTTCTCCCATTTACTAAATGAGTATTTATTGGGACCTTGCTGTGTTCTGTGCTTCAGAGTCCAGTGAATAGGATGGACAAACATTTAAATTTCCTAGCCGGAAACACTGAAGGATGAACTGTCAAGAGGCATTTGAACCAGAGGGACTCCATCTTGAATAGGGGCTGCATAAAAGAAGGCTGAGACCTGCTGGGCTGCATTCCCAGGAGGCTAGGCATTCTAAGTCACAGGATGAGACAGGGAGGCCAGCGCAAGATACAGGTCACAAAGACCCTGCTGGTAAAACAGGATACTTAAAGAAGCTGGCCAGATGGCCGGGGCGGTGGCTCAAGCCTGTAATCCCAGCACTTTGGGAGGCCGAGACGGGCGGATCATGAGGTCACGAGATCAAGACCATCCTGGCTAACACGGTGAAACCCCGTCTCTACTAAAAAAAATACAAAAAACTAGCCGGGCGAGGTGGTGGGCGCCTGTAGTCCCAGCTACTCTGGAGGCTGAGGCAGGAGAATGGCGTAAACCCGGGAGGCGGAGCTTGCAGTGAGCTGAGATCGGGCCACTGCACTCCAGCCTGGGCAACAGAGCAAGACTCCGTCTCAAAAAAAAAAAAAAAAAAGAAGCCGGCCAGAATCCACCAAAACCAAGATTGGCAATGAAAGTGAACTCTGGTCATCCCCACTGCTCATCATATGTTAATTATAATACATTAGCTTGCTGAAAGACTCTCCCACCAGCACCACGAGAGTTTACAAATGCCGTGGCAATGTTAGGCATATAGTTACCCTATATGATCTAAAGGCAAGGGTGGAACCCTCAGTTCTGGGAATTGCCACCTTTCCCCAGAACACTCTTGACTAATCCACCCCTTGTTTAGCATATAATCAATAATAAGTATACTCAGTTGAGCAGCCCATGCCACTGTCCTGACTATTGTGTACCCATTCTTTATTCCTTAACTATCTTAATAAACTTGCTTTCTCTTTACTCTGTGAACTTGCCCCAAATTCTTTCTTGCTTGAGGTCCAAGAATCCTCTCTTGGGGTCTGGACAGGGACCCTTTTTCAGTAACATAACCACTTAACGATAGTTGAGGGTTTCAAGCACCAGGCTGGTGAGCACAGAGTACATGGGCCTGCTTTTCTTGTCTTTGGTTACTTGGACTCAGGCCACAGCTGAAGAATACGGGAGAGAGGGAGAGAGAGAGATCATTGGGAAGTAGGTGGCAGTGGTGGTGGTAGATTGAATGTGTGAAATTTGCAGAGTTGGGGTGACTGCCAGGCTTCTGGACTGATAGCTGGGTGAATGTTGGGGCACCACATACTAAAAGGGAACTACAGGAGAAGCAGCTGATGTGTAGGAAGTTTGGTTTTAGATATATTAAGGCTTGGGGGTCTTCTAGTGGAGAAACTCAACAGGCCAATGGATGTGCCTGTTTTGGTTTTTTAGATGACAGGCCTGAGCTAGAAATCTGTACCTTAGATTCTTGTATGTCAATGGGGCTAGAGCAGGATCTTAGAAGAGATCGCCTGGTGGAGGGAATACCCTTTGGGAAAGAGGCCTAGGACAGAGTGTCAAGAGCTCTTCCACTAAAGAAAGAGAAGGTGAGCAGGCAGCCCTAGAAGAGGAACCAGGAAATAAGGCATTGCAGGGAGCAAGGAAAGAGCACTTCAGGAAGAGTAGTTAATTAGGTCAGTTTTGATGAGAAATTAGTGAGATGACTGAACAGACTTTGCTGTTACCTGGAGCTGATTGCTTGGAATGGCTGGAGAAGGTCAGCTTGTGGTGAGTTGAGGAATAAGTGAGGGTGATGGTGAGAAAATGGAGAGAAATGAACATAGGCAAATCTTCCAAGAAGTTGTCTGTGAAGAAATGAGAGTGATACTGAAAGGAAAATGATGATTTTTAATTATTATTTTTTAAGATTGGAGAAACATAAGCTTGTGTTTTTGGGTTTTTGCTTTGTTTTATTGAGATGGAGTCTCACTCTGTTGCCCAGGCTGGAGTGCACTGGAGTAATCTTGGCTCACTGCAACCTCCGCTGCTGGGGTTCAAACGATTCTCCTGCTTCAGCCTCCTGAGTAGCTGGGATTGCAGGCACACACCACCATGCTTGGCTAATTTTTGTATTTTTAGTAGAGATGGGGTTTCACCATGTTTGCCAGGCTGGTCTCGAATTCCTGACCTCAGTTGCTCCCACCTCAGCCTCCTAAAGTGCTGGGATTACAGGTGTGAACCACCACACCCAGCCAAAGCTTGTTTAAATATTGATGGGAAGGAGCCAGGGATCTTTTACATTGATCAGTCCATGGACAAGGAGCCAGGGATCTTTTACATTGATCAGTCCATAGACAAGGAGCCAGGGATCTTTTACATTGATCAGTCCACGGACAAATTGAATAGTGGCCTTGACTGTTTCCTGGCAAATGATAGTAAAGACCGTTGAGGAAAGAGTACCTCTTTCTAATTCACACAACATGGCCAGAGCAGCCATGGATGAAAGTTTGGTGCTGGAAGGTGAAGTACGTCCTGTCTTGCAGTGTATATTCTGCCTGGGAAAGGGAGGTAAGATCATTAAAGGAAGGGGATGAAGTGCCTGAGAGGTTTGAGATCTGTGGAGGAGGTGTGCATAGTTGTAGGGGTTGCGGGGATGGCAAAGCAAGCAGATTTTAGCCATGTAGATCCCTAGATAGTGATTCTACAGTAACCTTAAAATGTCTGAAATAGGATAATAGCCTCCTTTTTTTTTTTTTTTTTTTTTTTGACAGAGTCTTGCTGTGTTGCCTAGGCTGGAGTGCAGTGGCACCATCTCAGCTCACTGCAACCTCTGCCTCCGGGGTTCAAGCGATTCTCACGCCTCATCCTCCAAAGTGTCTGGGATTACAGGCATGTGCCACCACACCTGGCTAATTTTTGTATTTTTAGTAGAGAGACGGGGTTTCGCCATGTTGGCCAGGCTGGTCTCAAACTCCTGACCTCAAGTGATCCACCCACCTCAGCCTCCCAAAGTGTTGGGATTACAGGCGTGAGCCACCGCGCCCAGCCCAGCCTCCTTTACAGTAGGAGTCAGGAGACAGCAGATGACCAGAGAGTGCAGCCAGTGCCGTGTATTGGTTTTGGTACCCACACTCAGCTCTCAGTTTTCCATGTCCTGTTGTTACCCTACTTATCCTACTTTAAAATGTCTTTTTGTCATTGGGAATCTGATAAGTTCTATCTTAATATACATTTTCATTCCTTGTAATTTTACAGATCTCTCAGTGAATTCTAGTGTTGAACAGTACACAGCTGAGCTTACTCAAGACCAAGAGACTAAGTGGTTCCTTGGCCCACCTAAGACCTACAGATTGAGGTCTGGAATCTGCATTTTTTGGTGGTGCAAAATGCTGCCATTATTATTTTATAGGAAGTGACTTTTCTATGAACCAAGTACTTATGACAATCTCAATAACCAAAACAATGTTGTATAATGTTTAAAGAGGCAGTTTCAGCAGGACTTGCCTTGGTCTAGGCATACACTAGGGTTCCCAAATGGCTATATACAGGCCCAGCACCTCTCTGCCTTACCCAGAGATGCCACTACAGAAGCCGTATTTTAATAAGCATTCTCCAGGTACTTTGGTTGCACTATAAAATTTGGAAATGATTGGTGTAGACTGGCAGTGATATATAATGGATTGAGACAGATGCATCCCCAGAGGTAAAGTCCTCACTAGCTCAAATCACCAAGGAATGATACCCCTGAAGTCCGTATGGGGAATCAACAAATCATCAATGTTCACATTATCTCATTTTCTTGAGGCATTTCTAGAAAACTGAGCTAGCTTTTTGCCCCTCTATTTTTAGTGTCTTGGCAGGCAGATTGAGATGATTTAAACCTTGCTGATCATCTTGTCTCTTACTGCAAACTTGTTTTCCATTTTGAAGAGCAGTGGGATGTTAACCCTGTTTCATAGGGAAATATCTTTTGTGAAAGTAGAACCAGAGGCCAGCTTTAAAAATGCATCAGAGCTTCTGCTTCCAGGAAAATGAAGTAAATGTACTTTCTCTCCTTCCTCCCACAAAGTGCAACTAAAACCCCTGGGCATTATATATAAAACAAACACAAGAAGACTTTGAAAGGGAATGACTAGGAACCTTGTGATCTAAGGAGCATCATGCTGGCAAATTTTCTGGGTTTTCCTTTTGCCTCACATATTCCAAACCTAGAGCTGAGGAAGCCTGTGACCCAGAAATGCCAAGGGCATCAGACAAAAAAACAAAAAAAAAAAACAAAAAAAAAAGTCCCAACAAAAGCCACTTTTCTTAAGATAAAGGACTAAGAATGGGGCAACTTAGCAAGACAGAAGGCTTTTGGACAATAACTGCTTGACTCCAGCCAAAGACCACCAACAAAACAAACAAAAAAGTGCTCCCCTTATATCTGCTGATATCTATCTAAATGTTTGTAGAGGAAATATTTAAGACAGTTATAAGTGGGAGAAGGTAAAGGGATATACAGAATGGTAAAAATTTCTCCACTGCATTCAAATTGGTAAAATGATGACCCCAGTAGAATATGATATTATGTATATATTAAGTGAAATACCTAGAGCAACCACTAAAAAGAATATACAGAGAGACACTCAAAAACACTGTAGATAAATACAAATGGGATTCAAAAAAAAGTTAAAATAACTCACAGGAAGGTAAGAAAAAGAAAACAGAAATGAGAATAGAAAATACAAAATGGTAGACTTAAATCTCAACATATCAATAATTACATTAAATGTAAATGGTCTAAATACACCAATTAAAACACATAGATTGGCAGAGTAGATGAAAAAGATGACCTAGCTACATGCCACCTGTAAGAAATTCTCACTTTAAATTTAGCTATGTAGGCAGATTGAAAGTGAAAGGATGGAAAAAATATTTCATGCAAACAATCAAAGTGGGAGTAGTTATATTAGCATCAGATAAAGTAAATTTCAGGGCAAAGAAAATTACCAGAGATAGAGAGCAATGTGACAAAATGATAAAAGGGTCAATCCATCAAGAAGAAATAGCAACCCTAAATGTGTACACACCAAATAACAGCTGTAAAACATGTGAAGCAAAAAATGGATATGTTAAAATGAGACTGGACAAATCCACACCCCTCTCTCAATAATTAATGGGACAACTAGACAGAAAATCAGCAAAGATATAGAAAAATTCAGCAACGCTATCAATCAAAATGATCTAATCAGCATTCATAGAATGTTCCACCTGACAACAGAAGGTACATTCTTTTTAAGTGCCCTTATTTGGGAACATACTCCAAAAATAGACCACATTCTGAGCTATGAAATAGACCTTAACACATTTGAAAGAGTTAAAATCATACCAAGTGTGTTCTCTGACCACAACGGAATCAAATTAGAGAACGGCAACAGAAAGATGACAGTAAATTCCCCCAAATATGTGGAAACTAAGCAACACATTTCTAAATATTCCATGGGTCAAAGTGGGAAGTCTCAAGGGAAACAAAAGAATATGCTGTACTGGATGAAAATGAAAACAAATGTATCAAAATTTGTAGAAGAGAACTAAGCAATGCTGAAGGAAATTTATAGCACTAAATGCATAGCATACATTAGAAAAAAGGAAAACGCTCATCAACAATCTTAGTTCTCAACTAAAGAACCTAGAAAAAGAAGAGCAAATTAAACCCATAACAAGCTGAAAGAAAGAAATAATAAAGAACAAAGTCAATGAAATAGAAAGCAATAAAACTATTAAAGCAACTAAAAATAAGAGCTGGTATTTTGAAAATATTTTTTAAAGGATAAAACTCTAGCAAGACAGACAAAAAAGAAAAATATTAGGTAATATTCTAATATCGCCAGTATTAGGAATGAAACAAGGATATTACTACAGGTTCTCCAGAATAAGCAAGATAATAAAGGAATACAGTTGACCCTCTTAAGGAGGATGAAGGCACACACTCTCAAGTCAGGCTGCCTTGTTAAAATCCTGGCTCTTGTGCTGACAGAGTGAGCTTTAATTATCTCATCTATCTTGTCACAATAGCAAAGACATGGAATCAACCCAAATGCCCACTGACGATAGAATGGATAAAGAAAATGTGCCACATAATGCACCATGGAATACTATGCAGCCATAAAAAGGAATTAGATCATGTCCTTTACTGTGACATGGATGAAGCTGGAAGCCATCATCCTCAGCAAACTAACGCAGGAACAGAAAACCAAACACTATGTTCTCACTTATAAGTGGGAGCTGAGCAATGATAACACATGGACACAGGGAGGGGAACACCACACACTGGGGCCTGTTGGGGGAGGGTGGAGCTGCAGGGAAAGCATTAGGAAAAATAGCTAATGCATTCTGGGCTTAATACCTAGATGATGGGTTGATATGTGCAGCAAACCACCATGGCACACATTTACCTGTGTAACAAACCTGCACATCCTGCACAGGTACCTTGGAACATAAAAAATTTAAAAAGAATTAAAAACAAATACATAAATAAAATGGGGATTTTAATAATAACTTTAAAAATAATATCTTTGGGGTAATTATGAGAAATAAATTGGTGAATACATTTAAAGCACTTAAAAGAGCTCCTGACTGTAAGTGTTAGGTGTTGTCATTATCATTTTACCATTAATCTTTCAGGAAGCTGGAACTGAGGACATGTGAAAAAAATCTCTGCTCCCAAAATAAGTGTGACGTAAGATAAACCTTGGCCCTGTTGAGTGTATTATTGAGGGGAATGGATAAGCCAACTGTGGCATATCCATACCCTGGAATACTACTCAGTGGGAAAAAGGAATGAACTGTTGATGTGCCCACCAACATGAATGGATCTCCAAATAATTATGCTGAGTGCAAGAAACCACATGAAAACAAGAGTGTATCCTGTATGATTCCAGTCATCTACAATTCTGCAAAACTCAGACTAATCCACAGTGATAGAAATCAGATCAGTGATCACCTAGGAATGGGAAATAGGGAAGGGCAGGATGGAAAAATTACAACATGGCATGTTGTAATGAGGTAACATTTGGGAATGATGGATACGTTCGTTATCTGGATTATGGTAATGGTTTCACAAGTGTATACACATGTCAAAACTTGTTAAATTGTATGTTTTAAAATGTTCAGCTTATTGTAGGTCACTTAAATAAAGGTTAAAAGAAATCTTTATCAAATCTTAACCTTTGCCATATGTATTTATTTCAGATTCCCCCCTTGCAAACACACATCATTTATCCCAAATCTATTTTCCCCCATTTCCTACATATAAGCACTAGGAAATTGAATTTGGTGCTTATGATTCTCATGCATAATTTTCTATATTACTACAGAAGTCTTTATAAACATTATATAACACAGTTTTGTATCACTTAATATTTTGCATAAATGAAGTATCTATCATTCTGTAATTTGCTTTCTTTGTTCAACATATTTATGAATAAATTATATAACTTTAACAAAAATTGAGGCAGGTATTATTACCATTTTACAGATGGAGAAACTGAGGTTCACCCTGATTAGGTGAACCATTTCTTGCCAAAGGTGAGTGATGAAGCCAGGGTTGAGCCAGGTCTGAGTGGGTCAAAGCCAGAGCTTTAAACAGTGACCACAGGTACTTTGTGGGAGATTTGCCTCAAGGGCTCCCTTGTTTGTGCTTCCTGGGATTGTCGTGAGCAGCACCCTTCCAGGCAATTTGCTCTTCTAGACTGCCCTGGTTTGTCTGGCTACCTGGCATTCAGGTTGGGTCAGACATTGCCTTGCCATATCCAGCTACATTTTGCCAGGATCAAAGCATAGTACCTTTGCCCTGCCTTGCTCCTTCTATTAATACTTCTCCCTGGCCTAACTAAGGCCTGCCTTTTTGCGTCTAGATAGAGCTTCTTAACCTCTTTCGTGCCAGGGATACCTTTGGCAGGAAAACCTAGGGGCACCTTGGAATAAAACTTTTTAAATGCTGAAGACACATATGATTACAGCTATACTGAAATACAAAATATTTTAAAATTATGATTGAATAATATATACGCTCCTTTTTTTTCTTTTGAGACGGAGTCTCCCTTTGTCACCCAAGCTGGACTGCAGTGGTGTGATCTCGGCTCACTGCAACCTCTGCCTCCTGGGTTCAAGCGATTCTCCTGCTTTAGCCTCCTGAGTAGCTGTGATTACAGGTTCCCATCACCATGCCTGGCTAATTTTTGTATTTTTAGTAGAGACAGGGTTTCACCACGTTGACTAGACTCATCTCGAACTCCTGACCTCGAGTGATCCGCCCACTTCAGCATCCCAAAATGCTGGGATTACAGGTGTGAGCCACCACACCCGGCTGATATATGCTTCTTTATTTATGCTTTTATGTTACAAGGTCTAAGAGTGGATCTAATAACCAATTTTGCTGTACAGATGAACCTGAGCTTGATTTCAATATATCTGTAACAACTATAATGTATGAAAATGTCGGTGATTTCTACTGATGACAATGAGGACTGATAACATTACTTGGTTTGTTGCCTGCTTTTCCAAACCAAAGTGCTACATTTCGGTTAGAAGTTAGCAAACATAGATATATTTTTCCTCATTCAAGTTCACAGACCCCCTGAATTCCCTCCACAAACATGTTAGGGGTCCGTGGACCCCTGGATAAAAGTCACTGGACTAGCACCTTCCCAGAGAACCAGGAATTAGAGGGGCTTGGAAGCAGCTGGTTTGGGGTGCAGACAGAAAGCTGGTCCCAGGGCTCCGTGTTCTACGTTAACGACAATCATCTCTCCATTTTCCTGATTAAGAGATGCTGTGGAGCCTCATGCACTATTTGACTTAGCCAGGAACTTCAAAAGCAGACACCTGACAAGAATAACTCTTAACTCTTAGATTTAGGGCAAAGCATGGTATCAAAGTCCTAAGCAAAGCTTTGCAAATGTTCAGCTTTCAGTAATGTGGTATAATTCTGCAGGGCATTTGTCACAGACACATTTTTTTCCAAAGAAAATTGTTTTATGGCTTAATGTGAAAGCAACTTCCCCAGTGGACTCTCGCCTGCCTCACCAAAGCCCCTTGCAGGGCCCCTCTGGTTCCCGACCTCAAAGAATGCCCTGCAGTTTGTGAGGAGCCCACGGGATCTGCTTTAAAAAGGTCAGGCACTAAATTTTGTCATTTGTGAAGCTTACCATGTTTGCAATCCTGCTTTCAGCCTCCCTGCGGCTCAATTAACTGCTGATACCTTCCAGTGTGGCAAGGCCCAAGGCCTTCTCTCTGCCTCATTATTTTATACATTTTGAAACGCCGGCTTTTTAAGTTAGAGATTAATTTTCCTGCATCGAGGGGGGTGTTGGTGGCAGGAAGCATGCTTGTATTTGGTGATTTGTTTTTCTAAGACCAGCCGAGCCAGCGCAAAAGAACCAGCTGGGAAGTCCGCGTGGGACCGTGGGACCCTGGCCAAGAGCGGCTTTTCTAGGAGTGGGAGGGCAATAGGCGGGGCACGGGCGTGTCGGGGGCGTTCCGCAGGTGCGACCAGGTAAATCTTGGTCTCTTCAGATTGACGTCACCTGGCGCATGCCCAGTTGATCTGCACCTTCCCGGGCGCCGGCTGCATTTTCGCGCGCGCGGGAAAAGCTGGTGAAGAAGAACCCGGAAGTGCGCCATCCTGCCTCCCTTCCTCCAAACACTTGGCAGGAAAAAAAAAATCCTCCAACATGGTCATACCAATTTATGACATACTAGCGGTATGTAAGAATTTCAGTTGTTTCATCTTTGTCAGCATTTGTTATTTTTCCATCATTTTCATTTCAGCCATTATATTTTAATTTGCTTGTAATGTGTTTACTGGCCATTTGAACACCTTGTTTTCTAAAATACCTGTTCAAATCTTTCACATATTTTTCTATTGAGTTTTATTTCTTTTTAAAAAAATTGATTCACAAGAATTTCTTATATATCCTAAATATAAGTCCACTGTTTGGCTATATGAATTGCAAATACCTTTTCCAAATCTGTAGTGTGCTGTTTTACCCTATTAGTAGTGTCTTTTGATAGACAAAAGAGCTAATTTTAATAAAGTACAGTTTACGTATTTCCTTTGTGGGTGGTGCTACTGTTAAGATTTTTTTTTTAAGAAGTTGGGTAGCCTCACTGACATTAAGACGCATTGGTGCAGTGTTTTCTTTGCTTAGCCTGTCCTGTGGAGGGCTTGTGTTCACACGCCAGACCTGTGTACCCCTGGGAAGGCACCACGGGGTAGAGTAACACTGTACAAGAAATATATGATGATGCAAGCCATGTGTGTTATTTAGATTTTTCTAGTAGCCACATTTATGCAAAGCAAAAAGTAACAGATGAAATTAATTTTGATAGTATATTTTATTTAACTAAATGTATCTAATACTCGGGCCATTTTAGTGCTTAAAAATTTACCCTGCTCTTTGGGAGGCTGAGGCAGGAGGATCACGAGGTCAGGAGATCAAGACCATCCTGGCCAACATGGTGAAACCCCATCTCTACTGAAAATACAAAAAATTAACCGGGCATGGTGGTGGGAGCCTGTAGTCATCGCTACTCAGGAGGCTGAGGCAGGGAAGGGGGGCTTGAACCTGGGAGGCGGAGATAGCAGTGAGCCAAGATTATGCCACTGCTCTCCAGCCTGGTGTGACAGAGGGAGACACCATCTCAAACAAACAAACAAACAAATTACCCTGCTTTGGTTTTGAAGTGAGATTTAAATGTTAGTCACACTAGCCATGTACAAGTGGTTACTAGTCACCTCTCTCTGATTGTTATCATATTGGACAGTACAGGTTTAAAGGTTGACAGTTAGCTCTGGGGGCAAATGACCTGGGTTCTAATATGGCTGTGTCCCTTTATAACAATAGCTAACACCTATGGACTGCTTCCTCCTTAGCAGGCTCTGTCCATAAGAAAATAAAGATACTGAGGGTCTCAGGCATACCAAGTACTGTACATGGTTTATATTATTTAATCCTTCCAAACCATGTGAGGTAGGTGATGTTCTTACCCCCAGTGGTGGTTAATTTTATGTGTCAACTTGGTAGGTTGTAGCACCCAGTTGCTAGGTCAAGCACCAGTTCAGATGTTGCTGGGAAGGTATTTTTTAGGTGATTTTAGGTGATTAACATTTGAATCAGTAGACTTTGAGTAAAGTACATGACCTTCTTTAATGTGAGTAGGTCTCCTCCAATCAGTTAAAGGCCTTAAGAAAAAAGACTGAGGTCCCACAAGGAGGACGGAACTCTGCCTCTAGACTGCCTTTGGACTCAAAACTGCAACAATCGACTTCTGCTGGAATTTCCAGACTGCCTGTCGCCACTGCAAAATTTGCATTTTCCAGCCCCCACAATTGCATGAACCAATTCCCTAACACAAAGTCTCTCTCTCTCCCACTCTGCCTCCCCTTGGCGCCCCCCACACCCACATCCTATTAGTTCTATTTCTCTAGAGAACCCTGCCAAATACACTACCTATCCCAATTTCCCTCAATAGGGAAACTGACGCAGCTTGGCTCCAGTGCTCATGCTTTTAACCTCTCTGCTGCCTCCAGCCATTTGGAAAACTCCTTAACTTCTTTAGGTCTCAATTTTGTTATTGGCAAACTAAGATGAATAGTGCCTACCCAATAGGTTTGTTGTGAGGACTGTTTGAGATGACACAAAGCACCTGGCATGCAGTAAGTGCTCAATGCAAAGTATTGTTGTGGATGTTTTCCATCTTAAGATACTCAAAGCAGAATGTATTACTGGTTATACTGTAGATATCAAAGAATTAAAGAGAAGGAAGGGCAAAGTTTAGAAAAGCTTTTGTATGAGACTCACTGATGATCTTTATCACAGGCACTTTAAATTTTTGCCATGCCCATGCCAGTAAAAATGGCTATTTTTAAGTGAGTCCCTGCCATCTGTGCAACATTTGAATTCCATCATCTCATGAAATCCTCACATGAATCCTACTGGGGAATCATCATCATTTCCCATTTCCTAGTTTACAGATGAGAAACTGAGGCCGTAAGTGAATCAGAAACTTATCCAGCTTCTAAATGGCAATCTCTCAGGGAAATAATTTCCCACTCCCTTCATGTTATCAAACCATCAGGTTATTTGTTTTCTTTATTAATCCTTTACAAAGAGGCTTGTAAGTGAATTGAAATTAACATCAAGTCATTGTAGGGAAATTGAAAACTTAATCATTCCCGTATTCTCCTTCATTTTTATCTGCTGCTGGGTGCACACATTTGTAATTCAGCTTTGAAACTGTCATATAATCTTATAATGTGTTTTTTTTTCTTTTGCAATTTTGTGCAGGTAATCCTGAGGGGAATTTTTCATATATTGTGGATGATTAAAATTGAATGTAGCTTATAAAATGAATTGTTAATAACTGAGGGAGCCTTGTGTTCTTTGAAAATATTTGTTGTTAAATGAAAAGAGACTTCAGAATGTCAATATATTTCACTTTGTTTGTTTTTCCCCTCTTCCCACTTGTATTCTTCCCATACATTTTAAATTGGTGTAATCCACAGATTTTTAGTTGTTTCTTTGAGTTATGTTCATAAATGTCAGGTTTTATAGAAAGATTATTTTTTGCAAGTTTTAATACATTTTTTTCTCTTTCATTCTCCTTTCTTTGATGTCAGGGATGAATAAATCCAGTTTAATGTGACTTTCATTTGTGAGGCTTAACACAGAAACCACTGCAAGACTAAACCAAACCTCCTTCTGTTTTTCAACGATTATCTTTCTCTGTCAAAATGAACCAAGCCCTCTACTGTGAGGATTTGAAAGAAATAAGTCCTCGAAATAGTCAGAAATCAAAGCTTACAGGGTGAGCTCAGATTGTATCTAAGTGTTCCTTTATCTTCACCCACACTTCTATGAAGTGCTTTCCCTAAGCTGGTTACGCTGGATATTGAAGGGAGGGTGTGGATTCCCGAGTGGCAATTCCATCATGTTTATTGGAAGGTTGGATATTATGGTAGTTATTTTTTCCATGGTCTTTTACCTCTATGCCACGGTACTTCTATATACACGACTTTTGCCTAGTATGGTTACATTGGGATGGTTTAAATAATTTAGACTCTAATTTATGTTGGAGTAGAAATGTTCATAAGTGGGCCATTAACACCTATCTTTCAATGAAAGTGCTGTGTAATGACCTAGGGTGTTATTAAATGGCACACTCCCCTGAGATATTGTTCCCGCTTTCTTTTCATCATCCCTTACCTTTCTCTCATTTTTATGAACAATTCTTTGCTCTGTCTCTTGGAGGGCTAACAGAAAACAGAAGAACTGCAGATAGTGTGCATGAAAGAGTCTGGATTTATTATGCTCAAATTACAATCTATGCATATTTAATCAGCTCCTATTATATGCAATGCTTTGTTCTAGACCCTGTGTATAAAGATCAGCATTGTCCCTGGGGACAATAACCTTCCCTGGGGTATAATTTATGACTACTTTTCCTGAGGTTAGTGAGGCAATGTGCATCAAAGCCTTAAAAATGTGCATATCCTTTGATGAGGTAATTCTACCTTTGGAAATGTAGCGCAGGTAAGTAAATGAGAATGCGGATAAATATTTCTGCAAAAGGACGTTCGTCACAGTTGTTTAGTGAAAATTGGAAAACAGCTTAAATGTCCAATAGTAAGGGATTGGTAAATTAAAGTACTTACATGCCCATGCAATGGAATATTACGTAATCATTAAAACCCAGACTGTAGAGTATTGACATGAAAACATATTAATGGTATAATGCCAAGTGAATTTTTAAAAGGTTATAGTGGGTATGTGGTATAAGATTTAATTTTATTAAATGAAAGTATAAATATATTGCACTCCTAGGAAAAAGCCAGATGGATATTGAACAAGTATAAAGAGAAGTCACTAGCTGGGTGCGGTGGCTCATGCCTATAATCCTAGCACTTTGGGAGGTCAAGGAAAGTGGATTGCCTGAGGTCAGGAGTTTGAGACCAGCCTGGAAAACATGGTGAAACCCCGTCTCTACTGAAATACAAAAAATTAGCCGGGTATGGTGGCTTGCACCTGTAGTCCCAGCTACCTGGGAGGCTGAGGCAGGAGAATCGCTTGAACCCGGGAGGCAGAGGTTGCAGTGAGCCTAGATCATGCCACTGCACTCCAGGCTGAGTGACAGAAAGAGACACTCCATCTCCAAAAATAAAAAATAAAAATAAAAAAGAGTAGTTATTGCTCGGGATTAGGATAGTGGATGCATTTTTATTTTCTTCTCTTTGCTTTGCTTGTCTACATTTTCTAATTTTTCTCCAGAGACCAGATACCGCTTTTGAAATAAAAACATTATATAAAAGTCATTTTAATGAAAAATAAACTAGAAAAGCTATCCCTAGACCACTATAGGGCAGCAGGCTGTGCAAGAAGCACACAGCCCAGTGCACAGTCAGTGTTCATGGGGTCAGCTCCAGGAGCCCTGCCTGTGCTTAGCTTGCTGTGACCCTCTGACCTCCCTCATCTGGACCCTTCCTGCCTTGGCTGTGGCTTTATTTCCTGGCTTCAGAAAGCCATCCTTCCCTCTTGCCCAGTGCAAATAACAGAAGAACCAGCTCAACATGGGCTCAAACAAATCTGGGTTTGTTTTTCCCCTTGCAACAAGAATTTCAGAACCTCATATCTGATTCTAGCTTCCTGGACCCGGTCTTAGGGTGAAACCTCAGCTAAGCAGGATCCAAGATGAAAGGCAGCCCCTGAGTCCTAGAAACTCAAGAGGACATGGGGACACAGACAGCATCAACAACTCTGGAATATAAAGTCATGGTTCTCTCACCTGCCGCGCAACTCCTCTTCCAGCTCCTTAATGTGCAGGAGGGCAGGGCGCAGTGGCTCACGCCTGTAATCCCAGCACTTTGGGAGGCTGAGGTGGGTGGATCACCTGAGGTCAGGAATATGAGACAAGCCTGCCCAACATGGCGAAACCCTGTCTCTATTAAAAAATAATAATAATACAAAAAATTAGCCCAGTGTGGTGGCAGACGCCTGTAATCCCAGCTACTCAGGAGGCTGAGGGAGGAGAATCACCTGAACCCAGGAGGCGGAGGTTGCAGTGAGCCAAGATTGTGCCGCTGCACTCCAGCCTAGACAACAAGAGCGAAACTCTGTCTCACAACAACAAAGAAACTATGCACGGGGTGGTGTTCACCATTGTCCTGGCAGGCCTTCCCTCTAGCGGCACCCTCTTTCCCATCCTGGTAATAAAAATTGCTAGTACGTATCAACTTCTTTCTGTGTATGAATCACTATTACAAGCACTTAACAGGTCTTTCCTCATGTAATCCTCCCTACTCTTTGAAGTTGGTTCCTTATGATTCCATTTTCAGGTGAGAAAATGGAGGCACAGCAAGGTTATCTAACTTGCCCAAGGTCATGCTAGCTAGGAAATGGCAGAGCCAGAATGTAAACCCAGACTGTGACATGCCAAGGCCCTCACCATAACTGCCAGGTGCCCCAAAAGCGACAGCCCTGCCCAGTTGCTTGCATCTATTCAGTTCTCCCGCTAACCCCTGGCAGCCATGAATCTTTTTGCTGTTTCTATAGTGTTGCCTTTTCCAGAATGCCATGTAGTTGGAATCATACAGTATGTAGCCATTTCAGACTGGCTTCTTTCACTCAGTAATATGCATTTAAAGTTCTTCCATGTCTTTTTAGCACTGAATAATATTCTGTTGTCTGAATGTATCACAGTTTATTTACCCATTTACTCATTGAAGGACATCAATTGTTTCCATGTTTTGATCATTATGAATAAAGCTGCTATAAATAATTGCGTGCAGGCTTTGTGTGGACAAGTTTTTAACTCCTTTGGATAAATACAAGGAGGGAGATTGCTGAATCATATGGTAGGGGTATGTTTAAGAAACCACCAAACTGTCTTCTAAAGTGGTGGTACCACTTTGCATTCCCATCAGCAATACATGAAAGTTCCTGTTGCTCCACATCCTCACTAGCATTTGGTTTTGTCAGTGTTTGGGATTTCAGCCATTCTGCTACACGGGTAGTAGCAAATGTTTCTTATTGTTTCTTTTAATTTGCAATTGATTTGCAATGACATACAATGTTGAGCATCTTTTCACATAGTTAATTCCCATCTATATATCTTCTTTGGTGAGGTGTCTGTCCAGATCTTTTGCTCAGTTTTAATTGGGTTGTTTGTTTTCTTATCGTTGAGTTTTAAGGCTTCTTTGTATATTTTAGATACCAATTCTTTATCCAGTGTGCTTTGCCACTATTTTTTGCCCCAGTCTGTGGCTTGTCTTTTCATTCTTTTAACAGTGAAATTCAAATTTTATTGTCTATAAATAAACTTTTATTGGAACACAGACATGCTTATTCATTTACAGCTCGTCTCTGGCTAATTGCACACTATATCAGCAGAGTTTCAACAGGGCCTGAGAACCTGCAAAGCATAAAATATGTGCTAGCTGTCCCTTTACAGATAAGTTTGCCGACCCTTGATTTAAGACATCGTCTCTATTCCCTCCTTAATAAGCCTGTCATTCCCAGAAAACCAATTCTCATGGGCAACAATTACTGATCAAAAACTCCCTTCTGGGGTCGCTGAGTTGAAGTGTCTAATTCTGGCCCAGCAAGATTATTTTTTTACGGTTCCTCTTCCAAGTCCACTCCAGCTGGCCTTGCTTAAGTTCTGCAGAGTGAAGGGAGCGCCGCTTCAGGCGGCCTGAGCGGGTCCGGAGCTACCCCTGCGGTGTGGCTGGATTTCTCTTCTCCGTCCTCTGAGTGGGGCCAGCCCTGTGCCTCTCATTTTCCCATGCCCCTCCCTGCAGCCACGTCTTCCTGGTGCAAGGCTTTGGTCGCCCCCTGGAGGCAAGTGTTGTCATTACAGGGCCATCAACGAGAGGCTGAAACTGGAGGGTGTGGCCGGCTTTCTCTCCCACGAGGGCATCTCCCAGCCCTTCCCTCACTTCGGTGTTTGGGATTGAATTTCCCTCTGAAGTTTGCATGATCACACTTTGCCGATTCCTCACATCCCATTTTCTCTTCCCAACAGCAGTAATCAATTCCAGTTCGGGGGTGTCAGATCGTTAAAACAAGCTGCATGTCATTTGCATGTTTCCGTTCCCACGGAGCTGCCCGTCTGGTTCCCCTCCCCCTCAAATTTCTTGCTTTTTAAAATTTTTTCATGCTTTTAACATTTGGTCCTATTTTTTTTCTCTTTCCAATAAGTGAAAAGAATGTAAATCTAGAAACCCGTGGGCAGACGTATGCTGTTTTTCTTGTGAAGTGTTCACTCTTTAACTGTAACAGTGTGACAACAAGCGAAGGGAATCAGATACATGCTTTGCCTGGTCTCTCCTCTCCTGCCAATTATTTTTGATGGCTTGGCATCTGATGTGGATCAATTTTTTTCCAAATTGCATCTTCTGCCTCCCGCAGGGCATGGGAGCATAGGAGGGACATAACCTGCCTGGTCCCTGGATATTAATACAATGTATTATTGTTATGCATTGAGCACTTACTATGTTCCAGCACTTTGCTAAGTGCTTTCACATTTAGAGGCATTGAAAGGAAGACATGCTAGGTGGTTTTCTTTTCTGCCTGTATTCCCTTACCATCCCTGGAATAGGTAGTTGATAAGCCTGGCCTCTGACATCATATAGCCTGGGTTCAAATCCTGTCTCTGCTGCCTATAAGCTGTGTGACCCTCGGCCTGACACTTCATCTTTTGGAATCTCAGTTTCACTACCTGTAAAATGAGGACTCATAATAGCATTATTTCCTAGGACTGTTCTGAGGATTACGTGTAGGCCACTTTGAGCATGTGGCACATGGCAAGGACCTTGTAAGTGTAGATGTTAGTAAACAGTGTAATGGGTGAGCCTGTGCCAATTTGGCCAGAGATGAGTACTACTCCACCCCTCTGCTCCCTGCTCAACCTGCTGGGCACTGGAACATTCTAGTGAGAGGATGAGAGTAGATGAATCTGCTAGCTGAAACACACACACACACACACACTCAAAGAGCACACACACAGCACACAGGAAGCACATACAAGGATTTCATATAGGAAGTACATTTGGGCTAATATCTAAGTGTTGCCACCTCTGTAGAACCGGCTCAGTCATTCTAGGGGCTATGCAGGGTTTTAAGCTTCCTCAGCCTCTCCTGCCTCTGTATCTCACCACCACCTAATCAGCCCAGCAGCAATCCCTTCAATCCTTTCCCTAGAATGTAACCAGAATGGTCCACATCTTGCCATCTGTACCCTCCAAGTTCAGGCTACCCTCATCACCCGTGTGGACTCTTAGAGTTACCTTTTCCCTGCTCACCCATGCTTTTTTGCCCTCTTATAATCAACCATTTTTCTATAATTAAGATGATTTTCTTAAAATGCAAATAACTTCTCTGCTTCAATCTTCTAAGGTTTAACAAAACAATCCACAGCTTCTGTGCATGCTAAAAGTGTCCTGCGAAATCTGGCCCAGTGACCTGTTGAGGTCATCTGTGCTCACTCTCTTTTCACCATTCAATAAACCTGCTGGTCTTCTTTCTTATCTGTAACCAAGGCCAAGCTCATTTCTGCCTTGGGGCTTTTGCTCTTGCTGTTCCATTTGGAGGCATTGACCCGATCCTTCTCTGGGGGATTCTTCTTGACACTTAGATCGGGGTTCCAATGCCTGCCAGGCCTTCCTGGATATCCAACTCCATGTAGCACTACTGCAGGACCATTCTCTGCATGGCTGTGGACCGACCCAGTTCTCCCTCTTTTCTCTCACAGTTCCCAAGGATTGCTGTGGAATGCGCTGGAAATGCAACATCTGGAATAGGGCGGGACTGGTCCGAGCAGCCCAGGCTCTGTTTCAGTCACTATTAGAAACAAGGTGTCCTTCAATGCTTTCACCCAGCAAGTCCTGTACCCTAGGGTCTAAAACCCAGGGCTGGCTGCCTTCAGGGCTCTGCAGCTGTGCTGCGGGTGCAGCATGCGCAGACAAGACTCCGACTGCCCTGGGCAGTTTTCCTGAGGCTTGGGGACCGATACTCATGAATTCTAGGCTGCTCTTGTCCCTTGCTGACTATCTTCATGTAACCTGTGTATTTCAGTGTTCTGTCTCACAGAACTTGGGCAAGTAGTGAAAGTGCAACCCAAGATAGAGTGGCAGTGAAGTGGTAACTAGCGCACAGTGAGTCTGTTTCATGACTACCCCTCCCCACTGCCCAGCACTCTGTCTCTTTACCCCTTTTTATACTCAGTATAAAGTTGATACTCAGCATTTTATACTTAATATAAAATACTTTGTTGGAATATTGAATATAAAGTATACTTTATATACTTAATACTCCAGCAAAGCATTAGCCCTATTGAAAATAAATAGGTGGATGGGCACCATGGCTCACACGTTTAATTCCAGCACTTTGGGAGGTCAAGGCAAAAGAATCACTTGAGGCTAGGAGTTTGAGACCAGCCTGGGCAAAAGAGCAAGACTCCATCTCTACACAAAATAAAATAAAATGAAAGTTATCCAAGTTTAGTGGCACATACCTGTAGTTCTAGCTGATTGGGAGGCTGAGGGAGGAGGATGGCTTGAGCCCAGGAGTTCAAGGCTACGAGTGAACTATATGATGATGCCATTCCCTGTACTCCAGACTGGGTGAAGGAGTGAGACCCTGTTTCAAAAAAAAGAAAGAAAGAAAGAAGGAAGGAAGGAAAGAAGAAAGAAAGGAAGAAAGAAAGGAAGGAAGGAAGAAAGAAAGAGAGAGAAAGAAAAGGAAAGAAGAATTAGGCAATTGACGGCCAGCTGTAATCCCAGCACTTTGGGAGGCCGAGGCAGGCGAATCACAAGATCAGGAGACAAAGACCATCCTGGCTAACACGGCGAAACCCTATCTTTACAAAAAAAAAATACAAAAAATTAGCCGGGCGTGGTGGCAGGTGCCTGTAGTCCCAGCTACTTGGGAGGCTGAGGCAGGAGAATGGCGTGAACCTGGGAGGTGGAGTTTGTAGTGAGCCGAGATCATGCCACTGCACTCCAGCCTGGGCGACACAGCGAGACTCCGTCTCAAAAAAAAAAAAAAAAAAAAAAAAAAATTAGGCAATTGAATTTTGCATGTGCTTGTCGCCATCTCCCCAACTAGAAGGCAACTGCCTGTCTGTCCATACAACTCAGAAAATGCCTGCCCCCAGCAAGTGTTCCAATAAAATTTGGTGAAGAAATTCTCGAATACATTTAGAAAAAGCCAGGCCTTTATTCTTGAGAAGGAAACATTTTTTTAAAATACAAAAAGTTAGTCTGGGGGACTGAGAGCATAGATTTTAAGCCACACTATAGAGTTGGAAAGAATATTCAATAGTCAACAAATAAAGTTCCTACTCAAAAGGAGATGAAAGTTCAGTTTTGGGAGGTGGAAGAAGCAGGATCGAAGGGTTGGATCTAGAACCCACAGGTGCCAGGGACCTGTGACAAAGCCTGGGATGAGGGTGGGTGGGAGACACTGAAGCAGAGGAGATCTGTGCCTCTCTGCCCAGGCAAAACTGTGGTGGACACTGTGCCAGGTGAGCACCCCTGTGATGGACCTGCTACTGACAGGGCCTCAAACACTCGCATCCCCAAATCCTCAAGGAGGGATAGAAATGGCAGAGAGCTGGCAGGTGAACCTGGAGAGGCCTAGAAATTGGAGGCAGGGGGCGTAGAGGCTTGGGGACCTGATAAGGGAAGACAGAGTGGCAGTGGCTGTGACAGCAGTGAATGCAGATGATGTCAGACATCAACACACAGGCCAGGTAAATTGCATCAGCCTCGGACACCCCGTAGGAGGGAACTAGATGAGGGGAAGGGAGTGCCCCTCACACCACCGATGCCTGGAGAGGACAGAGGGGAAGGAGCCTTAATTGACAGAGCTCGAGAGCACCTGACAGTGACAGTTTACCTTGAGTTGGCAGGATTGAGTTTTGCACTCCCAGCGGAGAGTAATGTGAGCATTCACTTCCTTTCTATAGAAATTGATGAACTCTGACACCTATGCTTGCTAAACAAGAGCAGATGTACCATCTGTTTGTAGAGCATTCAAATAATACAGAATGGTAGCTAATGTATAGTGAGGATTTGCCACGTGCCAGGAACTGATCTAACACTTTCAGTGTGGTTGAGGCCAAGGTCCTCGGTTGCAGGCAACAGAGTCCACATTAGCAAGTTCATGCTGACAGAGATCTATTAAAGTGTATTTATTAAATACCTTATGGACTTTCTTGCAGGGCCAAAGAATCAAGCTTAAGTGGTACTCAGACCAGGACAGACCTGGGCAATGCAGTCAGCCAAGTCCTTAAAATGACCCCACTCTCTGCAGGGCTGTTCCCAGAGAGCCCTCTGCTGCTTCCACCTGTTAACTGACACCCATGATGTTTGCGACTGAAGTCAAAACTCCTCCCAATTTCCCAGAACACCTAGCACCCCTGCCTCTGTGCCTTCCAGCAGGTTCAGGCTCCCAGACTTCTTGCACTGCCCACTTCCACATTCAAGTCCTGAATGAGTGTAACTGGTTGGTGGAAACCAGGCCATGTGCCTGCACTCTAGCTGCAAAGGAGTCTGAAATTTGGTTTTCAGTTTTGCAGTTTCTAGAGTGCAGAAAGGCAGTCTAGAAGGGAATTGGATTGGGTGCCCAACTGAGTCGCACAGGCGCTGATTCCTCTTTTACAGATGCAGAAACTAAGGTGCAGAGGGGTTGCATCTTTCCATTCTCTTTGAATCTTGATTGTTAGGAATGAGCCACCCCACTCTGGTTTAGGGGAACTTGAATTCATTTCCCTATTTTTCCTTAGTGCAAAAAGACCTCAGGTACAGAATGTTCAAAAAGCACCCTCCATCAGGAAATCCACCCCAAAATTAAGAAGAGGTCATAATTCAAGGACAGTCCTCCTTTCCAGAAACACTGCGGCCTGCCATCTCTTTCTGCATTTTTCTTGTAAGCTGCCATCTGCTTCCCAGATACAGGATGTGTATTAGGATCTTGCTTCTGTCTTGGCCCCTCTGATCCCGTGTTAAATTTTCTGCATGGCCCCTTTTGACTTTCCTTCCATCTTTGTGCTGTTTTCCTTTGTGTCAGTAACTGCAACTCCCTCTCTTTCTAAGAACAAGGAGGCTACGATTTTGGATTTAAGTCCTTATTAAATTTCTTTTCAAGTCATCTACAAAATATTTCCATTTGGCACTTGAAGCTCTGCTCCCTCTTCTATTAACTCAAGTGAAAAGTAGCTACATTGCTGGATGCATTTCTACGTTTCCTCTCATGCCTTTCAGAGTGGTACACAACTGAAAACCAGTCCACAAGGTTGCCTCTTCAGCTCTCAGTGACCAAACAGGACTTCGGTCTAACAACCATCCTGGTGAGTGCCTCATCTGTTTTGCTGCTGCCAGGAGCAGGCCTGGCAGTGATGAAGCCCTGCAAAGTTATACCATCTCCTGCCTCCTACTCAAAGTTCTCACACATGGAGGCAGAGGTGAGGTCAAAATTAGGGACTGGCATTGAGAAACATCATGAACAGCAACATCTCAAATCAAGCAACTTAAAGAAGGAAGGGGCCGGGCGTGGTGGCTCATGCCTGTAATCCCAGGACTTTGGGAGGCCGAGATGGGCGGATCACCTGAGGTCAGGAGTTCAAGACCAGCCTGGCCAACATGGTGAAACCCTTTCTCTAGTAAAAATACAAAAATTAGCCGGGCGTGGTGGTGGATGCCTGTAATCCCAGCTACTTGGGAGGCTGACGCAGGAGAATCATTTGAACCTGGGGGTGGGGGTTGCAGTGGGCCGAGATCACACCACTGCACTCCAGCCTGGGCAAAAGAGCAAGACTCCATCTCAAAAAAATGAACAAATAAATAAATAAATATAAATGAGGAAGCGCAAATCCAAAAAAATTCTAAATGAAGAAAATCACTCAGAAATACATCCTGAGTTCCAGACAGAGGATTGAAGTGGAGAAAATATGTCAACAAAAAGCTTTCAAATTTAAGTTCTGAAATGGCTCATGCAACTGGAACCTGGAGATGCTATTATGCAAGGGGTCTTAATGATTTTGGCTGGCATATGCCCCCTGTCCCCTTTCTTTCATGCTAACAGAGCCCTGGTTTTTGTTTCTGTAAAAGGCCAGATCCCTTCATCTCAGGAAGGGTAGGTCCTTTGCAGACACACTGGACAAAGGCAGTGAGGACCACCCCCTCCCAAAGATTGGTCCAGGGTCCACCAAGTGACCTCATTCCGGCCAATGAGATAGGAGAAGCCTCCTGCAGGGCTTCGGGGAAACATCTTCTTTCTGGGCACAGGAGTCGTGGCAGGAGAAAGTCTTTTTCTCTCTACCTGCCCCTAACTTCCTGTCTTAAATGTAGGCTGTGTGTAGATGTGACTCATGGAATTGAGGCTGCCATCTTGTGATCAGGAAAGAAGACCAAGAGAACAGCGGGGATGTTATGGTTACACGAGACAACCAAATATCTTTATTAGTGAAGTCAAAGGTCAGCAAACTTGTTCTATAAATGGCCACATAGTAAACACTTTCAGCTTTCCAAGCGGCAAACACTCAACTTTGACATTGTCACAGGAAAACAGCCCTAGATAAGTACATAAACAAATGAGTGTGGCTGGATTCCAACAGAACTTTATTTATAGACACTGAAATTTGAATTTCATATAATGTTCATGTATCACAAAATATTATTTATTCTTTTGATTGTTTTCAACAATTTAAACTGTAAAAGTCATTCTTAGCCCACAGGCAGCACAAAAACAGGTTTGGCAAGTGGGTTGTCGTTTGCGACCCTGGATCTAGTCACTGTCAGTTGTGTTTCTGTTTCCTGAAGCTGAGTGCCTTCTGGATGATGCTGTCATTTAACCTTCTGTTTCCCAGATGATAACGCTGAGATCCAGAGAGGCGACAGAACGTTCCCAGGGTCACACAGCTTGTTAGTGTCAGAGCTCATAAATCTGATTCCCAGAACTCCTAACATCAAGTCGAGGATGTTTCCCCGGTATACAAACTTGTTTCCTACTCATTTATACACATTTCTTGTTTTTTCTTCTAGGTTGTAACATTTTCCTTTATGTCTGTGACTGCGTTTCATTCATACAAAATGTATCGAGAGATAAGAGGCTATCAACCTTGATTAAGGACCTACCACATGCCAGATACTTTACATTACTTAATCCTACAACAATTGTGAGGTAGATGTTATTATGCTCACTGCACAGATGGGGAAATAGAGGCTCCAAGAGGACAGAACCCAACTTCACCCAGGGAGAAGGTGGTGGCCCCAGTCCCACCAGTGGCCTTCCTGCTGAATCTAGCTGTCTCCCACGCTTCACTGCTCGGCTCTGGGTGTTCCCTAATGAAGAAGACATGGCCCCTTTTCTCTGGCCATTGCGTATTTTCCTTTCTGAAGTGGTTCTTGGCAGAGCTAATACATTAGGAACAGTGTGGGCGCAGAGGTCGGGCGGTGGGGATGATAAAGTGCCATTCACCATCTCGTCCACTAGAGGGCAGCAAGAGGCCATGTTTCTGTAGCAGTTCTGCACCTTAACTGCCCGGCTCCATTGAATTCATTCACAGGTTCGTGGGAAACTTAGGGAAAAGAACATGTTTCAGCCCTTTTGTCCAACCTCCTCATTTTTCTGATGGGAAAAACGGAATCCCACAAGCGTCGTGTTGTTTACCCAGGGTCAGACATCGCGACTCATTAAATCAACAAATGTTAATTGAGTGTTCATTGAGTCAACCCACATTACAGCACAGTCACTCATGGGTGATGGAGACACAAGAGTGGCAGGAGAGACGTGGCCCCTTCCCACACCAAGCCTGCAGGCGAGTGGAGCACAGGGACAATGAGGAGTCATCAGATCAACACAATTATCAGCAATTGTGGGGAGGGGGTTAAGAGAAGGAGAGACAGGGAGAAGATCTGTGTGGAGGTGGCATTTCCCGCAAGCCTGAAGATGAAGAGCAGCCAGGCTTTCAAGGAGCTGGGGGGCAAGAATTCCAGGAATAAGGAACCACAAGAGGGAGACTTCTTGGCTTGTGCTAGAGCCTGGCAGATCAGCAGCGTGGCTTGGTTGAGTCAGGGAAGGAAGAGGGTGTGAGAGACTTAATGTCATGATAATCATTAGTACTGAAGCTTCACTGTGTACTGAGCTCTATGGAGTTGGTGCATTCGCTCATGCATTCTCCCCACAAATCTCTGCTTTGCAAACACAATTACTCCCATTTTACAGCCTCAGAGGGGTTGAGCCACTTGGCCAAGGCTATGCAGCCTGGAAGTGGTCTAGCTGGGACTTGAACATGCACCTGTCTGACTCCAGCACCCAAATTCATCCTCACTATTCCAATTAAAGGCAAAGCTACTACTAAACCCCTGAGATCTCGTCTCGTGGCCAGGACACTTTCCATAACCCTCTCCTCCTCTTGCCTTTGAGGAAAGCATCCTTCACTGTCAACTCTTGAGCCTGGGTGGCAGGAGTGAGGGCAGAAGTTAAATAACAAAGAGGAAAAGTTTTTTTCTAGAAATCAGTGACTAAAGGCTGGGAAGAGAATTCCTAAAACTCAAGTCGAGGACTGTCTCCTTTCAAAAACAGTGTGTGCGAGGACATACGGCTCTCTGGCCATCCACGCAGACTCATGAGAAGGAGAGGAAGGCTACTTCCCACTCCCGAACACTGCCTTGAAGCTTAGAGAAGTCAGATGGTGACTCCTGAAACTGAGCCGACGTTCCAGGGCTCCTGGGAAACGTATCAAATTGCACGCAGTAGCATGGCCACCCCACTGTCTTCTGACTTTTGATGCATGGCCTGCCATTAGAGCACAGGCCTGTGGTGTTATCACTGGGGGCTGGGGCTTGGGGTACATGCAGAGCTTCAGGAGGAGGGAGGATGAAGAGCAGATCTGGGTTTCCTTCCTTAGCCCTGGTTCCCAGCCTCCCTCCTGCCTCTAGACCCTGGCAGCACCATGCTGGGTCTCAGTTTACCTCTTCTGTCCTGTTTCCTTCACCTGTCCAAACCCTTCCAGCCATCAAGGCATACCACCCCCCACCCCAGTCTCAAAGCTGCCACCAACATTCTCTCTAGGCCTCACAGTGTCTCTCTGCCCTCCACCCATTTTCTCATATAGTCTGGAGATAACAGAGGTCAGCATTTGTTCAGC
Organism: Piliocolobus tephrosceles; assembly: GCF_002776525.5. Classification (NCBI taxonomy): domain Eukaryota; kingdom Metazoa; phylum Chordata; class Mammalia; order Primates; family Cercopithecidae; genus Piliocolobus; species Piliocolobus tephrosceles. Next base: position 19,393,687 of record NC_045446.1, read on the forward strand.
AGAGGGAAAACACAGGCTTTGGCATTAGAAAACCCAGGCTTGAGTCCCTGGCCTCATGTTGGCAGGCTGCGTGATCTTGGATGCATGACCACACCTCCCTGAGCTACCTCATCCAGGCTCAGGGCTGGCTCAGGGCAGCAATGGTGAACACTCCCTCCCTCAAAGAGCTACTGTTTTAATGTTCCCGTCTGAAAGATGGACGTTGTAACAATCACCTCTCTGGTTGGTTGTGAGCATGAAGGGGCATACAAGGAACTACTTTTGAATTTCAATGTGCCATCCCAGTTTCATTTTCCCCAACAGTTCCTCCATGGTTGCCTTGTTTTTCCCATCTGCAAAATGGGGACAAATGCCTCCTTACTTCAGGCACATTCCAGCAGTCTAGCAGAGCAGGAGGCAGCACAGACTGTGGCTGGGAGGATGGTCTCTGGGGTCATCTAACTGGTTTTTCATCTTGGTGTTGCTTTTTCCTGCCTTTGGGACCCTGGACAAGTTATCCAAGCCCTGCACCACAGTTGCCTAATCTGTAAATTGGAAGATGACTGTGTCTATTTTCCAGAGTTGATAGTAGAATCCTCTATTTCTTTTGGTTGGTGTAACAAATTACTATAAACTGGGTGGCTTACAACCACAGAAAATTACACACTCACAGTTCTAGAGGCTAGAAGTCTGAAATCAGGGTGTTTGCCGGGCCACGCTCCCTCCAAAGGCTCTAGAGGAGCATCTAGGCTGGGCACAGGGGCTCACACCTGTAATCCTAGCACATTAGGAGGCCGAGACGGGTGGATCACCTGACGTCGGGGGTTCGAGACCAGCCTGATCAATATGGGGAAACCCCATCCCTACTTTTTTGTAAAAATACAAAAATTAGCTGGGCGTGGTGACGTGCACCTATAGTCCCAGCTACTTGGGATGCTGAGACAGGAGAATTGCTTGAACCTGGGAGGCAGAGGTTGCAGTGAGCTGAGATCGTGCCACTGCATTCTAGCCTGGGTAACAGAGCGAGACTCCATCTCAAAAAATAAAATAAAACAAACAAACAAATTTATTCTTGTCTCTTCCAACTTCTGGTAGCTCCAGTGTTCCTTGGGTTGTGGCTGCAGAACTCCAATCTCTGTCCCTCTGGCTCTTCTTCATGGATCTCTCATAAAGACACTTGTCATTGGATAGAGAGCCCACCTAGATAACACAGGAACACAAGATGACCTCAACTCAGGATTCCTAATTATATCGCCAAAGATCAATTTTCCAAATATGATCATATTCACAAGTTCTGGGCATTAGGACACAGATGTATCTTTTGGGGACCACCACTCTACCCACTGTAGAAGCCAAATAATGAATCCATGTAATAGGGTCAGCACAGAGCCAGGCACACTGGAAGTGCTCTATTGATAAGAGCTACCACTGTTGCACATCTAGAAATTGTGCCTGAAGTTTAACTCTAAAAATTTGACCCGCACAAGAAGAGAAACCCAGATGTAGAAAGATTTGGTCCTTCTGTCCCTGCGGGCCTCTAGGGCTGTTGGTCCGACTTATAGCACTGCATTTCCCAACTTAACCAGACTGATTTCAGCTTTGAGATTCCTCAAATTCTCTCTGTTCTAAACAGGCTTTTGTTGAAGCCACTTATTATTGTAAAGCTTGCATTTTGCCCCATTAAAAGCAAGCTGAAGGTGACAGTCAGTCAGAGGTTGAGAACAAGGTACCTGGCAGGAGGGAGATAAACGTCCAGACGGGGCGGTCCTGATGGCTCAGCCTTGTGTTGGATCTCAGGCTGAAGTCAGTTTTGCTGCATCAAGGAATGCCAGGCATCAGGTTTAAGGGTCAAGCAGGTTTTCACTGAAAAGAAAGGAGAACGCTTTCATCCTGAGTGAGAGTCAGTTCTGTGGCTGAGCTGGATGGGGTGTGTGCAGGTGTTGGGGGGATGTCTGGTTGGAGGAAGGATAGGAAAAGAATGGCCTGAGTGGAGGAGAAGGGCAAGGAGGCTGCAAAGGGAGAGAGAGACCAAAGGAGCCCAGACTTTTCTTCAGACTTTACAGCAGCTTTGTGGAAGAGAAGGACCACAGGACTGCTCAGAGCCTCAGTTTTCTTAGCTGTGAAATGGGATCACAGTGGGACCTGTGCCTTCAGGACTCAGCACATTGCAAGTACACAGGCAGTGCTACGTGATGCCTATTGATACTCCCACCAGCACCAAAAGGAACAAAAGGGCAGCTGAGAGGCCCTTTAAGGGTGACTGGTTCTGATCTAGGCAGTAGAAGGACCTGATCTCTGAGCTTGACCTGCCTGTGTCTGGGCTGGAAATGAAGCCAGAGGGGTGAATTTATGGTGTGTGGAGAGCAGAGAAGGGAGGTCTCTGTGCTGATGGAGAGTTGGTTCTTAAACCCCACAAAGCGTGTTCTGTCCCACAGTTTGAGGGCGGGCAGTATAATCAGAAGAGTAATATTTTATAACTGTTTTGTGACCCTATTTTTACCCCCAGAGAATCCCAGAAATAACTAGTTGTCAGATCCTTGCCAGAAACAACATCAATATGGTGTCATTGTCCCTGGACTGATGGAGCTGGGCAGTCACCCTGGGATGGAGCACCTTTCCCCAGTATTCCCCAGCTCTGCACAAAACTGACCCAACAGAGAGGAAAGTCCACACCACCTTCCCCAGGCTGGAGGCCATTGCCACACCAGCTTTCTGAGACTTTCCTCCCCTTGAAACCAACCTTGGCCAGTCTGGGCTTTATTTTTCAACAAAGCTGTTTGCTCACCAAGATGAAGAAATAATCCTTGAGTTAAGAAGCAAGTATAATTTTAACAGCTCTTCCTCTTGTTCCTTGAGTTCAGAATGACTTTGGTAGCTCCCTTTTCTGGAAAACTTCCCACTTGCTCCAGTGTAATTATCTTTTTTTTTTTTTTTTTTTTTTAAGTTGAGAGGCTCAGATTACTCTCACAGCAACCTCTTAGTTCAATCACAGTGAACCTGCAGAACTCACAATACAAAGAGAATGTCTTAAAGCAACCAGGGAGAATAGAAGATCATTTTAAAGGAATGACAATTCGACTGGGACCTAACCTTTCTCAAACCCTCATGGAAGCCCGAAGACAGTAGTATGGTGTCTTAAAAGTGCTAAGAGAACATAAGTTCTCAGTGAGGAGAAACTTGCCCCAGAAAATAATTAAAACTTCGGTCTAAAAGTACTAGAAGAAAAATAAGTCTAATTTTGGCACAAAAATACACAAATATATCTTTGACCCAAGAAAGAGAGTCCAAAAATAGACCTAAAATATGTGAGAATGTAATCATAACAAAGGTGACATTTCAGCTCAGTGGGTTGAGCTGTTTATTTATCTTTTCTATATAGCATGTACATTAACAATTTTCAGATGGATTGAAGACTTAATGTAACAACTAAAACTCTAAAAGATAAAATTTAGAAGTGGGAAATACCTGATTAGGTAAGGTATGATACACACAAGCCATAAAGAAAAAAACGGACAGATTTAGTTTCATAAGTTTTAACATTTTCTCTCTAAAAATGACGCCACACATAAAGTCAAAAGACAAAGTCTATTCGAGGAGGACACAGTATAAAACAAACAATGAGTAAATGGGTAATATCCCTGATAGAAAGAGATCTTATCAATATACATTGATGAGAATATGACAAACAGCCCAGTTGGGGAACAGACAAAGAAGAGACTTCCATTTTCAGAAACATTTTGGAATGAGTTTTCCATGAAACTCTTCTCCATACAGAAAGATCTAAAAATGCTTGAGAGAGTAGAAGTAAAATATTTTTCAAAAGCCCAACTGAGCTGGCACGAAAGTCAGGGAGACAATCACAGAACAGAAATGACAAGAGATGCTGACTAGAAGGGCAGGAAATTGCTGGAGTTGATGTTTGCTCTAAAGACATGTTTTCCTCCCTGGTGGCCAATCGGGTTTTAACAGCGCAGGAAGTGTCAAGGACAGGACATAGAGCCTGGGACCCGGGCAGTAGGGAGGTCACCCTAGAGATGCTCATGTGAAGCCAGAATTTCAAAAGGGAGTTTGTGATCTAGGATATACTTTAAACATAAGAAGAAACTTTAAATGAATTGAAAATATACATTATGCAAATACAAACACAAACCAAGTAAACACTGAGGTAACCATACATCTAAGACTATATGTCAGACAAAGTGTACTTTGCAGAAAGAAGCATTACTAGAGAGAGGGGAAATAAATAAGGATGCAGGGGAGTAAATGCACCAGAAAGATACCACGGTTCTAAATCTGCATGCCCCCAGTATCATAATGTGAAAATATTTAAAGCACAAAATGGTGAGACTTAAAAAATAAAAGAAAGACACAAATCCTCAATCATAGCAGGGGACTTTAATGTGACTTATTTAATTGCTGATAGACCAGACAAAAAACATGAAGAATATAGATATGCAAAAAAACCTTAAACTTGATCCAATTAATATATATTCTCACACACACACACACACACACAACATTGCAAATGGCCAGGTGTGGTGGTTCATGCCTATAATCCCAGCACTTCAGGAATCCGAAGTGGGAGGATCACTTGAGCTCAGGAGCTGGAGATCAGCCTGGACAACACAGCGAGAACCCATCTCTACAAAAAAAAAAAAAAAAAAAATTAGCCAGGCATGGTGGCACTCACCTCTAGTCCCAGTTACTCAGGAGACTGAGGAGGAAGGATTGCTTGAGCCTGGGTGGCGGAAATTGCAGTGAGCTGAGATCACGCCACTGCACTCCAGCTGTGGCACTGGAGGTCCTGGCTCAAAAACAAAACAAAAAAACACCACTGGAACTGACAACTGTGTATGAGATAGAAAAAAACTAAACTTTTGTTTCTACTTTTAACACAGCACAAAGCACTTCTGGTCACCAAAATGTGCTTGGGGTTTTCCCCACACACTAACCGTAGTCCAGTGGACACCAATAGGGTGTCCTACAATGTAACTAGATTCTTGACACTATCTACCTGGAGTTACAGTCATCCCACACGTGAAGGGCTCAATTTCACAAGACTGGCCCTCACTTCAGATATCACCTCCAAGTGGTAGGTTATCCACAATTCTGCCCAACTTGGCTACAAATTGGAGGTTTCCCAGACCCACTTCTCAGGTTCAATTAATTTTCAGGACCAAATCACAGAAGTCAGAGAAACACATTTGCAGGTTTATTATATTATTAATGGATATGATAAAGATTTCTAATGAACAAACGGTTGAAGGGATACAATGGATGAAGTCTGGAAGGATCTCAAGTGCAGGAGCCTCTGTCCCCAGGGAGCTGGCGTGCACCACTCTCTTGCCACCACATGGATGAGCTTATTTAGAAGCTCTCCAAGCCCCAGGGTGCAGAGATTGTGATGGAGGCTTCCTCACTTGGGCATGATGGGTTATTAACTCAATCTCCAGCCCCTCTCCCCTTCCCAGAGGATGTGATGTGGGGCTGGAAGCTCCAAGCTTCTAATCATGGCTTCTATCTCTGGTGACCAGCTCCCATTCAGGAACCAGCAAGAGACACCTCATTAGAGCAAAAGATGCAAAAGACCCCCCAAATTCCAGGGAATTAAAAGCTGTGTGTCAGGAACCAGGGTAAAAGACCAAATAGTAGAGCAAAAGAGGCTCCTGGCACCCCTATTGCTCAGGAAATTACAAGGGTTTTAGGAGTTCTGTGCCAAGAACCAGGGACAAAGACTGAAATAGATATTTCTTATTGTAAATCACAGTATCACAGTGACAAAATCCACACATTTTTCAAGTGCACATGGCATGTTTACCAAATTTACCACATGCCTGTCTATTTTTAAAAGTCTCAAAAAAGAAATCAGCAGATTAGAAGCATTCAGAGTGTATTCTCTGATAACTAGAATTAAGCTAGCAATTAATATCAAAAAGACAACTAGAAGATTACCAACTGCCTGGAAGTTAAAAAATGTATATTTAAAAATCCATATGTCAAAAAAAGAAATTACAACAGAAAGTAGAAAACAATTTGAAATGAATGACAATAAAGATAAGACATATAAAATACGTGGGATAAGGCCAAAGTAGTGCTTAGAGAAAAACTTACAGCGTTTGGTACATATACCAGAAATAAAAAAAAAGTTAATAGTTTAAACTCCTATCTCAATAAGACCAAAAAAATCCCAAGCTAATTAAATCCAATTAAAGTAGAAAGAGGAAAATAATAAAGATAAAATCAGAAATCAATGCAATACAAAGCATGCAATAGAGACAAATCAACGAAGCCTAAAGTTGGTTCTTTGAGAAGATTAGTAAAATAAACCTCTATCAAAACTGATCAAGAACAAAGAGAGAAAACTCAAATTATTTATTTATTTTTTAAATTATAATTTATGTTCTAGGGTATATGTGCACAATGTGCAGGTTTGTTACATATGTATACATGTACCATGTTGGTGTGCTGCACCCATTAACTCATCATTTACATTAGGTATATCTCCTAATGCTATCCCTCCCCCTTCCCCCCCACCCCACAACAGGCCCTGGTGTGTGATGTTCCCCTTCCTGTGTCCAAGTGATCTCATTGTTCAATTCCCACCTATGAGTGAGAACATGCGGTGTTTGGTTTTCTGTTCTTGCAATAGTTTGCTGAGAATGATGGCTTCCAGCTTCATCCATGTCCCTACAAAGGACATGAACTCATCCTTTTTTATGGCTGCATAGTATTCCATGATGTATATGTGCCACATTTTCTTAATCCAGTCTGTCATTGATGGACATTAGGGTTGGTTCCAAGTCTTTGCTATTGTGAATAGTGCCGCAATAAACATACGTGTGCATGTATCTTTATAGCAGCATGGTTTATAATCCTTTGGGTGTATACCCAGTAATGGGATGGCTGGGTCAAATGGTATTTCTAGTTCTAGATCCTTGAGGAATCTAGAACTGATTCCACACTGTCTTCCACAATGGTTGAACTAGTTTACAGTCCCACCAACAGTGTAAAAGTGTTCTATTTCTCCACATCCTCTCCAGCACCTGTTGTTTCCTGACTTTTTAATGATCGTCATTCTGACTGGTGTGAGATGGTATCTCATTGTGGTTTTGATTTGCATTTCTCTGATGACCAGTGATGATGAGCATTTTTTCATGTGTCTGTTGGCTGCATAGATGTCTTCTTTTGAGAAGTGTCTGTTCATATCCTTTGCCCACTTTTTGATGGGGTTGTTTGCTTTTTTCTTGTACATTTGAGTTCTTTGTAGGTTCTGGACATTAGCCCTTTGTCAGATGAGTAGATTGCAAAAATTTTCTCCCATTCTGTAGGTTGCCTGTTCACTCTGATGGTAGTTTTGTTTTTTTTGTTTGTTTGTTTGTTTTTGCCATGCAGAAGCTCTTTAGTTTAATTAGATCTCATTTGTCAATTTTGACTTTTGTTGCCATTGCTTTTGGTGTTTTAGACATGAAGTCCTTGCCCATGCCTATGTCCTGAATGGTATTGCCTAGGTTCTAGGGTTTTTATGGTTTTAGGTCTAACATTTAAGTCTCTAATCCATCTTGAATTAATTCTTGTATAAGGAGTAAGGAAGGGATCCAGTTTCAGCTTTCTATTTATGGCTAGCCAGTTTTCCCAGCACCATTTATTAAATAGGGAATCCTTTCCCCATTTCTTGTTTTTGTCAGGAGAAAGCTCAAATTATTAATATAAGAAGGATGTCACTACAGATCTTAGACAGAAATATACAAGAAGAAGATGTTATAAACAATTTTATTTTTAAAAAATTAAAAAATTTTGATAAAATAGACAACTTTCTTTAAAAAAGAAATAGACTTGGCAAATGATGAAGGAAAGTACAGAAAATCTAAATTTTCTTATACCTCTTAAGTAAATTGAATCTGTTTATAAAAATATTTCCACAAAAAAAACTTTGGGCTCAAATGACTTCACTGAATAATTCTTCCATACATTTAAGGAAGAAATAATACCAATTTTGCATAAATTCTTCCATAGAGTGGAAAAAGAGAGGATACTTCCCAACCCATTTGATGAGACCAGTACAGCTTGGATATCAGAACTTGAAAAGAACATTATAGGGAAAAAATCATAAATAATTCTTTTTGTAAATATTTATACAAAAATCTTCAAGTAGTAGAAGATCAAGAACAGCAATATATAAAGGAATATCACATCACAACACAAAAAGTTAATCAATGTAGATCACCACATTGATAGATGAAAGAAAAAATCATATGATTACTTTGACACATTAAAATTCATTTGATAAAAATTAATACCCATTTATAATAAAAAAGAAAACTCTTAGCAAGCTAGGAATGGAAGGGAACTGCCTAAATTTGACAAAGAATAGCTACCAAAAAACCCTACAGCAAACATTATACTTAATGCTGAATTGTTAAAAGCTTTTCCCTCTGAGATTGGGAATAAGACAAGGATGGCTACTATAATGACACTTATTAACATCATATTGAAGGTTCTAGTCAATGGCATAAGGCAAGTAAATGAAATAGTGTTAGTACAAGGAAAGAAATAAAACTGCCATTATTTGTAAAAGATGTGATTGTGTATGTAGAGAATTCCAAACAATCTACAGAGAAACTATTGGAATTTCTAAGCAAGTTTAGCAAGGCCACTAGATTCAAAGCTAACATAAAAACTTAATTGTATTTCTATGTTCCAGCAATAATACATAGAAAACAAAAATTTTAAAGTGAAACCTTTTACTGTTCCACGGATTATCAAACATCTAGGGATAAACTTAATAAAAGTTGGACAAGACCTCATCACTGAAAAATATAAAAAATTATTGGAATAGATTAAAGAAGACCTAAATGTTGCAAAGATGTAAACTTTTCCCAACTTGATCCATAGACATGTGAAAAGGTGTTTAACTGGTTTTTTTTGTTTGTTTGTTTGGTTGGTTGGTTGTTTTTTTGAGACAGGTTCTTGCTCTGTAATGCAGTGGTGTGTGATCTTGGCTCATTACAACATCTGCCTTCCCGGCTCAAGCAATTGTCCCATCTTAGCCTCCCAAGTAGCTGGAACTATAGGCATGCGCCACCACACCCAGCTACTTTTTGGTGTATTTTGTAGAGTCAGGATTTTGCTGTGTTGCTCAGGCTGGTCTTGAACTCCTGGGCTCAAGCAATCCACCCACTTTGGCCTCCCAAAATACTGGGATTATAGGCATGAGCCATTGTGCCAGGCCAGATATTTGACTTTCATTCACTATTAGGGAATGCAAAATAAAAGCACAATAAGAAACTATAACTAACCTACCAGAATGAACGGAATTTTAAAGATTCAATACCCACTGGAGCAACCAGAACATTTATATATTGCTAGTGGGAGAACACATCAGTAGAACTACTTTGAAAAGCTCTGTCTCTAATAGAGCTGAACATGTCCCCATCCAATAACCCAGTGATGATGCCCCATTTGGATAAATACGTGTGTTCACCAAGAGATGTATACAAGAATATTATTATCAGCGCTATTAATAACAACAAAATACTAGAGATTACCCAACTGCTCACCAACAGCAGAACAAGCAAATAAATTGTAATGGGTTCACCCACCATAAAATATTATACTGCAATGAGAATAAATGAACTCTTGTTACATATAATAGTAAGAATGAAATTCATAATATAATGTTCATTTGAAAGCATCTAAATCAAACACAAAGGAAGACGGGGGAAACTTCTAGATTGGAGGAGATCAAAGACACATAAAAGCATATGTTTGGAAGATAACTGAGGAAATTTGTAAATGGACCATATGTTGGATCAAGTAATTGAATTATTGGCCTAGATATGGTAATCATAATGAGTTTGTGTGGGGAAATGTCTCCATTCATAGGAGATGCACACTGAAGTGTTTAGGGGTGAGTATCATGATAATTGTAGATTATTTTGAATGATTTGATGAGAGAAAAGTGTGTGTATTTAAAGAGAGAGAGACGGAACCAATGTGGCAAAATATTAAAGGTTGGTGAATATAGGTGAGGAGGTACACTTTCTACTTTTCTAGAAGCTTAAATTTTTTTCTAAAGAAAATAAAAGGGAAAATAAAAGTAATGCACACCAATTAGAGAAAATTTGTAAAATAAAATATAAAGAAGAGAAAAAGAAATAGGAAATCTGAATAGACTTCTCCTTTAAAAAACATTGACTCCATGGAGGGTATCTGCTATCTCTGCTTTTATTCAATATTGATTTGGAGCTCCTAGTCACACAGTAATAAAAGAAAAAGAAATGAATAAGGATGGAACAGAAAGAAAAAATTATCCACATGGAAGACCCAAGAGTATCTACAGACAAATTTTAACTAAGAGATTTTGCAAGGTTGCTGCATATAAAATAAAGAAGCAAAGATAAGGCTGGCGAGGTGGCTCATGCTTGTAATCCCAATACTTTGGGAGGCCAAGGTGGGTGGAACACTTGAGGTCAGGAGTTCAAGACCAGCCGTCTCTACTAAAAATACAAAAATTAGCTGTACGTGGTGAGGCTGAGGCAGGGAGAATTGCTTGAACCTGGGAGGCAGAGGCTGCAGAGAGCCAAGATTGTGCCCCTGCACTCCAGCCTGGGTGAGAGAGTGAGATTCCATCTTAATAAATAAATAAATAAATAAATAAATAAAGATAAAATTCACTTTTTACATTCTAGCATCACAGAGCTAGTAATTTTTTTAAAGATTTCATTTAAATATAACAACAAAATAATTAAAAACTACATCTAACAAAAGATACACAAGATCTTTTTGTAGCAAACAATAAAACTTAATTGAAAGACATTCAACAAGGCCACAGTAATGAAGAGATAAGCTATGCTCATAGTTGGGAAGATTTGACCACATAAATATGTCAATTCCCCCCAAATCAATTTCTAAATTCAATTCCAGTCCAAATCCCCAAGAGGCTTTTTATTGAACCTGACAAATGGATTCTAAATATCTATAGATAAGAAAAAGCAAGAATAGCCAAGACAATTTTGCAGTTAGTGAAGCTTGTCTTGGCGGGTATTAGGATTTTAATAGAAACCCAGTGTGATCAAGAACAAGGAAGGACATATGGATGAACAGAACAGAATAGGGAGTCCAGAAACACAGATGGAAACATTATATTCCCGCATGAATAAGGAAACTTTATACTCACCAAAGATGGCATTGCAAATCAATGTGAAAAGGATGGACTAGTCAATCAACCATGTACAGATGATTGATTATCTTTATGGAAAAAGTAAAATTAACTCCTTACCTTCAACCAAACACAGAAAGAATTCCCATGCAGATTAATGACTTAATGTGAAAAACAAAAGTTTAGAACTTTCAGAATAAAATATAGAATATTTTTATCATTTCAAAGTAGGGAAGAATTGTTTAAAACACAAAAAGCACAGCTATAAAATAAAAAATGGATACATTTGATTGTCTTCACATTAAAAGTGTTTGTGTAGCAAAAGTCATCGTAAACAATATGAGGAGATGAGTCACTAATTGGGAGAAGAAATCTTCCATATAAATGACAAAGAACTAGGATCAGTGCTATATAAAGAATTTCTACGAAGCAATAAGAAAAAGTCAACAGTAAAATTTGGCAAAAACCATAAAAAGACATTTCTCAGAAGCAGCAGTATGAAAGGTATCGATGAAAAGATGATCAGTATCCTTCATAATTAGGGAAATACAAATTAATCTCATTATGAGATTTTACCCCCATTATTGGCAAAAGTTAAAAGTCAGATAACACCAAGTGATAGTAAAGATAAGGAACAGTGAAAACTCTCTCCTTCAATGGTAGAGGGTGCAGCTTGGTTTATAATAACTTAAGTTGTGCATCTCTTACAACCTTGCCATCCACTCCTGGGTACATTCTAGAGCAAACTCTGGTGCAGAAAGAGGACATATAAGAATACTCAATTCAACATATGATAGTAAAAATTGGAAACAACTTTATTACCCATCAGCAGGAGAACAAATAACTACTTATGGTAAATCTGAATAATATTAATAACATAATATACACCACTGGGAGTGAATGAACTAGAGTTATAGGTATGACATGGATAAATCCCACCAACGTAAAATTGGAAAGACTGCATATAATAAAGAATGCATACAATACAATAAAATATTTCTATAGAATTTAAAAATATGAAAAACACAGTATATAAAAACACACATATGTGTTTAAAACACAAAACACTCATGAAAGTAAATAACCGGCAGATAAGCAGGTTACCTCTAGAGAGAAGAAAATATGGCAGACAGGAGGGGCTTTAAGCTATATCTATAATGGTTTCTCTCTTATCCTGGGTGGTGGGAGCCCAGATGCCCATTGTATTAAATATTATCCTCTCTACTGTTTTTTGCTATGTCAAAATATTTCATAATTTAAAAAGGAGGAACATAAAATCAAATACAAAGCAAGATAGAAAACAATCAAACTTGTAAATACCAGAGACGGGGCCCACCAGGAAGGAAATGGAGAGGGTGCTCCTGGATGGCTGCCCCACCTCAAGCAGCATGGGGGCTCCAGGAAGAGGAGTTGAGCACACACCCTTTATCTGATGTGGGTGTTTGATGGGTGTGACAATGGCTGGCAAGAGTCTTGGGGACTATGGAAAACTTATCCTACACTATAGTTCAGACACCTGTCAGAGATCACGGAAAGCCTGAAGTCTTCCCTGGACCATCCCAGCTACAGAGAATCTCCACCAGTCATTTATTCAAGATTATGACAAGTATTTATTGACTACTCACTAAGTGCTAAAGAAACTAGAGAAACAACAGTGAATGAAATGGACTTGGTTCCTGCCATCATCAAGATGACAAGCTGGAGGGGGAGATGGGCCTTAATCTCATGATCACAGAGAGAAGTATGTGTCTCCAGGTTGTGACAAGTGCTGTGAAGGAAAACCACGGGGTGCTGAGGGAACATGCAAGTCACCCAGCTGGAGTTTGGAATCAGGAAAGTTGGTGGAGGGAGAAGCATTGAAGTTTGAAGGTTGAGAAGGGGGCTACCCAGCAAAGAGCAGAGTCAGAGCGGAGGAGAAAGCTCACACTTTCCCCCAGGGTCCTGGGGTTGGGGTGATAGGGCTGGGGCATAGTCACAAAGGGGCATAGCAAGACTGTGCCGGGTCTCCTGGCACACCCAAAGAGCTTCAGCCCAAGAGCAATAAAAGGGCATCGAATCATTCTGACATAAGCAGATTGCATCTTTAAAAGTTCATTCTGTTGACAACACCAAGCACTGGCCAGGCTGCAGAGCACCTAGGACACTCCTCCACTGATGGTGGGAATGCAAAACGGTATAGCCACTCTGGAAAACAGCTTGACAGTTTCTTATAAAGTTAAACATGATTATGACCCAGCAGAAGTGAAAGCTTATGTTCACACAAAATACTGCACGTTATTGTTTTGTTCATAATCACTAAGCACTGGAAACAATCCAGATGTCCTTGGATGGGTCAATAGATAAGCAATCTGGGTACATACACATAGAACAAATAAAACACAATAAAACGAGCACTTTCCTGATATAGGCAACAACATGAATAGATCTCACACATTTTGCTAGATAAAAGAAATGGGATGTGCAGGGCTTCCTTCTGTATGATTCCATTCGTGTGACATTGTGGAAAAGGCAGAAAACAGACCAGTGGTTGCCAGGGACTGAGGCTGTGGGAAATTGCTGATTACAAAGGGGTGCTGGGGAATATTTTGGAGCTGTTTTCTATCTTGACTGTGGTAGGAGCTACCTGGTAATATGCATTTATTGAAACTTACAGAACTGCATGCCCCAAAGGGTGAATTTTACTGGATATGAATCATGCCTCAATTTAAAAAAAGAAATAAATTTTAAAATATCACTTTGGCTGCTCATGGAGAAGTGATTAGAGACAGCTCTGGTCAATATGGTAGCCTGAATTCCCATTTGGAACTCTGCTCCCACGTCAAACACTTAGAGGGCTAGATAAAGACGTCCTCTTCCCATCTCTGAGGAATGCAGAACTGAACTTGAGAGCAAGAGAGGAAGAGTCTCAGGTGTCTGAGTTAAAGGAGGTGTTGGAAATCGGGGAGGTTAGCAAGAGCTGAGGCTGCGGGTCTCATGAGGATACCTAAAGACACCCCAGCGTTTCTCACTGCCGGCTACCAGACCTGCAGGGGCTGCTGGTTCAATCTGAGCCACTCAAGAGGCAGAGACTTAGGGTCTTCCCAGAACCACCTTGGGACCTATGCTTGGTGAGAGAATGTGTATGCAAAGAAAGCCTGCCCTGAGCAACTTGCTATCTTGTTGGGAAAAGGCTATCTGGGAACCTCAGTGAGATGCCATGAGATACACTCAACACGCATTACATCCAGGTAGCATGAAGAGTCACATAGCAGTTCACAAGACTCACAAATGCAGCTTGAGAGGCTGGGTGCATGACAAAGATGAGAGAATGTGTCCTGGCATGGCCACCTGCTTGTCTGTAGATGCAAATTATCCATCGAACACATCGGCCTTGTAAAAAACCCATCCACTTGCCAGCATGAGGGTCCAAGAAAGAGAATGAAAGAGAATGAGTCCACTGATTTTGCCCTTGTTGGCTCTAGAACATAAGAGAGGCCCCTGGGGCCCCACAGCAGTCACCTTGACTGGCTTTGAGAATGAAACCAAAAGCTGGGGTTCTACAGAGCAGGGTTATTACGTATGGTGGGGGCAGGCTCTGAACTTCAGGCACAGCTCCTTTCATACCCCGTGATGTGGGTGGTGCCCTTGGAGCAATGTTGGGGCCCTGCACCTGTGGGCGCCTGTGCTTCTGCAGAGCTCCTGGCTCCTCTGGACTGGGCATACAACCCAGGGCGGGCACACACTGACCTCTGCTGACTTCATTTCTCACTGCTGTGAAGACCCCTAGGGTTTCAGGTGGAGCTGCCTCACCAGTCCCTTGGGCTGCCTCCCCTCTGGCTATGACACAAGCACAGCTGTCTGGCCATCCATTTATCCACAGAATGCCAAGGTGCCCTTAGTTCTTGGGGTGACAGGGCAGATGCAGGGCAGTTGTGCCCACACCTGAGTCCCACATGTGAAGTCGGGAGGCCTGACTCTGCAAGCCATTCTAGACTCTGCAAGTGATGAAAGGGGCTTAAGCCTGTCAAGACCAATCACTCTCCTGGAAGAAACCCTGGCACAGCTTCCTCACAGGTGCTTATGGTCGTATCTGCTGCTCCTGTCTGCTTGCCACCCCTCGTCCCTTCTGTCTAGTGAAGGCAAAAAACGTGAGTTTGGTTCTGCCACCAGCCCACATGTCTTTCATGAGGTCAACTGCACCCCTGCCTCCCTCAGGCCCCTGTGATCAGTCCAAGGGGCAGATGTGCCACCCAAGCTGGGCCAATCGGGCACCCCCACAGAATTTTATATTTATGAATGCTGGAAAAGAGAAGAACTTTCTTTCTAGTTAAACCATAAGATTAAGGATAGGCCCCAGGAGCTGCCGGAGGATACTGAAGGAATGGGAGGTCAAGATGAAACATACAGAGACAGAGAGAAAGAAACTTGGCCAAGGTTGAGTCCTGCATCCAGCGGATCTTGGGATCATCCGGCCCTCACTTTGCTTTGGTTTGGGTAGGCGTGCTAACAATTTTCTTGGATTGCTCAAACTAGGTTAAATTGGGTTTCTGTCCCTTGTCTCGTAAAACAACAGGGAACTCACTGCCCGCAGGTAGCCACTATCCTGTTAGATGGCTGCTCAGATTGTGGGAAACTTCCTCAGGCTGAATGAGGCAGAATCGGCCTCCCTCATGGCTTCCTCCCAACCCCTCTGGAGGAAAATGGAGAAAATCTTACCTATCTCTCACCCTGGGGAAACGCTGACACAGACAGCTGCAGGAGCATCCCGGTGGACACAGGGACCCTGAAGGTCCATGTGGCTCCAACTGTCTGGACCACTAGGCCCCCCGTTTCCTCTTCTTCCCACTCTGCAAGCCTAATTTGCAATGTTCCTCATGTCCTCTGGCTTCCACTGCCTGCCTTCTCATTACTGTCAAGACACTG
This sequence comes from Piliocolobus tephrosceles, assembly GCF_002776525.5. Lineage (NCBI taxonomy): Eukaryota > Metazoa > Chordata > Mammalia > Primates > Cercopithecidae > Piliocolobus > Piliocolobus tephrosceles. The sequence goes on from NC_045446.1 coordinate 19,409,726, forward strand.
GCTGGTTCTACATGTGCAAAAAGACATTGGTGGCAGGTCTCTGAGGGTCTGCACGAATTCAAAGATGATTTTGCTCATCCCAGCTGCCCAGGTAGGAGGCTCTATAGGCCTATCACACATCTACTGCCTCATTCCCCTACATTGTCCAGTTATCTCTACCGCTAGTATTACTGGCTACTACCGTTTGAGTGCTAACCACAGGATACCTCATATGCTAAGAGTTTTTCATACATTTTCTTCTTTGATCCTGACAACAATTTTGTGAAATAGATATTATTCCATTCTACAGATAAGGAAACTGAGGCTCAAAGAGAAGCTTCTTGCTAGGGTCCCATAGCTGGTAAGGGGTAGAGCTGGACTTAATCCAAGTCTGCCTGACTTCAAAGCCAAAGTGCTCCAAACTGCTCCACTGGACCGTGGGCAGTGATGGAATGAGGGCCACCTCCATCCCCTTCCAGCGCCCTGGGTTCTCCCATCTGTGAAAGGGAATGAATTGCAAAGGCATGCTGAATATCCACCCTAGCCAGATGATGGCGCTGGAATTAAGATAGCCAGATCTGAGTTGCTGGAATTAAAGATGCTTCATAAACTATTATTGGCTCAAAGTGTTAACAGATAAAGACTAGCCTCATTGCCCACCCTCCATTCATTCTCGGAATCTGAGACATAGAAGACTATAGAGACAAACTCTCCAACACCATTAACAGGTAGAGAAACTGAGTTTCTAAAGAGAGAATGGCCTGAGACTCCTGACTCCTTGCTCAGATTGCCCTCCACTGTACACACTTTCTTTTTATTGTTTCCCTGAAAAAAAAAATATTCCAGGAATAAAGTATTTCAGAAACCTGGTGGGTTCTGTTCCAGCTCAGATTCTTCCCTGCTTCTCTTCCTCCTTTGTCTTTTGTTCTTACTCCATCTGTTTCTTCCTCAGAAAGGCATGGAGCCCTGGTCCAGGCCTGGCCCTGTGTGAGGTACACAGAGGTGCAGGGATGCACATGACATGCTCACCAACTGTAAGGTGCCCTCCATCCAGCAGCAGGAGACAGGTAAACCACGGGAACCTAAGTCAGGCCTCTGGTGAGGCAAGAAGATAGGGTCTGGAGGCAGGGAACCTAAGGCCGATGCACACCGTCCCAGAACTAAATCAAAGGGAAAACCCCAACTTTCCACACCCAAGTAACAAAACGACTGGAGGCTACTCTCTTTGCAAATCACCCCCTAACCTTTTCTGCGTTGCAGAAAATTGAAAGAACCTCTAATTCATTGCTTTCCTCAGCCAATCACACTGATTGTGGGCCAAGTCTTTCTTTTCATGGAAGTGCAACGTTGTAATTTCACTTTAGCCTCTGATTGGTTGCTTCCCACAACCAATCAGACGCTGGTATAGAGTGTAACCTTTGTAACTACACTTCAGCCTCTGATTGGTTGCAGGCCGACTAATTGGACTGATTGTGGGCCACTACTTCATTTACATAGGGTGTACACCAAGTGGCCAATGGGAAACCTCTAAAGGGTATTTAAACCCCAGGACATGTTGTAATGGGGTTCTTGAGCCTCTATGTTGAGCCCGAAAGTGGAGGCCCAGCTTCTGAGCCCTTTCACCGTAAAGGCAATGGGCCCTCCTAGACTGAGGCCATCAGCTGCAGCCTCGGCAAGGCTTAGTCCATTGGGAGGAGGTGTTTACTGGGGTCAGGGTTCCTGCTGTCCCTTTGCCCTGAGATGGGCCCCTTGAGCTTCGTGTGCTCAGGGGAGAAGATTGATGCTCCACTTTCAGGGCCAGGAACATCAGGCCTTTGAGACCACTGGCTCCCAGCCCAGACCCTTGGCCTTTCCTGGGGTACAGGGCTGCTGCTCCAGCCATTGCTCAGTGGCAAAGCCAGGCCTTTGGAGGCCCCAGGTGGGGAGCAAGTCAGAGGAGCTAGTGAGGCAGAAAGGAGGGGAGGCAAGAACTGTCCAGGAGGCCTTGGCTTCATGCTCATTAACCAGCTCCACAGGTGCTACGAATGGAGCCTGGTGACCAGGGGGTGTTTATAGGCTGTTGCAAATGGTTATTTTATGGCTGGGGGTGCAGGCAGGAAATTGGGGTTTTATGACTTACTAAACATAAATAGCAATTAAGCTCAGTTAGAGACTCCACTGTCCTCCATAGGCCCAAAGCACTAAACAAATATTAGCTAAGAAAGTCATCCATTTCACCTGCCTCCCAGAGAAGTGCCTCCATCACGTGCTCTGACCCAAGTCCCTTGCTAATGGCAGGAGTGGCAAGGCCTAAGTTAGGTTCATTTGGTTTTGTTAGTTTTTGCTTTCCAAGGAAGTGAGGGTTTAGTGATTCTTTTGCTCAGGAAAAAAAGATGAGGAAAGCTATGCCCCACTAAAGGGGTTAAATAAAAGAATGGATCATTACATTATCCATTGCTTAAATTTTATAGGTATATGGGAAGGGATTTATTAGGGGAATTGGCTCATATGATTCTGGAGACTGAGAAGACCCATGACAGGCCACTTGCAAGCTGGAGAACGGGGAAGGGAGTAGGGTGGTTCTGTCCAAGTCCAAAGGCCTCAGAACCAGGGACACCAATGGATGTGGGGCCAGAGTCAGAGAGTTGCTGGAATTTGCTGATGTGGACCTTCCCTTTCTCAAAATTGCAGAAATGCTGGGACTGGGACATAGCATTTTCCAGGGCAGGGGATGATCATCTTAAAAAATGAGATGCAAAGGAATTGCATTATTGGCCCTGAAATAACAATTATTTTGTTGTCAACAGACTCTCAAATAATTTACTCTAAGTGCTTTGCAGTCCCCACCAAAACGACTCAAAATTGCTGATGACAAACTATCTTGGCTGAGGACTCCCAGATACCTGTGGTCCAGAGGGCTCCCATGGTCTCTGCCTCCAAGAGACATTGAGGGGAGTATCCACTCTTGACGGCTGCTGGCCAAGTTTTCTGATTGCTTTCCTGGAATGGTACGACTGGTGTGTACGGCATGATCCTGCAATCCACCATCCAGCCCCTAGAGAGGCCCTGCATCCTGGATCTCACCCAGCCTTGGGACCCTCTCTCCAAGGTTCAGTGATTCTTCAGGGAGGGAATCAGATCCGCAGCCAAACCCTGTGCTCACCCAGCTCCACAGATGTCTCTACCTTCGGAGAGTCTTAATTATCACTCATTCATGTCAATCACTCATTCATTCAGCAAGTATTTCCTGAGGACCAAGCACTCTGCTGTGGTCTGGGGATACAGCAATGAACAGAAGAAAAGCAGACACTGCTCTCATGGAGCTTTTTTTCTAACCTGGGTAGACTGTCTTAACCTTGGCACTATTGACATGTGGGGCTGAATGATTCTTTGCTGCTTTGAAGACGCTGTCTTATGCACTGTAGAATGTTTAGCAGCATCTCTGTCCTTTGCCAACTAGATGCCAGTGATAACTCTCCCTCTCTTAGTTGTGGCAATCAAAATTGTTTCCAGATGTTGCCAAATGTCCCCTGGAAAGCAACATTATGCTTAGGTGAGAACCTCTGAACTGGGAGACACACGCATGCATGCACACACCCCTTAACATGCAGTTAACAGGGAGCTCACCAAAGGGAGTGCCTTGGACAAGCTCTGGGCTCCTGTGTTTGCCATCAGGACCCCACTTAACTAGGGCTAATATTATTTGGTTGCCAGGCAAGTTAGATGACCTAACTTATTTCTTATAACATAGCTATTCCCTTGTGCCCCCCTCCCATTGTACAGATGAGGAAACTGAGACTTAAAAGAAATCCAGCAATGTGCCACGGCTATTAAGTGGAGTGATTGGCGTTAGAACCCAAGCAGTCTGAAGCCAGACTCAGTCCTATTAGCAACAATGTGTGCTATAACTCTGTAGGTGTGTTTGCCTCTCCTGTGCCTCCAGACTGCCAATCAAGAAGCTGAAATGAGATGCTTGATCTGGAAGCACGGGGAGCTATCTAGAGAGAGATGCAATTTATAGCTGAGCATCTCAAACAGGGGTGCTGGGCCTGCAATAGGAACCTTAGAAACAAACCTAGGACCAATTTTTGTTTTTCCTCCTTGTGTGACTTAAAATACTTTATTTCAGGGCTGATAAAATCTATAGTAGAGGTGGGGCACGGTGGCTCACACCTGTAATCCCAGCACTTTGGGAGGCTGAGGTGGGTGGATCACAAAGTCAAGAGATCAAGACCATCCTGGCCAACATGATGAAACCCCATCTCTATTAAAAATGCAAAAATTAGAATTAGAAGGAATATTAAATAATGACAAGTGCTAAGAGTTTGAAAAAGTAAGGTGATGGGGAATAGGGAGTGATGGGACAATGGGTGGAGAGCTGGTAATTTTACATAAAAGGCAAAGGACACATAGGGAGAGGTAAAGGTCTGGGAGTCAGCCAGTCATGGTAGCTCATGCCTGTAATCCCAGCAGTTTGGGAGGCCAAGGTGGGTGGATCACCTGAGGTCAGGAGTTCAAGGGCAACCTGGCCAATATGGTGAAAACCTGTCTCTACTAAAAATACAAAATTGGCTGGGGGTGGTGGCGGGCACCTGTAATCCCAGCTACCCAGGAGACTGAAGCAGGAGGTTTGCTTGAACCCGGGAGATGGAGGATGCAGTGAGCCGAGATCGAGCCACTGCACTCCAGCCTGGCGACAGAGGGAAACTCCGTCCCAAAAAAAGAAGAAAAAAAAAATCTATGGTGGAGTAGAATATAAAATCAGACTCATTTTGTTAAAATGCTAAAACTATAGAGACCTGCAAGAAAGTGCATGTTCACCACTATCACTTCATGCCCTCAGGCCCTTACTGGATATGGTGGGAAAGGCAGAAAAACTCTGATTAATAACAACGAGTATTCATAGGCCCTCTCACATGCAATGGCTGCTGTTCTAAGCACTTTGCCTGTTAACTCAATCCTTACAAAAGCCCTGTGGGGTTAATTAAGGCAATTAGGGGTCCCTAGAGGGGAAGTAACTTTGCTGAGTTCCCGTGGGAGGTTTGTTTGCAGAGCCAGGGCTGGTTCAGACTCACCCGCACACCACATGGCCACAGAGTTCAGTGGGGGGAGTTTTTGCAGGGCAGGTATGTGTTGCTAGAAAGTTGGTTTGAGGGGAAACAAAAAGAGAACTCAAGGCCCTACTCTGCTCCTGAGGCACAGCCAAAGTATTGATGCTTCTCAAACAGTGCTCCACGGCCCATCCACACCAGCAGCACGTGGGGAGTTTGCTGAAAAACATCCATCTCCCATCTTAATTTAAAGACAAAACAAACAAACAAACAAACAAAAAATCTTTTCATTTATTTAATAAAATAAGAAGTCTAACAGAGCCAAAGACTTTTCTCCCTGATCATGTATGTGAAAGAAGAGAGTCCAATAGTCCTGTCCTGATCTGACAGAGCATCTTACTCTCTCTCTCTCTCTCTCTCTATATATATATATTATGAGACGGAGTTTTGTTCTTGTAGTCTGGGCTGGAGTGCAATGGCACGATCTCAGCTCACTGCAACCTCCTGCCTCCTGGGTTCAAGTGATTCTTCTGCCTCAGTCTCCTGAGTAGCTGGGAGTACACGTGCCTGCCACCATGCCAGACTAATTTTTGCATTTTTAGTAGATACTGGGTTTCACCACATTGGCTAGACTGGTCTTGAACTCCTGACCTCAGGTGATCCACCCACCTCAGCCTCCCAAAGTACTGGGGTTACAGATGTAAGCCATCACACCCATCCAATATTTATACTTTTTAAGAATACCAAGATGCCCTTCATAGCATTATTGCCAGGAAAATGGCTGGTCAGAATTGCAGGTTTTTCTTTGAGGGATATTTTCACAGGACATGGCAATAATCTCTAAAGTCTTAGGAATTTTACAAGACCCTTTCATTTAGATTATTTTCCTGCAGATAGATTTATATCAAAAGAAGACAGACTAAACTGGCAAAAGGGACATAAATATTGACACATTTTGGTAATTGATTGATGTGTTGATTGTCTCAAAACTTAGTGGTTTACAACAATAATGTATAATTACCTCATGATTTTGAGGACTGACTGGGCTCATCCAGGCAGTTTTCATTTGGAGTTTCTCAGACAGTTGTATTCAAATAGTGTCAGGGGTTGGTGTCATCTGAAGGCTAGAGTGGGCTGTATGTACCAGATGGCTCATTCATAAGGCAGTTAGTGGGGGGCTGTTGGCTAGAAGTTCGGCTAAGGCTGTCATCTGAAGCTTCTATACATGACCTAACCATGTGCTTGGCCTTCTCAGAACACAGAAGCTGAGTTCCTGCAATCAATAAAATGAAGAGACAACCCACAGAATGGGAGAAGATATTTGCAAACTACACATCTGACAGTGGGTTAATAACCAGAATATATAAGGAGCTCAAACAACTCTGTAGGAAAAAAAAAAAAAAAAGCCTAATAATCTGATCAAATAGTAGGCAAAAATTTGAATAGACATTTTAGACATTTTCAAAAGAAGTCATACAAATGGCATACAGGCATATGAAAAGGCACTCAACATCACTAATCATCAGAGAAATGCAAATCAAAACTACAATGGGATATCATCTCACCCCAGTTACAATGGCTTATGTCCAAAAGACAGGCAATAACAAATGCTGGTGAGGATGTGGAGAAAGGGAACCCTTCTACACTGTTGATGGGGGTGTAAATTAATACAACCACTATGGAGAACAGTTTAGAGGTTTCTCAAAAAACCAAAAATTGAGCTACCATATGATCCAGCAATCCCACTGCTGGGTATATATCCAAAAGAAAGGAAATGAGTATATGGAAGAAATATCTGCACTGCTATGTTCATTGCAGCATTGTTCACAACACTAAGATTTGGAAGCAACCTAAGGATCCACCAACAGGTGAATGGATAAAGAAAATGTGGTACATATACACAATGCAGTACTACACAGCCATAAAAAAGGTGAGATCCTGTCATTGACAACAACATGAATGGAACTGGAGATCATTATGGTTGAGGGAAATAAGCCAGGCACAGAAAGACAATCATGGCATGTTTTCACTTATTTGTAAACAATTGAACTGATGGAGACAGAGTAGAAGGATGGTTACCAGAGGCTGGGAAGGGTAGTGGGGGATTGAGGAGGAGATGGGGATGGTTAATGGGTACATAAAAAGTAGAAAGAATGAATAAGACCTACTATTTGATAGCACAATAGGGTGAGTATAGTGAATAACAACTTAATAGTACATCATAACTTATGGAACATAATTGGATTGTTTGTAACTCAAAGGATAAAGCTTGATGGGATGAATACCCCATTCTCCATGATGTTCTTATTTCATATTGCATGCTTGTATTATATCAAAACATCTTATTTACCCGACACATATATACACCTAATATTTACCCACAAAAAATAAAAATAAAAATTTAGGAAAAGAAGCTGAATTCTGAGAATGAACACCCGGAGTGAGGGTGCCAGTGGAGTCAGGCAGGCAGAAGCTGAGAGGCTTCCTATGAACTAGTTTAGAAAGTTTCAGAACGTCACTTCTACCACACTCTGTTGGCCAAGCAAATCACCAAGGCCAGTTGACACTGAAGGTGAGGGAAGTTGGAATCCACCACTCCATGTAAAGGGAGTGAAGGAATTCATGGTCATCCCTGAAGACAATTGGCCACATCCCACATGTCTCTATCTTGCACAGAAACTGAGATGGATGTTCTCACAAATGATCTCAGTTTTATACTGCATCTAATCAGATTGTTTGCAAAAATAAAAAATGAAAAGACCTTACTCTCACTGTAGCTGTCAAAGAGAGGGAATGTTGCCTTTGTTCATTCCTGAGACGCGTATGTTAATTATGAACACTTGAAAGTTTGAGGCCAAGACTTGAAATGTAGTTAGTGTTATAAGCAATAAATAAATAACTCAGTTTTATGACAGAACTGGAGCAAAGGATGAAGGTTCAGATTTTATTAATTTTCAACACTAGGCCCATGGGTGATCCCTGAATCAGCATCTCTTGAGGTGGGGCCCAGAAATCAGCATTTTGCAGACTACACCAGGTAATTTTTATTCAAGGTGTTGAATCTCCTCTTAATTAGAATTACTTCCAGGCCTGTTGATTAACATAAAGTGTAATGATTATATGGATTACAATAAATATCTTGTCATTTATCTAGCACTTAAGCAATCTTCAAAGTACTTTTCACTGATTATTTGATTCTGTTTTCACAATAATTCCCCAACTCCTTCTGGCGTCTGCTCCATGACATGACATTGGCCCTGGCTTTGCCTAAAAGTTCGGCAAATTCACCAATTTGATTTTGGCTGCGAGATTTCTTCTCCAACATGCTATTAAGTCTTTGTCAGAAGTCTCTCAAATTCCTCCTGCTCCATCTGGAAGCCCACCCTGATCTGAGTAAGGTAAAAGGACCTCACTTTCCCCTTGGGCCCTTCACTAACCAGCTAAGAAATAAAACCGTGAATGGCTTGGGAAGTAGCAGAGAGCCTGAAATGAAGCCTAGACAGAGAGTCAGGAGGCCTGGGAGCCAGCCCAGCAATCTCCTCTCTTGACCTTGGTGTTCCCATCTGTAAAACAAGGCTGGAGATCACCGTCGGTGGTCTCAGAGTGCTTTGGGGGTGGCTCTGACTGTCTCTAGAGGTGGACGGTGTGTATAGTGGGGAGGAGGACTCAGGGATGCAGTGATCCCAGAGGAGTCTTTACTCCACCTTCTTTCCACCACAGCACCTTGGCTTTTATTCTGAATTCCCACATAAAACTATGGCGGAATTTTCAAATAACAATGAAAAGTGCTTCTCCTGGACCATAGGACATTGAGGTTTCCTTTCAGTCCTAACCCTTCAAAATAGTGGTAATCATTTCCAATAGTCAAGTGCTAACCACCTGCCAGGCACTAGGTGAAGCACATCATGCCCATTGTATCACTTCATTCTCTCCACTTAATAGATAGCAAAACTGAGGCTCACCAAGATAAAGTGCATTGTCAGAGGCCACCCAGCTGGTTCCTTTGTGGAACTCGAATTCACTGGAGAGTAGACTGGTCTGGCTTAACCATGACACAGGGAGACTTTCCAGCTTGCCTGCCACTAGCGCAGGCTATGACACAAGCTAGAGTGGTCAGGAGCTCTGGCCATGGCTCCTCCTATTTCAGCCCTGGAGCAGTTTACACAGTGCCAGGCATTTCTGGACTTTCCCTTTGGCTCTCCCCACAAGGTATGGGGAGACGGGGAGCAGTGGTGTGAGCTTGCAAAGGGGCTGTGCGTGAAGGTGCAGTGAAGCCTCAGGGCTTGTGTTAAGGCCCACAGGGCAGGGCTGTGGGTCAGGGACAGGGTTCCTGTCTGTCCACTTGACATACATATTGAAGTGCTGTGATGTTCCAGGGCTGGAGATACACTGCTGGACAACTCAGACCCTACACCTGCTTTCCTAGGGACTCTATTCCAGAAGAGGAACTCAGACCATTGGCAAGATAAATTAGACAGGTAAGGAGAATTAGAAGGAATATTAAATAATGACAAGTGCTAAGGGTTTGAAAAAGTAAGGCAATGGGGAACGGGGAGTGATGGGACAGTGGGTGGAGAGCTGGTAATTTTACATAAAAAGCAAAGGACACATAGGGAGAGGTAAAGGTCTGGGAGTCAGCCAGTCATGGTAGCTCATGCCTGTAATCCCAGCAGTTTGGGAGGCCAAGGTGGGTGGATCACCTGAGGTCAGGAGTTCAAGGTCAACCTGGCCAATATGGTGAAACCCTGTCTCTACTAAAAATATAAAAGTAGCTAAGGGTGGTGGCAGGCACCTGTAATCCTAGCTACTTGGGAGGCTGAGACAGGAGGTTTGCTTGAACCCGCGAGGTGGAGGTTGCTGTGAGCCGAGATTGTGCCACCACACTTACTCCAGCCTAGGCAATACAGCCAGACTCCATCTCAAAAAAAAAAAAACAAAAAAAAAAAAAAAAGGACTGGGAGTCAAGACCTAGGAGAGGGTTCATTTCCCCCCAACATCCTCCAGGTGGCAGCATCTTCCAATTCGTGGGGCCGTGCTGGTGGTTCCTTTTCCCCGCCATAGAGTATTCTTGTTCAGTGCATCTAAAAATGCCGTTTAAAGTGGGGGAATCCTAGAAACAAAACATGGAGAGTTTGGGGGATGTGAGTATTATTATATTTTTTGATCTAGGCGCTGGATAAACAGATGAGTTCACATTGTGAAAATCCACCATGCTGTGCTTATGACCTATGCACTTTTCATCTGTAGGTTATACTTCTATAAGTTCAAAATGACACACACTTTAAACATCGTATTTTAATCTAAATCATAGTTTGCATTAATTTTCCCAACTTTTGATGATTAAACTCTGTGTCAAAACGTTTTAAATTTCTAAATACATTAGTACAGACAAAATGCTCAGAGCCAAGCCTGATGTGTAGGAAGCACTTAATAAATGTTAGCACTGTTACCTCCTGTGCATACCCACCATGCCTCGTTTATAATTTCCAGTCCTGCATTCTCTGCAGTGGGGGAAGAACTTGGAGACACTTTCCCTGCGATCTGATGGCAGAGTCCTTCGAGAATTTTGTGAGTTGTCCCAACCTTTTACAGATAACTTGCTCATATATATTTTAACAGCAGTTCTAAAAGCAACTTACCCTAATGGGTCTTTGCAAAGCACTCACCTTAGTTCTCACAGAGCTAACTTTCCTTTATACTTCTATGTAATTAGTTTACTTATCAGTTAATTGAAGTTTTAAATGAATAATGAGATCAACGGGCATAAAAAGATTCTGAGACAAACACAACTAACTGTGAGTGAGTAGACGACTCCATTGGAGGGGGAAAAAGAGCAATGAGAGAACAGGCTGTGGGCATCAGGCAGCATTCTCCAGAAGGAGTGGAGAATAGCTTGGGTCAATCTAGAAAGTTGGTTGAGTGGAGGTTGGTTTAGAGAACTAATATTGTACCCTTCTCAAGTGTTGGAGTCTATAAGATTGATTCTTGTACAATTGTTAATGAGCTGGTGTATCTATCAGGCGTTGCTAGGAGTGCTTGGTAACACTGCCTTTGGGAACCAGGAATTATAATCCAAGCCATTTGTTGTGCAGCTTCCATGTGCCAGGCCCTATGCATACAAAAATTAGCATTACATATTTTCACGGCAATCCTGTCAAGGAGACTATCATCTCCCCATTTGTATCAACTCTTGACACAAATTTAGTGGCTTAAAATGACTTATTATTTTAATTTAGCTCATTATTCTGTGGGTTAGCTCTTTGGCTGGGCTCAGCGGGGTGGCTTTTCTAGTTTTATCTGGATTCAGTCATGAGCTCTGATTCTGGTAATTGGCTTAAGTTGGGGTTATGGGAATAACAAGCTGACTTAATCTCTCATTCTCCTACAAGATAGATTGGGCTTCTTCACATGGTGGCTGGGCAGCATTCTATGATGGAGAATGGAATCTTCCAGGATCTCTCAAGACCTAGGCTTAGAATTTGGCACTATGTAACCTCCACCACAATCAATTAGCCAAAACAAATCACAAGGCCAGCCCAGATTAAGAAGTGGATCAATAGACTCAACCTCTTTGCAAAGTCACATTGCAAAAGGGTATGGACACAGGAAAGGGAATAATTGCAACCACATTTCCAAATCATTTATCACCCACTTTCTGCAAATAAAGAAATGAAAGTTTAATCAGTTTAAGCTAATTTGTCCATCCCAGGACTCCCATCTAATAAGCAATAGAGCTAGAATAACACATACCTGTGGGACTTCAATATCCACTATTTTCACTAAGCCAAGCTGCTTTATTAAGAAATTAGAGGGTCAGGAACAAATGAGATCATTTGAATTTTAAAATTAACATTAATCAAGAATCCTGTGTTATTTGTACAGCACTATGCTTAGGCCATCCTCACAACATCCCTGTAAAGAAGAAATGATTGCCCCTATTTTACCAATAAGAAAACTAAGGCTTCAAAATATCAAGGTTACTTGCCAATGAATCACACAGCTTAGTGCACACAAAGACAAAGGATTTGAACCCATTTCTTCTTATTTCAAGTCCACTCTTCTTTCAACCACACTAGAGACTCCTAATCTGTGGTTCAAGGCATTATATGATCCTTGAACAATTTAGAGTTACATACCAAACCAAATTTATATATATATATAAAACATTCAGACGTTTTTCTGGAAAAGAAAATTGCTTTTACTATATTCACATGAGCCCCACAAGGTTAAGCACCTCGTTTCTGAAAAAAATGCGAACCTTGCTTCTGATATGGCAGGCAAAATCCTTCAGATGATGTCTTGTAATTGTTGTACACTCCAGAACCCTAGAACCAACTGGAGCCTTTAGATTAGCCTCAGAATAAATGGAAGGGAATCAAGGAGCCATGCCCATGAGCACTAGAATGTGTGGCTTTATCTTGTGCTGAGATGGAATTAGGATTTGAAAGAATCCTGCATTTTGAAAAGGCCATGCCAGGGCAGCTGATTACCTAGTAGTTAATACAGTAACACTGTAATTTGCTCCAACACCAGAAGAGTTTCCTACTATTCAAAGACTTGGATTTCTGGATCAGACCCTCCCATCCCTTTCTCCCCTTTCTCCTTTGTGCCTTAAGATACAGCCCAGAATTGCTCAGTCAGCAACAGGAGTCCTGGGAGTGGGCCTTGCACCTGGGTCTGGACTGAGCTGTGCTACTTATTGTTCTCACTGTTAGTGTCTCAGTTCTCCTGGGCTCTGCAAGACCCTGCTGTGGGGCTCAGAATTTCCACCCTTATCCCAGGCAACTTCCTCCTGCACATCTCAACTTTGGCAAGGGACTTGGGCTTGGGGAACACCCAGTCAGTCATGGTCCAGCTTGGAGAACCTGCAAAGTCACCAAATAAGAGAGCTAGCAGCACAGAGCTGAAAACTGGGGGCCAGAGAGGAAAAGTGACTTGCCCACATGTACCTGCCCTCTCCTTGTGCTGTCAACAATTTCAGCCTGCCATGAACTTTTCATTTCTGAAGGGAAGCACAGCCTCTCTCCCTGGGTGCCTACTATGCCTTCCTCTTTAGTCCACCAGCATCCACTTTGTCACTTTGTTCCTCCCCAATCCCTCCAACACTTTAGCCAGAGGAATTTTCTTCCTTTCTTCCTTTCTTCCTTTCCTCCCTTCCTCCTTTCCTCCTTTCCTCCTTCCTTCCTTCCTTTCTTTCCTTCTTTCTTTCTTTCTTTCTTTCTTTCTTTCTTTCTTTCTTTCTTTC